>NC_142444.1:81510277-81836388 GCF_059453495.1 Arachis ipaensis
TTACTAGATCATTCCAATTGTTGATGCTGTCTCTTGGGAAGGATTCCAACCATTGAGTGGCTTTGTCTCTGAGAGAAAATGGAAATAGCAGTAGCTTGTAACTGTCAGGGTGCACATCGTTGGTTTTGATAGTGTCACAAATCCTTAAGAAGGTGGACAAGTGTTGGTTAGGGTCTTCAAGTGGTCCTCCTCCATAAGAACAATTGTTTTGAACCAAGGTGATGAGTTGTGGCTTTAGTTCAAAGTTATTTGCATTAACATTTGGGGTGAGAATGCTACTCACACACTGTCTAGGATCTGCACATGTGTAAGAGGCCAAAACTCTTCTCTGTGGTGGATTCTTGTTGTTATTGGCTACTCCTTCTGCTCCATTTGGTGGATTTGTTAAGTGTTCCTCCATATTTTGGAACTCTTCTTCTGAATCCTCTTCTCCAACAATGTTTTTCCCTCTTTCAGCTCTTCTTAATCTTCTGAGGGTTCTTTCGTCTTGTTCACAAAAAGTGGGTATAATTCTCCTTGTACCTGACATACAACCAAAGCATAAGAATCACACAATACCAGAAAGGTAATAACACTTCAATCCATGGCTGAAGTGAAATGTTAGTTAGCTTAAGTAAAAATTCAAACAGTTAGCGTGTTAGTCAAAAGTTAAAGAAACAGAAAAGAAAAAGTGCTTGATCTAGATCTACACTTCACTTAATCATTGTCAATCTATTTCAATCCCCGGCAACGGCACCAAAAACTTGATGTGTGGAAAATGATCCAACACAAAACTCACCGGCAAGTGTACCGGGTCGCATCAAGTAATAATAACTCACATGAGTGAGGTCGATCCCACAGGGATTGAAGGATTGAGCAATTTTTGTTTAGTGGTTGATTTAGTCAAGCAAATCAAGTGTTGGTTGAGTGATGTGTGATTGCAAGAACTAAATTACTTGAAATGTAAAGGGAGAGGGGTAGATTGCAGGAAATTAAAGAGCAAAGAAAGTAAATAAGCTGAATCTTAAAGGACAAGTAATGTAAATTGCAGAAACTTAGATTGCAAGAAATGTAAATGGCTGAATCTTAAGGTGCAAGAAATGTAAATTGCTTGAATTATAAAAGGAGTTAGGAATTGGGATTGCAGAAATTAAACAAGAACAAGTGAATTGCAATTAAACAGAAGAGTAGAAAGTGAATTGAAATAATGTAGATCTAAACAGAAAAGTAAAAATGCTTGAGACATTAAAACAGAGAATGACTTGTGCTTAAATTGCAGCAAATTAAAAGTAGTTGAAGATCTCAGGAGTGGAAGAGACTAGAAAATAAGTTTAGATCTCAAATCCTTCCTTGATTCAATAAGAGCAATTTCAAAAGAAATAAAGAAAAGTAAATTGCAGAATTAAAGAGAAGATGAAGCAAGAGATTTCAAGGTGAGATTGAGACAGAATTTCCCCAATTCTCAACACCCAAGACTCAAACAAAGTGTGTAGAAAGGAAAGCAAAAACAACCCAGGGGAAGAGAATTCAATTCTCCTTCCCAGGAACTTTCAAATTCTAAAAGCAGCAACTCAAAAATGTAAAGATGAGCTCTCTACTGTAAGTATGAAAAATTCTAAAAAGGGAAGCTCTCGAAAAACTTAAATTCTAATCTATTTATACACTCTCTTCTAATGATCTTCAAGCCTTGAATTGGGCCCTTGGTCTTGATGGAATTGGGTTGATAATAGCCTCTGTTGATTGCTCTTGGTGTTGGGAAGAAGTCCACTTGTGAACCGGGCCATGAACCATTCACGTTTGAGTCAACGTTTGAGGTAAACGTTGACTCAAACGTCTTTGTGTGTGACATTATGCAGCTCGGCCAAGTTACTGCCATCCATGTTTGGCTCAACGTTTGAGGTCAAACGTGAGCTCAAACGTGGCTCCTCCCATGCATTTCTTTTGGCCAACGTTTGGCCCAACGTTTAAGGCAAACGATGGCTTCTCCAAGGCATTAAACAGAGTGCTCTTCCTTGCTAAAATGGCACCAACGTTTGACCTCAAGTTTGAGGCAAACTTTGGCGCAAACGTTGCCAAGCTCCAGGGGTGCATTTGCTTGTTCTTGTGGCGCCAACGTTTGACCTCAAGTTTGAGGCAAACGTTGGTGAAAACATTGCTTCTCATGGGTGAAGAATCTTCAAGCCAACGTTTGACCTCAAGTTTGAGGCAAACGTTGGCGCAAACTTGGTGTGCCTCCAGGGTGAAAATGCAATCTTCCTCACGTTTGAGTTCAAGTTTGAGGCAAACTTTAGCTCAAACGTGAGTCCCTTTTTTCTTGCCCCTTGCTATCCCTTTTTCTTCAACCTTCTTCCAAGCTTTATTCCACCTATCATCAATCAACAATTGTATCAAAGCTATGCTATAATCATGAGAGTTGTTCTTTTTCTTGTCATCTAAGCAATTATGGCATAAAACTCATGAAAATGCATCAATTCATCCATGGTTGATTGTGGCGCAAGAAAGTGCATAAAACCTATTGAAAATCAAAGAAAAAGACTAGTAAAACTAGGCTAGGATGACTTGTCATCAGCTTGAAATTCATGTATCTCTCAATTCTTTTCAGTTAAAAAATTTTCTTTTAAGCAAAGTGAGAGATATATGGAATATTTTACAACTTTAAGATATCAATGCAATTGAACATGCAACTAGAACAAGAGAACAGATAAAATAACATAGAAAATAGAAAAATAACAGAAAAAGGAGTAAAAGAAAACGAATCCCCCTGAATGATGGTGGCTAGTGCTCCTCCTTGGGGATCCCATGTAGTGCTTGATCTCTTCAATGTCACTCCTTTGTCTTTGTTAAGGCTGCTGCACAGGCTCATGTGCATGCTTTCTAGTTTGCCCCATCCTCTTCTTGTGGGGGAAAATGCCTTTCCCTTCCTCTTCCTTGAGTTTTCACCAGTCTTTGGTGCCATACTTAGGAGTGGTAGAAGTCAAAAAGCAAAGCTTTTGCAACACCAAACTTAAGAGTTTTTCTCGTCCTCGAGCAAATATACACAATGGGGATGAGTAAGGTAGAAGAAGGTGGGGTAGGTGGAGCTTCTATGGGACCCACTGGTCCTGAGAGGTTAGGGAATTCCAAATTCCCTACTTTCTTGTACTGGCATTCGAACACCCAGGGGTTGCCTCCTGGCTGGCGTTTAATGCCAGCAATGCTGCCCATTAGGGGCGTTGAACGCCCAGCAGGGATACCCTGTATGGCGTTCAACTTTAGCACTCCGTCCAGAGTGTTCTGTTTTCACTGATGTAAATTCTGTCTCAGTTCTGACTGTTGCATATGATCATGACCCTAAAAGAAAAACAAAACAAAATAAAGGAAAATAAATAATTAATAAAGGTTGGGTTGTGACGTGGCAGAAATTGGCGAGTTAAGAATTTGTTATATGAGATACGTTGCAAGTACAGTTCTTAACCATCCAAAAATCCACTTATCAATTTAGAAGGGTTGTCACAAAATAGAAATTAAAATACTGGGAGTATGAATCCCAGGTCGTCTCCCAACGAGTTGCAGAAAGATGTGCTATTTTATTAATCAGATGTTTTCCAAGAAATTGTTTGAGCTGATAAACAGGAAATTAAATTAGAGATTTTATGTAATTTAAATAAAAAAAAACCTTGACTGGGAGTAGATTAGTTGGAAGCCCTATCCTTGATGGAGTTCTCTCAAGATCAATTAATAATTGAAGGTTGTCTGCTCAGTTATCCTTTACTGGATAAAGGAAAGTCAAGCAAGTTGGAAGTCAGTTTCTATTCACAAGTTTTAATCCTCTCCCTTGGGAAGGATTAGTGTCAGTGATTAGATGGCGACCCAATGCGAATCCCAATTATAATTTCACTCTTGAGCATCCAACTCAAGGTCTTCCTGTCAATCAACTCCCAATCAAGTTATGGAACTACTTGCTCATTATGTTTGTAAAATCCATGAAATAAGAAAAGGTAATATTGAAAGACATGATAAGTAATAATCAAAAGGATCAATTAAATTAAAAAGAGTTCTTGTATTAATAAATTCTAAAAATAATCTAATAATAATCTTGAGTAAATAAAGGACATGGAAGAGTAAGTGACAGGTAAGGAAAACAAACTAGAATGGTGAAGCCTTGACGGAGGTAATAACTCTTCTCAATATCCCAATCCAAAAAGCAATGAAATCGAAATACTAAGAACTATGAATGTGTAGAGAGAAAACCTAGAGGAGAAGTAAAATCAGATCTAAAAAACTAAAACTATGCAGAATGAATGAATGTTGTTTTTTTCGTCTCTTCATGTTTCCTGGCTCTAATCTGCTTTTCTGGGCCGAAAACTGGGTCAAAACAGGGCCCAAAATCGCCCCCAACGAATTCTGCAGATTCTACAGATCGTGCACGTCACGCGATCGCGTCATCCAGGCGTTCGCGTCATCCAGCGTTTTTCCTTGCCACGCGTGCGCGTTTTCCACGCCTTCGTGTCACTTGTGCAGTTTCCAATCCGCGCGGTCACATGAGCCATGCTTCTGCGTCACTGCAAGTTCCTCTATGTCGCGCGGTCAAGTGAGCCATGCGTCCGCGTCATTTCTCGCTGGTCATCTCCTCAATTTCTTGTGTTCCTTCCATTTTTGCAAGCTTCCTTTCTAATCTCCAAGTCATTCATGCCCTATAAAGCCCGAAACACTTAACACACAGATCACGGCATCAAATGGAATAAAGGAGAATTAAAATACATAATTAAAAGTCTCTAGGAAGCAAGTTTTCAACCCTGAAGTATTTTTAGGAAGGAATTATAAATGCATGCTAATCATATGACTAAGTGGGTAAAGATTTGATAAAACCACACAATTAAACATAATATAAACCATAAAATAGTGGTTTATCAACCTCCCCACACTTAGACATTAGCATGTCCTCATGCTTAGTTGAAAGAGATAAAATAAATGAGTAGAAACATGTGAAACTCATGCAATGCAATGCAACCTATATATGTGAATGCAACTATATGATTCCTGTCTACTTGATCAAAAGTAAATAAGCTCTTCATGACAATCACAAATCAAATTCCACTAATTCAATTCTTATACAGTAAGAATAGATAAAAATGCAAGAAGGTAGCTCACAAAAGCAGGGAACGTAGAATTTAAGCATTGAACCTTCACTGATGATGTATGTACACTCTAATCTCTCTAGTGTATAGGACAATCACTCTATCATTCTCTAATCATGCTTTCTAATTTTTGTTCTTCACCTAAGCAATCAACAACAATTAATATACCAATGCAAAAATTATGAGGTCTTTTCAAGGTTGTAATGGGGCCAAGGTATGGGTAAGGGTACATATATGGCTAAGTAAGCTTATAAATTGAATATTTAATTAACCCAAGCTTTCACCTAACACACATATATATTCTTTATAGCTTAAATTTCACACCTAGCTACCCAAAATTTTCTTTTCACATTCCTTACTCATGTATCAACTTTTATTTTAATTTTATCATACATGCATTGATCTTTGAATTCTTAACTTAACATGGGGTAATTTTGTCCCCTTATTTAATTATTGAATATTTTTAGATTTTTTTTAATCATAAATATAAACGTAGTTTATCAATGCACATAGATTTTTAATTTTTATGGCTTAACATGAGTAGGCACCCAAATTCCCATTATATTATCATGACACATTCCCTTATTATCTTTTGTTCCCACAATTTTTCCATTCTATCTTAAGCTAACCAAAGATTCAATTGGGATATAAAATTGTTTTTCTGCTTAAGGCTAGTGATGTGGTAAAGTAAAGAACAAATGGGATTTAAAAGCTCAAAGTGGCTAACAAAGGTAACTTAAGGGGTAGGCTTAATTTGGATAAGTGAGCTAAACAAATAATGGACTCAATCATATGCAAGCATATAAATATATTAAACATTGGACATATAGGATGAAAGAAAATATAGATTACAATTATAGAGAAGTAAACACACAAGAATAAAATAATTATGGTTAAATAATGTAACCATGTATAAAGGCTCAAATCTCACAGGTTGTGTGTTCTTTAGCTCAAAAACCATGTTCCAAATACAACTTCAAGCAAATTTAACATAAAAGTTTTGATTAAAATTAGTGAAATTTTGTTCTAAAAATAGGGTCTTAGAAGAAACTTATTATCTTTTCAATCAAGTAGAACATGCATGCAACTAATCTATTACTATGCAATCTATCCTATTCTACAAAATAAAAACTAACTAAATAACCTATTTTATTGGTGTTAGGGAAGAGAAATTACCTCCGGAAGTCAGGTACGGACTGACCTCCCCACACTTAAGGCTTTGCACCATCCTCGGTGCCATTTGTCAGGAACAAAGGTGGCTGGTAGCAGTATCTCCACAGTCGGGACCATCATGGCTCCCTGTGCTGGTAAAGGAAGTGGAGTCCGGGGTGTTTGAGTCTCTGTATTTTCCCTTAAGTAGCTCCTTGAGGTATGTGAATTGGCGCTTGTTATGGCACTCTCTTAGCTTTGCTTTGTGTTCCTTCTGATCCAACCTTTCAAGTATCTGATGGAGCAGTTGGTTTGTTGTAGGTGCTTGTGGTGTTGAAGGAGGAATCTCTTCAGCCAGTTTAGTAGGCTGGCTTGTAGTGGCTGCTGGAGGTTTGATATATTTCCCGTTAGGGACATACTGATCATCCCGTGGTAGCATGGCCTTTGTGTCCCTAGCTTTGTAGGAGACTCCGGCTGTTGAGATAAGATCTGAGACCAAGGCGGGAGAAGATAAGTTGCCCGTAATTTGTACGTGTCCCATGGCATTTCGGATGTGTCTTGGTAGATTCAGAGGCTGGTCTGTAAGGATGCACCACAGTAGAACGGCCATGTCTGAAGTGAAGGAGGACTCATGAGTGCTCGGAAAGACATAATGGAACATGATCTGCGCCCATACGCGAGCCTCCAAGGTTAGTGCGGAAGCCGATATTCCCTTAGGACGGGAATGGTGGTATCCGTAGATCCATCTGCTGCCAGGTAGTGCGATAACTCTGAGAACAGCGTCCCAGTCAAATTGGTACATCTGGCGCTTGAGTGCGGTTTCTTGAAATGTGTCCAATCCTTCTGGAGTAGGGGGAAGATCTAACGCTCGTTGAATGGCCTCTTCTGTAACGGGGACTTGCTTCTGACGGACATAGACAGACTACAGGGTTGGCAGGTGGAAGTTGGAGTAGAACTCTACTACCCAAGAAAGATTAACCTGCCGTGGCTGTCTCTGTAGGAAACCCCATTGTCTCCGCGCAATTTGCGGCTCAACAAATTCAGCAATACGGCTCAGGAGGATAAGAAGGTATTCATTGCTGTAACTCCTTTATGCCATGATGGGGAACATATGCTCACAGAAGTGATTAGGAAATCGCGCAGTGTCCTTTGCTGGGAAGGCTTTTTCCTTTTCATCAACCTTTATGATCCTCTTAATTCTTTTTGTTGAGGGCTTAACTGCAGTCAAAGATGGCTTTGCCACTAATGTTCTCTTTGTTCCTCTTCTTGTTGGAGGTTTGGAAGTAGCTTTCTCCTTGCCTTTCTTGGTGGCCATCCTAAAAGGGAGAAAAGAGAAAGTATGTCAAAATGTCAAGGGATATAGCAAGGAAGAGAACGGGAAAGGTGGTAATTAATGCACATTAAAAGGTAAATGATGTTAACACATGGTCATGACTACATGTGAAAAATCATAAATAGAAATATAGGAAATGCATATGATGACAATTAAATGCGAGGTGTTTATTGGCATGCAGGCAAAGGCATGAGTAGCATAGATCAAGCATTCAATGTCCATGGTAGATTACCAAGCCTTTCAAACTGATAATTTGTTTGTATTGACAATTATATTAAATTGAGAAAATATAAAAAAGGGTTTTGTGAAAAGAAAGCATTTAGAGTAGTGGGATAAAAAGAAATAAAAAAGTAGTGCACAATGCCATAATGGCGTTTTCACAAACACATAGCATGCATGATAAATAAGCTATTGAAAGTATTAAATTGAACATGCAAGTAACCTTTTTAAAAATTGATATATAATTGCCAAACAATTTTGCAACAATCCACAAGCAAACATAAGGAATAATAATGACCCAAAAATTTCCAACACCAAGTAAAAGAAAAATAAAGAAAAAGAAAACATGAATAATGCAAGTAAAAAGAAAAAGAAAAGAAGAAAACATAAATAAAGAAGAAGAACAGAAAAGTGAAGGGGGAAGAAGAAAAGAAAAACCTTGTTAATGGTGGTGAGTGAGAGAAAGTAGAAAGTGAGAAAGAAGGAAGAAGAAGATAGGGGAAGAAATTAATAAAGGAAAAGAAAAAATAGGATTAGGGGAAGAGAAAAGATTAGGGTAAGCTGTGCGGCGCAAGCAACGCTGACGCGTGGGGCACGCGTTCGCGCGGATGCGTGACACGATCGGTGCGAGTGGCGCGAGGTCAGCCTCGCACTCGCACAACTCTCTGTTCAAAACTTATTATTTGCCAAGTATTTGGGTGACGCAGTCGCGTGGTTGACGCGATCGCGTGGGTGGTTAATATTAGAATGTGACGCGAACGTGTGGGGACGCGTTCGCGTGGTAGGGACTGTGCGTCCAGCGCCAGTCCAGCACTACTCTAGCACGACTTTCTGCCATGCACCCTCTTTTACGTCGATTTTCAGGTCACGCATCCGTGTGGGTGACGCGGACGCGTGGAAGGCAATTTTCCCACATGACACGGACGCATCGGCGATGCGGTCGAGTGGATCAATTTTTGCCAAAGGCACGCCTCCATCCACGCTCCCGCGTGACTTTCTGTTCGATTTGTTTTTCTTTCTAACTCACCTGCGACGCGGACGCGTCGGCGACGCTGTCGCGTCGCGAACCCCTTTTTTTTATATATAAAAATATGCAATTTCAGATGCAAACTAAATGTGCTAATAAAGAGAAGAGTTATTGAAAAAGAAAACTAAGAATAAAGAAAGGAACGATCATACCATGGTGGGTTGTCTCCCACCTAGCACTTTGCTTTAACGTCCTTAAGTTGGACGCTCCACTAGCTCAGTCTTCTGCTGTGGGTGGATCCTCCAAGAGGAAGATCTTGAGCTCCTTGGGTTTCGTCGCCTTCTCACCATGATATAGCTTTAAGCGATGCCCATTAACTTTGATGAATTCAGAGCTTGAAGGATGACTCAGATGGAAGACTCCGTATGGCTCAGCTTTCTCTACTCTATATGGACCTTCCCATCTTGATCTCAACTTGCCTGGCATGAGCCTCAGTCTAGAGTTGTAAAGGAGGACAAAGTCCCCAGGTTGGAACTCTCTCCTCTTGATGTGCACAGCCTTCATCTTTTCCTTGTACAGCCTTGAGTTCTCATAAGCTTCTAGGCGAAGGCTTTCGAATTCTTGCAGTTGCAACTTCCTTTCAGCTCCGGCTTTCTCAAATCCCATATTGCACTCCTTTACTGCCCAAAAGGCTTTGTGCTCGACCTCTACTGGGAGGTGACAGGCCTTTCCATAAACTAAGCGGAAGGGACTTATCCCAATGGGTGTCTTGTATGCAGTTCTGTATGCCCAGAGTGCATCTTGTAGCCTGGTCCTCCAGTCTCTTCTATGAGGTTTGACTATCTTCTGCAATATACTCTTTATCTCTCTGTTAGACACCTCGGCTTGCCCATTAGTCTGGGGATGATAGGCTGTTGCCACTTTATGAACTATCCCATGCTTTTTCAGTAATCCTGTTAGTTTCCTGCTACAGAAATGGGTGCCTTGATCGCTCACGATTGCTCGTGGTGATCCAATGCGACAAATAATGTGGTTTCTAACAAAGGAAACAACGGTGTTAGCATCATCAGTGCGGGTAGAAATTGCTTCCACCCATTTAGAAACGTAATCTATAGCTAACAATATATAAAAATGACCATTAGAATTTGGGAATGGACCCATGAAGTCAATGCCCCAAACATCAAAAATTTCACAGAAAAGCAATTTGTTGAGGCATCTCCTCCCTTTTGGATATATTACCAAACCTTTGGCATGGGGAACAAGATTTACAAAATTCAGCAGAGTCTTTAAAAAGAGTAGGCCACCAGAATCCACAGTCTAAAATTTTCCTAGCTGTTCTTTGAGGGCCAAAATGTCCTTCACTCTCAGATGAGTGGCAGGCCTCTAAAATGGACTGGAATTCTGATTGAGGCACACACCATCTAATTACCTGGTCAGCGCCACATCTCCATAAATATGGGTCATCCCATATATAATATTTGGACTCGCTTTTTAGCTTGTCTCTTTGATGCTTAGTAAAGTTTGGAGGAAAGTTGCGGCTAACTAGATAATTAGCTACAGGCGCATACCAAGGGACTACTTCAAATACTGCTTGTAAGTTATCAAACGGGAAATTATCATTTATAGGAGTGGCGGTATCCTTAATGTGCTCAAGGCGACTCAAGTGGTCTGCCACTAGATTCTGGTTACCAATCCTATCCTTGATTTCTAAATCAAATTCTTGTAGTAGCAGTATCCAACGTATAAGCCTTGGTTTGGACTCCTTTTTAGCTAATAAATACTTTAGAGCTACGTGGTCTGAGTACACTACTACTTTAGTACCAAGTAAATAGGCTCGGAATTTATCCAGAGCAAAAACAATAGCAAGAAGCTCTTTCTCAGTAGTAGTGTAATTAGACTGAGCTGTGTCCAAAGTTTTATACGCATAAGCAATTACAAAAGGGTCCTTACCGTCACGCTGAGCCAGAACTGCTCCTACTGCATGATTGGAAGCATCGCACATGATTTCAAATGGCTGGCTCCAGTCTGGTCCTCTCACAATTGGAGCTTGAGTCAGGGCGGTCTTCAGCTTATCAAACGCTTGTTTGCAATCCTCACTGAACTCAAAATCAATATCCTTCTGTAGTAGTCTGGACAAGGGTAGTGCTACCTTACTAAAGTCCTTAATGAACCTCCAGTAAAAACCTGCATGGCCAAGGAACGAACGGACTTCCCTCATTGAGGAGGGGTAAGGTAAACTAGAAATAACATCCACCTTTGCTGGATCCACAGAAATGCCAGTATTAGACACAACATGTCCTAGTACAATCCCTTGTTTTACCATAAAGTGACATTTTTCAAAATTCAATACAAGGTTTGTACTGACACATCTCTCTAATACTCTAGATAAACTATCTAAGAAGAGGCTAAAGGAATCACCATAAACGTTAAAATCATCCATAAAAATTTCCATACAGTCCTCAATAAGGTCAGAGAAAAGACTCATCATGCACCTTTGGAAAGTAGCTGGTGCATTGCACAAGCCAAAGGGCATTCTCTTATAAGAGTAAGTCCCAAAATGACATATAAAAGTAGTCCTTTCCTGATCTTCAGGAGCTATATGAATCTGGAAATAGCCTGTATAACCATCTAAAAAGCAATAATGTGATTTACCTGACAGGCGATCCAGCATTTGATCAATAAATAGAAGGGGGTAGTGATCCTTATGAGTGGCCTGGTTGAGGCGCCTGTAATCAATACAGACTCTCCAGGCATTTTCTGTACTCTGGTCGCTATGAGCTCTCCATGCTCATTCTTCACTGTAGTGACTCCAGACTTCTTAGGTACCACTTGTACTGGGCTTACCCATTCACTGTCTGAGATGGGGTAGATGATATTAGCCTCAAGTAGTTTGGTCACTTCCTTTTTGAAAACCTCCAAGATGGTGGGATTCAGTCTTTTTTGGGGTTGACGAACAGGCCTAGCTCCCTCTTCTAAAAATATTATGTGCTCACAAACTTAAGGGTTGATGCCTTCTATGTCTGCCAAGCTCCATCCAATTGCTCTTTTGAGTTTCCTCAGTACACTGAGTAGCTGTTCTTCTTGTTGGGAAGTGAGTTCCCTTGCAATAATAACTGGAAACTTCTGCTTGTCCTCAAGGTAAGCATACTTGAGGTGTGGAGGGAGGGGCTTTATATCTAATTTCTGCTCATGCTCAGGCTCTGGATTATCTGGGGCTTGTGATAGTGGCAAAGGACCTTCATTGTCCTCTGAAAGTGTCCCCACACTTGGACCTTGTCCTGTGTACTTCTCTTCTAACTCCTCCTGATGAACTTCAGCCACAGTTTCATCTATGATGTCACACTAGGAGATAGAAAGGTCATCCAGAGGGTGCTCCATAGCTCCATTTAAACTGAATTTCACTATTCTGTCATCTATTTCAAAGGAATAAGTTCCAAAAAATGCGTCCATCTTGAACTTTGAAGTCTTCAGGAATGGTCTTCCAAGAAGGATGGATGATGGCTTTCCTGAGTCATTAGGGGGCATTTCCAGGATATAGAAGTCAATGGAAAATGTGAGCTCCTTAATGCTCATTAATACGTCTTCAGCAATTCCAACTACTGTAATTATACTTTTATCTGCTAACACAAAACGAGTTGCCGACCTTTTTAAGGGAGGAAGCCTCAAAGTATCATATATGGACAAAGACATTATACTAACACATGCTCCTAGATCACACATGCAGTCAGAAAATATCACACCACCAATAGTACAATTAACCATACATGGGCCTGGATCACTACATTTTTCAGGTATACCTCCCATTAAAGCAGATATAGAACTACCTAAAGGAATAGTTTCTAATTCATTAATTTTGTCTTTATGTATACATAAATCTCTTAGAAACTTTGCGTATTTAGTACCTGCTGAATAACATAAAAAAGGGGAACAGTTACCTCAACCTTTTTGAATATTTCTACCATTTTGGGATCAAGTTCCATCTGCTTCCTGGGCTTCCTTGCAATTTGTGGAAATGGAATAGGGAGGGCGTTTCCTGCAGGGTCTGCCTCCTTTGGTGCTTCCTTCTGTGGTTGAGCGTCTACTTCTTCGCCCATGTCTTGTATCTCATCTTCCTCTTCAGCATCCTCTACTTCTACCACCTCTTCAGCTGAGGTGTGTTCTGATGGAATTGGCTCCTCCTGATTCCTCTCTTGTAGTGTGGTTCCGGACCATAGGGTGATGGCATTGATGCCACCCTTTGGATTGGGCAATGGTTGAGAGGGGATTCCGCTAGAGCTCAAAGGCTGGTTGTTGGAATTATTTAGTGATCCAATCTGTGATACAAGAGCTTGTAAGGTAGAGTTTAGACCATTTAGAGTAGAAGTAAGGTTGTTTTCCATGGCCTGCTGTCTCTGATCAATAGATTGTAGTAATTCATCATTAGAAGATGAAGATGGATAAGTGATCTGAGAGGTCTGCTATTGGTTGTGCTGTGGTCCTTGGAATTACCTCAGGTGAGGTGCTCTGTAAGGCTGATTTTGCTGCCTGTTGTTATTATTCCACCTTTGATTTCCCTGATTGTTTCTGCCTCCTCTGTTATTGTTGTCCTTCCAATTCTGGTTAGAATTATCTTTCCAACCCTGGTTAGAATTGTCCTGCCATCCATAGTTATAATTGCCACCTTGATTGTATCCTTGATTGGGGCGGTCATAGAAGTTATGAGTGGCTGCCACAGTGTTGTCTTCCTGCTGGAGCTGCGGACATTCATCAGTATAACGGCTGTAATCAGCACAGATCCCGCACACTATCTGTGGAACCAACTGTTGGCTTTGCTGTGGTGGAGAGGGCTGAGCTTGCTGAGCTTGTTGTTGACTCAACTGCATCTGCTTTAGTAAGTTGGTCATTTCATAGATACTCTAAGTTAGAGCAACAGTCTTTCTGCTAGAGGATACTTCTACAACAGCTTTTGACCAGCTTTGTTTCTACCTGTGATTCCTAGTAGACTCAGCCAAATCGCTGATCAATTGCCATGCCTCATCAGTGGTCTTGTACTTTTTTATAGACCCATTGCTAGTACTTTCTAATGTGGTCTTATCTTGGGGCCTCATGCCCTATGTAACGTAGCCGAGCAACACTATCTTGTCAATCATATGGTGGGGACATGCTTCTAGAAGGTTGTTGAAGCGCTCCCAGTATTCATAGAGAGTCTCGGACTCGTCCTAAACAATCATGGAAAAGTCTTTCCTTAGTTTATCAGTAACTTCAGCTGGAAAGAATTTTTCCAAAAATTCTCTTCTAAGCGTATCCTAGTCAGAAACAGTTGCTGCTGGTTGAGTGTAGTACCACTCTCTCGCCTTTTCCTCAAGAGAGAATGGGAAAGCTTTTAGCAAAATAGAAGTTTCATCCGCACCATCGCGCCTGACAGTAGAACAGGCTGCTTGGAAATCCCTTAGGTGCTTAATAGGCTCTTGAGCAGGTAAGCCATGAAACTTAGGCATCAAGTTGAGTAGTGCAGTCTTTATTTTAAAGTCTGTAGCCACTGCTGGGTGATGCACTTGAAACCGTTGCATTGTGAAATCAGGGGCTCCAGCCTCCTGGATAGTAACTCTCCTAGGTTCTGCCATGTCACCTGCACGTGAATCAACCGAATCAGTAGAATGGGGGCTTGTTTCTTACTCAAGTGACGTTTCAGATCCACCCTCAGAGAGGACTAACCGACGCTGAGCTTGCTTTATACGTGAAATAGTTCTTTCAATCTCAGGATCAAATATTGGCAAGTTTGGATCAGGAAGTGAACGCGTCATTTAACGAAAGAAACATGCAGCTCATAGTAGCAAAAATAAAATAAAATACAAATAAATAAATTCTAATTAATAACTTAGCACTCTATTGCAACTCCCCGGCAACGGCGCCAAAAATTGACGTGGCGGAAATTGGCGAGTTAAGAATTTGTTATATGAGATACGTTGCAAGTACAGTTCTTAACCATCCAAAAATCTACTTATCAATTTAGAAGGGTTGTCACAAAATAGAAATTAAAATACTGGGAGTATGAATCCCAGGTCGTCTCCCAACGAGTTACAGAAATATGTGCTATTTTATTAATCAGATGTTTTCCAAGAAATTGTTTGAGTTAATAAACAGGAAATTAAATAAGAGAATTTATGTAATTTAAATAAAAAAAACCTTGACTGGGAGTAGATTAGTTGGAATCCCTATCCTTGATGGAGTTCTCTCAAGATCAATTAATAATTGAAGGTTGTCTGCTCAGAAATCCTTTACCGGATAAAGGAAAGTCAAGAAAGTTTGAAGTCAATTTCTATTCACAAGTTCTAATCCTCTCCCTTGGGAAGGATTAGTGTCAGTGATTAGATGGCAACCCAACGCGAATCCCAATTATAATTTCACTCTTGAGCATCCAACTCAAGGTCTTCCTGTCAATCAACTCCCAATTAAGTTATGGAACTACTCGCTCATTATGTTTGTAAAATCCATGAAATAAGAAAAGGTAATATTGAAACACATGATAGGTAATAATCAAAAGGATCAATTAAAATTAAAAATAGTTCTTGTATTAATAAATTCTAAAAATAATATAATAATAATCTTGAGTAAATAAAGGACATGGAAGAGTAAGTGACAGGTAAGGAAAACAAACTAGAATGGTGAAGCCTTGACGGAGGTAATAACTCTTCTCAATATCCCATCCGAAAAGCAATGAAATCGAAATACTAAGAACTATGAATGTGTAGAGAGAAAACCTAGAGGAGGAGTAAAATTAGATCTAAAAAACTAAAACTATGCGGAATGAATGAATGTTGTTTTTTTGTCTCTGCATGTTCTCTGGCTCTAATATGCTTTTCTGGACCGAAAACTGGGTCAAAACAGGGCCCAAAATTGCCCCCAGCGAATTCTGCAGATTTTGCAGATCGCGCACGTCACGCAATTGCGTCATCTAGGCGTTCGCGTCATCCAGTGTTTTGCCTTGCCACGCTTGCACGTCGTCCACGCCTTTGCGTCACTTGTGCAGTTTCCAATCCGCGCGGTCGCGTGAGCCATGCATCCACGTCACTGCAAGTTCCTCTATGTCGCGCGGTCGCGTGAGCCATGCGTCCGCGTCATTTCTCGCTGGTCATCTCCTCAATTTCTTGTGTTCCTTCCATTTTTGCAAGCTTCCTTTCTAATCTCCAAGTCATTCATGCCCTATAAAGCCTGAAACACTTAGCACACAGATCACGACATCGAATGGAATAAAGGAGAATTAAAATACATAATTAAAAGTCTCTAAGAAGTAATTTTTCAACCATGAAGTATTTTTAGGAAGGATTTATAATGCATGCTAATCATATGAATAAGTGGGTAAAGATTTGATAAAACCACACAATTAAACACAATATAAACCATAAAATAGTGGTTTATCAGGGTGCATCCCAAAAGCACTTCTTTAATGTCATTAGCTTGACGAACAACTCCTTTCAAGGAGGAAGATAGTCATAGAGGAATAAATATGCACTCCTTACTGGGAGCTTCCTTCCTGTACTCTCATGGAATAGCGTAATATGCTCAAGAGACAGGATCTTGTTCACTGCTTGAGGCAGGGTTGGGCTTACAGCAGTATGCTGGTGTCCCTTTTTGTCACTTCCCTCTTCCATGGTAAAAATCTTTCAGTAGGGATAATTTTGTTTTTTCAGCTCCTATGTATCTTCCTTTTGGGGCCTTCCTTCTTTGTGAATAGTGGACATCCAACACCAAACTTATATTTGGTCTTAGGAAGGATTGAATTAGTTCCATCCAAGGGAGGAGGCTTGGATGCTGAATCCTTTATCCAAGTGCCTCCCTTGTCAGGGGGTAATGGAGGGTCAAGAACCTTGAATACCATCTAGTCCTTATGCAAGGTAATCCTTATTTCCTCTTGGATTCCAAGCTTCTTGATAAACCACTGTTTTATGATTTATCTTGTGCTCAATTGAGTAGTTTTTATCAAGTCTTTGCTCACTTATTCATATAATTTGCATGGTTTTACAATTCCTTCCTTATTATGTGATATATGTGAAAACATGTTTCCTAGACCTTAAAACTGCGAATTTTAATTATCCTTTATTACCATTCGATGCTGTGATCTGTGTGTTAAGTATTTCCAGGCTTCATAGGGCAGAAATGGCTTAGAGGATGGAAAGAAAACATGCAAAAGTGGAAGGAATGCGACAAAATGAAGTTTTGAGAAACTGGCAGCGATACGTACGCATGGATGACGCGGATGCGTGCCTAGCACAGAACACAAGTGACGCGTATGAATGACTGACACGTACACGTGAAAAGGAATTTTGCCATATGACGCACACGCGTGACATATGCGTACGCGTGACCTACGCGTACGCGTGACATGTGCCACGTGCAGAAAGTTGCAGAAAGTGCTAGGGGCGATTTCTGGGCTCCTTTTCGGCCCAATTCCAAGCCCGAGAACACAGAATAGAGGCTGCAAAATAGGGGAATCATTGATTCATTCATGAATACACATAATTTTAGGTTTTAGATGTAGTTTTCTAGAGAGAGAGGCTTTCTCCTCTCTCTAGGTTTTAGGATTTAAGATTTCTCTTAGTTTTAGGTTCATTCCTTCTAAATTCCATGTTCAATGTTCCTTTAATTTAGTTTCTCTTCTACTTTTATTTATTCTATAGCTTTGGTTCATCTATTTCTCTTGTTAATTACTTATTTTCCCAATTTGGTTTATGTACTCTTCATGTTAGATTTGAATTTCTATTTAATGCAATTTGAGGTATTTCAAATTTATGATTTTAATTTAGCTTTTTACATTCTTAGCTTGAATTGATTAATTGGTGACACTTGAGTTATCAAACTCCTTTGTTGATTGATAATTAGAATTTGCTGGTTGATTTGGATCCCTCTAAAGCTAGTCTTTTCTTAGGAGTTGACTAGGACTTGAGGAATCAAATTGACTAGTCCACTTGACTTTTCTTTATTTAGTAAGGGTTAACTAAGTGGGAGTAATGAACAATTCTCATAACAACTAATAAGGATAACTAGGATAGGATTTCCAGTTTTTATACCTTGTTAAGAGCTTTATTAGTTATTAATTTACTCTCTTACAATTTACTTTTCCTTGTTCCTTATTCAAAAACCCCAAAAAAGATAATCTTCCATAACCAATAATAAATCATACTTCCCTGCAATTCCTTAAGAGACGACCCGAAGTTTAAATACTTCGGTTATCAATTTTATTAGGGGTTTGTTACTTGTGACAACCAAACTTTTGTACGAAAGGATTCTTTGTTGGTTTAGAAACTATACTTTCAACGAGAATTTATCTGTAAAACATCTTTACCAACATAAGCCCGTTCGTCACTTCTCCATTACTATACTTGACCCTAGGTCACACAGAGCCTTCTCGAAGGTCATGGTGCCTATGGTGCAAGAGATCAGAAAGCGTCCTGGATCTGGAAGTTTCTGAGGTAGCTCCTGCTAAAATAAAGTACTGAATTCTTTGGAAAGCAATGGAGGTTCTTCCTCCATAGGCTTTGTACCAAATAGCTTGGCATTCAGCTTCATGAGAGCTCCTAGGTACCGAGCAACTTGCTCTTCCCTAGTGTATTCATCTTCATCCGACGATGAGTTGTCATCAGAACTTATGCACCGTAGGAGTGCATTATTAAAAAGAACCTCAATGGTCTTTATGATTTTCTTTGGTTCTAGGATAGAGGGTTCTGGAGTGGGATTTAGGCACTCAAAGGGTGTGCTTTGAATGATGTTTAACGCCAGATCTGTGAGCTCTTTGGGCATTAAACGCCCTTGCTGTCCACCCTTACTGGCGTTAAATGCCAGTTCCTCTAGCCTTTTAGGCGTTGAACGCCCAGCAGGGATGTCCCTGCTGGCATTCAACGCCTGCTTCCCTGGGTGTGTGGGCGTTGAACACCCAGTGAGGGGTTCCTGACTGGTGTTCAGCACCAGGCTGCCTGCCTGTTTGGGCGTTGAACGCCCAATCAGGGGTTCCTTACTGGCGTTCAGCGCCAGAAAGCCTCTGTGTTTGGGCGTTGAATGCCCAGCCAGTGCTCCCTGGCTGGCGTTCAACGCCAGCTCTGCTGCCAGGATGGGCGTTGAATGCCCAGTGAGATCTTTCTCACTGGCATTCAATTCCTTCCCATTCTCTCCAAATTCGGCCTCTGCCTTAGTGGAAGGTATAAAATTTAAACTTAAGAAGATCATACAGGGCTTTGTCATAAATGATCTTTCTAGTAGTCCATAGGATCTGAAAGCTCCATGGATCTGTGATGCACATAAACTAGTTATGCTACGATTTAGGAAATTGCATGATCGGCAAAATTTCTTCCGGCAAGTGCACCGGTTATCGTCGTCAAGTAAAAACTCACAATAGAGTGAGGTCGAATCCCACAAGGATTGGTTGATTGAGCAATTCGGATTAGAAGTGTGTTCTAGTTGAGCGGAATCAAGAATTGAGATGAGAATTGCGGAATGTAAAATTGGCGGGAAAAGTAAATGACAAGAAAATTAAATGGCCGAATCTTAAATTGCATGAATTAAAGAGCAGAATGTAAATTGCTGAAATTAAAAGGGAATGGGGGTGATTGCAAGAATTGAATTGCAGAATGTAAAGAGAAAGTGAAAATCAGAAATGGGGAATTCATTGGGTTTAGGAGATATTGAAATCTCCGAATCAAAACATGTATATCTCTTCCTCAACCAATGCATTCATTGAATTTTGCTTGGCAATCTTATATGATTGGATCCCAATTCCTTGGCTCACCAATGCTCTCTAAAAACAAACAAATTCCCAATCCCTTGGTTTAAATGTTCATAAGAAGAGATGATGCTTGATCACTGATTATACCACACAATTTCATGAACCACAATTTGGTAGGATTACATGTCACAATATCCATCCAAACCCCAATCCAATCCACTGTGAGAAAGCTTCTCTAGCATGAATCCTCCATTCCTTTCCCAAGGCTCCGAAGGATTCCAAGTATGAGTAGTCTCTTTCCCAAGACAACTACTCAATGGAATTAGATCGAGAAGCTTTCTAACAAAATTCAAGAGAAAAGATTGAAGAAGAAGATAAACTATTATTGATTCATTGAATTACAATAGAGCTCCCTAACCCAATGAGAGGGGGTTTAGTGAATCATAGCTCTGAATTCAATTACAAAGAAAAGGAAAAACTAGCTCCAAGTGAAAGTAAAAAATCCTCTCTAACTTAACTTCTATCCTATTTATACACTTTCTATATTGAGCTTCAGTTGTGCTTCTTGGGCTTTGAGGCCTCTCCTTGCTTTCCTTTTGCCTTGGGTTTATGATCCATAATCTTGATGAGGTTGTTGATCCAAGTCCTGTAACATTTATTGAGCCAACTTAGTGATAATCAAATAATGACACATGACTCAACAAATTGAGATTTCAAACTCATCAATCCTTCAGGCCCAATCCCATAAACCATGATATTCAATTGGGTTTCATACCAAAGTAAGTTTAAGTTAATAATTGTGCTCAAAGACTAACTTAAATCACAATATTTTTGGCCCAGAAACCCTTTTCAAGAGTGGCGTTTAAGTTGTAGTTTAAGCTTAAACTGCAACTTAAACGCCAGATACTTCCAGTGAGGCCATTTGTAAAAGCACGTTTAAGCTTCAGTTAAGGTTAAACTGAAGCTTAAACGTGGAAATGGAAGAATGGTAGCCCTGGAGAGTAATGTAGTCGAACACGTTTAACCTCCAGTTTAAGGTTAAACTGGAGGTTAAACGTGGAAAAGGAATGAGGCATCCTGGAGGTCGAACACGTTTAACCTCCAGTTTGAGGTCAAACTGGAGGTTAAACGTGGAAGCTTGGAATGGTGGCCCTGGAGGTGTCGAACACGTTTAACCTCCAGTTTGGGGTCAAACTGGAGGTTAAACGTGGAGGTGGAGAGAGCAACCCTGGAGTGGAGAAACTATCGAACACGTTTAACCTCCAGTTTGAGGTCAAACTGGAGGTTAAACGTGGAAGCTTGGAGAGAGCAACCCTGGAGTGGAGAAACTATCGAACACGTTTAAGCTCCAGTTTGAGTCAAACTGGAGCTTAAACGTGGAATGGCCCCTGGTACTCTTCCTGGTTCTGGCGTTTAACCTCCAGTTTGAGGTCAAACTGGAGGTTAAACTTCAATCCCAGCATTTCTTATCCTTCATGATTTTGGCGTTTAAGCTCCAGTTTAGGCTTAAACTGGAACTTAAACTCCACATGTTATATACAAGCTTCCTTTATTGATTTTGTTGCTTCCTTGCTTAGCCTCTTCTTCCCTGAAATCATCCAAACAATTGCATCAAAGTCTTGCAAAATTTCATGAGAAATCTTTCATTCATAGCATTTAAGTAATATAACTAAAACTCATGGAATTTGCATCAAAATCATATTGTTTGGATGGTTCATTACTTTGTTCTTCATTTACCCATTTTTGGTTACTTTAAGCTCAAGAAAATGCATAAAACAACTAAAACTAACAGAAAATTGCTAGTGAAACTAGCCTATGATGCCTTGGCATCACAACACCAAACTTAATACTTGCTTGTCCCTAAGCAAGTCCTGAGTTAATTGAGAAGAAAGTATGAAACAGAAAGCAATTACATTGGCTATATTAGCAAGCATTTGAAGTTCATCAGAAGGGTTTTATGCAGAAAGTTGCAGCATCACTTTTTCATACTTATCAGGTAGGATTATCACTTTTTCATTGCATCCATCAAAAATTGCTATGGCCTCTTGTTATTCTTATGTCTTTAGCACTTTTCTCTTCTTTGTTTTTCTTTTCTTTTTCTTAGAGCTTCTTTTGCTCCTTGTTTGCTTAGTGTCATGTGTTGCACAAGCCTTTGGCATTTTCTTTTTCTTATCAGTGCACTACACATATCCACCTTAGGCATTTTAGTTCACATTTCTTCTTGAGACATTAGTGCCCAGCACCTCTTTGTGTGACTAAATGTTTTGTATTTAGGTTGCTCTTGATAGTGGACTTTTGGTTGATAATCCCGGGTTAGTTAACCCAAGTTACCAAGTGTTGAAACACTCCTCAGAACCTATTCATCCAAGCATATCCTTAATACATAAACACCACAGGCATTTGTCTCAGAAGTTCAAACCATTGGTGCCTAGCTTATTTTCTCAATTTTTTTTTGCTTTTTGGTTGCCTTTTTCCGTGGCTATTTTCCTTTCCTTTTTCTTTCTTTTTCATAGCCAAAGACATTTATTCATCAAGATCCATAGACAATTTTTACTTCTACATAAAAAAATGATAATTCTACACTCAAATTTTAGTGATGTGACTAAACAATCAAGCATGCATACCACCACTTAATTCTACTTGATTTGTCACTAATTTAGCCAAGTTACTTTTGTTCAAACTTTTCTTTTATTTTTGGAAACAGAACAAGCATGGCACGCACTTGTTTAAGAAGGTGAAGTTATATCCAAACATCTAGGCATTCACTTTATTCAAAGCAATTAACAAGAAAAACTACACATTCCAGAAAGAGTCAACATTTACAGTTTAATCCAGAACACGCATGCTTTTGTTTAACCTTTTTAAAGAATTATCAAGGAATAATACCACCTTGTGAAATTCCTTGTTTTCTCTTTGTTGTCAGGAAACACTTTGATTTCTCCTTCTTCTTCCTACATGTTGCTTCATGCTTTAAGGTTCTTGTTTCCTTTCCTGCAAAGAGTAGTGAAGTTGCTTGCTCCTCAAGCACTTAAGTGGTTAGCTAAACTATGTGTGGGTAAGTATCGGATTCTTAAGTTGGTGTGTGAACACCAAACTTAGTCTCCCACTTACTTCTCTGTGTTCTTTGAATCCTTGAGTTATCTTGGAATGATGTTGCTACTAAGGGTTTTAAGCATTTCTGTGACTGCTTAGAATAGTTGTTCCTTTCACATAATTCAAAGGTTGTTGTGTTCAGTTGATCTTTATGGTGGAACACCAAACTTAGAGTCACACATTCCCCTTTGACTTATGGATCCATGAATTCATTGTTTGGTGTGAAACACCAAACTTAATTCTTTGCAATGCACAGAAACTACTTTTACCCCTTTTATTGAAACAAATAAAAGAAACAGCAAAAAGGTATTACCTCAGGTTGGGTTGCCTCCCAACAAGCGCTTGTTTAACGTCATTAGCTTGACAGTCAGCTTCCTCAGTTGAGGTGATATTTAACTTTGTCCTTCTCCTCCACATCTCCCAAGTAATGTTTAAGTCTTTGACCGTTGACAATGAAGGTTCGTTGTGACTTTTCTTCCATGATTTCTACTTGTCCATAATTGGAGACCTTGGTGACAAGGAATGGTCCAGACCACCTTGATTTTAGCTTCCCTGGAAACAGCTTCAGCCTAGAATTGTAGAGCAATACTTTTTGCCCTTCTTCAAATTTCCTTGGGGTTATGTTGCTGTCATGCTTCTTCTTTGCTCTTTCTTTGTAAATTTTGGCATTCTCATAAGCTTCCGCTCTGAATTCTTCCAACTCTTGAATTTGCAACATCCTTCTTTCTCCAGCGGCTTTGTTGTCCAAGTTCAGAAGTTTCAAGGCCCAGTATGCCTTGTGCTCCAACTCTAGTGGCAGATGGCAAGCTTTTCCATATACTAGTTGGTAAGGCGACATTCCAATTGGTGTTTTGAAAGCTGTCCTATATGCCCAAAGAGCATCATCTAGCTTAATCGACCAGTCCTTCCTTGAAGTTCCCACAGTCTTTTCCAGGATTCTTTTGAGTTCTCTGTTAGATATTTCGGCTTGCCCACTTGTCTGTGGATGGTATGGTGTGGCCACCCTGTGTTTGACTCCATATTTTAGAAGCAATGCCTCTAATGGTTTGTTGCAGAAGTGGCTTCCTCCATCACTGATGATTGCTCTTGGCACCCCAAAACGGCAAAAAATGTGTTTTCTGAGGAAGTTCATGACTACCTTATTATCATTGGTTGGAGTTGCTATTGCTTCAACCCATTTGGAGACATAGTCTACTGCCACAAGAATGTAATTGTTTGAGTATGAGGAGGGAAATGGTCCCATGAAATCTATCCCCCATACATCAAACAATTCAAGTTCCAGAATGAATTGTTGTGGCATTTCATTTCTTCTTGGCAAGTTCCCAGCTTTCTGGCATTCATGGCAGTGCTTCACTAATTCTTTTGCATCTTTGAAGATAGTGGGCCAATAAAAACCACACTGCAACACCTTAGCTGCTGTTCTTTCTCCTGCAAAGTGCCCTCCATAAGTGGAGCCATGGCAGTCCCATAAAACTTCCCTTCCTTCTTCCTCGGATATGCATCTTCTGAGTATGCCATCGGAACATTTTTTGAACAAATATGGTTCGTCCCAGATGAAGTATTTGGCATCATTTACCAATTTCTTCCTTTGATGTTTGTTAAATTCCAAAGGTAAACTCCCAGTGGCCTTGAAATTTGCTATGTCTGCAAACCAGGGTGCTTTGTGAATTACCATGAGTTGTTCATCAGGAAAGCACTCATTTACCTGTGTGCTTTGTGTGCTTCCTTCTTCACATGGTATCCTTGATAAATGATCTGCCACCTTGTTTTCTACACCCTTCTTGTCTTTGATTTCAATGTCAAATTCCTGCAACAAAAGAACCCATCTAATAAGTCTTGGTTTAGATTCTTGTTTAGCAAGTAAATATTTTAAAGCTGAATGATCAGTGAAGACAATGACTTTAGATCCAATGAGATAAGATCTAAATTTGTCAAATGCAAAGACTATTGCCAAGAGTTCTTTTTCAGTGGTTGTGTAATTCTTTTGGTTAGCATTCAAGACTTTACTGGCATAATAAATCACATGCACCAAATTGTTTTTCCTTTGTCCTAACACGGCCCCAATAGCAAGGTCTGATGCATCACACATCAGTTCAAAAGGTAAGTTCCAATCAGGTGGGGCAATGATAGGTGCAGAGGAAAGTTTTTGCTTCAAAAGATCATAGGCTAGCATGCAATTTTTATCAAATACAAAGGGTGTATCAGAGACAAGCAAGTTACTCAAAGGTTTGGCTATTTTAGAAAAGTCTCTAATAAACCTTCTGTAAAAACCAGCGTGTCCCAAAAAGCTTCTAACTGCCTTGACATTACTTGGTGGAGGTAGTTTTTCAATGATTTCCACCTTAGCTCTGTCCACCTCCATGCCTCTATTAGAGATTTTGTGGCCAAGGACTATTCCTTCTGTGACCATGAAATGACACTTTTCCCAGTTTAATACTAGGTTAGTCTCTTGGCACCTCTTAAGCACCAAGGCAAGGTGGTGTAGGCAGCTGGGAAAAGAATCCCCAAACACAGAAAAATCGTCCATGAAGACCTCAATAAATTTTTCAATCATGTCCGAAAAGATGGACAGCATGCATCTTTGGAAAGTGGCAGGTGCATTGCACAACCCAAAGGGCATGCGTCTATAAGCAAAAACTCCATATGGACAAACAAATGATGTTTTCTCTTGATCACTAGGATCAACTACTATTTGGTTGTAGCCCGAATATCCATCCAAGAAGCAATAGTAAGCATGTCCGGCAAGCCTTTCAAGCATCTGATCCATGAATGGGAGTGGGAAATGATCTTTTCTGGTAGCTTCATTGAGTTTCCTGTAGTCTATGCACATCCTCCATCCAGTAACGGTTCTTGTGGGTATGAGTTCGTTCCTCTCATTTGGAACCACAGTTATGCCACCTTTCTTGGGCACTACATGGATGGGACTAACCCATGGGCTATCAGAAATGGGGTAGATTACCCCTGCCTGCCATAACTTCCTCACTTCCTTTTGTACCACTTCTTTCATGACGGGATTCAATCTTCTTTGAGCTTGAATGGAGGGTCTAGCATCTTCTTCTAACAAGATTTTATGCATGCATATGGATGAACTTATCCCCTTCAAATCAGCTAGGGTCCATCCAATGGCATCTTGATGAGTTTGCAGCACCTTGATCAATTCTTCTTCCTGTTCTTGGCTCAAGGCCGAGCTAATGATAACAGGGTGACTCTCATCACTACCCAAGTATGCATACTTGAGATTAGGGGGCAATGCTTTGAGCTCAGGTTTTGGTGCTTCCTTTTCTTCTTTCACTTTCTCTGGCCTGCTTAGCATAGTTGTGTCATCGTCCTTGATATCACTAACTTCAATATCCTTGGTGAACTCCTCCTCTGCCACTTCCTTTATTGTTTCCTCAAAAGTTTCTTGTACTGCAATGTCCACTACATCAACCCTCATGCATTCCCTTAGTGATTCTGATGGATAGCTCATTGCCTTGAATACATTAAACACCAATTTCTCATCATGGAGTCTAAGAGTGAGTTCACCCTTTTGCACATCTATGATGGCTCCAGCAGTAGCTAGGAAGGGTCTTCCCAGAATTATTGAAGCTTTGGCTTCTTCCTCCATATCTAACACCACAAAATCAGCAGGAAATATAAATTCTCCCACTTTCACCAACAAATCCTCAACTATCCCATGAGGGAATTTAAAAGTTCGATCTGCCAATTGGAGGGCCATTCTTGTTGGTTTGGCTTCTTCAATCTTCATTCTTCTCATCATTGTTAGCGACATCAAATTGATGCTGGCCCCTAAATCACACAAGGCCTTCTCCACCATGACTTCTCCTATAATACAGGGGATTTGGAAACTGCCTGGGTCCTTCAATTTCTGAGGCAATTTGTGCTGAATGATAGCACTGCATTCTTCAGTTAACAACACAGTTTCCTCATTTCTCCAGCTTCTCTTCTTGGTCATTAATTCTTTTAAGAATTTTGCATAGAGTGGCATTTGCTCTATTGCCTCAGCAAAGGGAATGTTGATTTGAAGCTTCTTGAAAATCTCCAAGAACCTGGAGAATTGGCCATCCTTTTCACTTTTCATCAAACGTTGAGGATAAGGTGCTTTAGGTGTGTAAGGCTTCAAGACCTCTTTTTCTTTTTCTTTTGTTGCAAACGGTGTAACAGATTGTCCTTGTTCTTTGTCTTTCACATTTTCCTTTGCTTCATCCTCTGTGGTTTCCCTTGAAATCTCCTTTAGATTCTTTCCACTTCTGAGGGTTATGGCCTTACATTCCTCCCTTGCAATAGCCTTGGCAGCATGAGAACTGCTTGTCCCAGGGGCTTGCTTAGTTAAATACAAAATTTGATTTTCTAGCTTCTGGATGGCAGCTCCTTGGTTTTGCAAGTTAGAATTTACTTCTTCCTTAAAAGCCTTCAATTCAATTATGTCTTGGCTCATGGTTGCAAGCATTCCTTCCATCCGGTTTAATTGATCTTGAAATTGTTGGTTCGGATTAGGTTGGGTATGTTGATTATTTTGGCCATGATATGATGATTGGGGGTAAGTGTTTTGTGTGGCTTGGTATGATCTTTGGTTGGAGTTTTGGTATGTGGAATTGTTTTGTTGGTTGTGGTTGTAAGGTTTGTGGTTTTGTGGTTGGGTTTGTTGGTTTCCCCACCCAAAGTTTGGGTGGTTTCTCCAGCCTGGGTTGTAAGTGTTGGAGTGTGGATCATATGATTGCCTTTGTTGGTTTCCCACATAGTTAACCTCATCCCAATCACCTCCTTCAATGCCTACTTCCTCTTGATCTTGTGTGTGTATTGCAGCCACTTGCTTTGTTTCTAATTGCCTGGTAAGCTCTGCTAGTTGCTTGGCAAACACCTTGTTTTGGGCTAGAATTGTATCAACATGGTTCAGCTCCATGACTCCCTTAGTGTTGTGCCTTTCTGATGCATAATAGTATTCATTCTCAGCCACTGTCTCGATCACTTCAATGGCTTCTTCCACGGTCTTTTTCTTGTTCAATGAACCTCCTGATGAATGGTCTACAGCCTTCCTTGATTTATAAGAGAGCCCATCATAGAAGATGTGCAATTGCACCCAATCATGGAACATGTTTGGTGGGCATTTCCTTGTCAAGTCCTTGAATCTCTCCCATGCCTCGTAGAGAGTTTCACCATCTTGTTGTCTAAAAGTTTGGACCTCAGATCGAAGCCTATTGACCTTTTGTGGAGGGTAGAAACGTGCCAGAAACTTGCCTTCCACCTCATCCCATGTGGTTAGACTCCCCCTTGGGAATGATTCCAGCCACTTAGCTGCCTTGTCCCTAAGTGAAAATGGGAACAAGAGCAGTTTATAGGCATCTTCCTGGACTCCATTGGACTTCACAGTGTCACAAATTCTCAGGAATTTTGTGAGATGTTGGTTTGGGTCTTCATTAGCATTTCCTCCAAAGGAACAATGATTTTCCACCAATGATATTAGCTGTGGCTTGAGCTCAAAATTGTTGGCCTGAATGGGTGGTTTCTGGATGCTACTACCACAATTCCCAGAGGTTGGGTTTATGTATGAACTAAGAACCCTCCTCTCAGGAATGGCATTGTTTCCATCAGCTCTCTCATGGTTGTGAACTTCTCTATCCATGTTGAGATCTAGAGCTTCCTCAAAATTGTCCTCAGATTCTCCTTCAGATTCCTCTTCTCCCACTACTCTCTTCCCTCTTGCTTCCCTTCTAAGTCTATGAAGGGTCCTTTCCGGTTCGGTATATGGAGGAGTTGATGTCTCTCCTCTCCTACCTGTCATACAAGAACACAGCTCAAACACAAACAAGTAAAATACTCTTGGTTAATGGAAGAGTATGGTTAGATCAATTGAGGAATTAAATCAAACAGTTAGTGAGTCAGTGAGTTAGTTGCATGAATTTAAAGGCATAAAGAAGGAAAGCATGTAACCAAGTGCAGAAATTAAAATTCAACAAATATCTAGAACAGAATTAACAAAGCAAGAGAAAATTGCTCAATCTAGTTAGCTTCCAATTTGAGAATTGTCAATCGAAAACCAATCCCCGGCAACGGCGCCATAAACTTGATGCACATAAACTAGTTATGCTACGATTTAGGAAATTGCACGATCGGCAAAATTCCTTCCGGCAAGTGCACCGGTTATCGTCGTCAAGTAAAAACTCACAATAGAGTGAGGTCAAATCCCACAAGGATTGGTTGATTGAGCAATTCGGATTAGAAGTGTGTTCTAGTTGAGCGGAATCAAGAATTGAGATGAGAATTGCGGAATGTAAAATTGGCGGGAAAAGTAAATGACAAGAAAATTAAATGGCCGAATCTTAAATTGCATGAATTAAAGAGCAGAATGTAAATTGCTGAAATTAAAAGGGAATGGGGGTGATTGCAAGAATTGAATTGCAGAATGTAAAGAGAAAGTGAAAATCAGAAATGGGGAATTCATTGGGTTTAGGAGATATTGAAATCTCCGAATCAAAACATGTATATCTCTTCCTCAACCAATGCATTCATTGAATTTTGCTTGGCAATCTTATATGATTGGATCCCAATTCCTTGGCTCACCAATGCTCTCTAAAAACAAACAAATTCCCAATCCCTTGGTTTAAATGTTCATAAGAAGAGATGATGCTTGATCACTGATTATACCACACAATTTCATGAACCACAATTTGGTAGGATTACATGTCACAATATCCATCCAAACCCCAATCCAATCCACTGTGAGAAAGCTTCTCTAGCATGAATCCTCCATTCCTTTCCCAAGGCTCCGAAGGATTCCAAGTATGAGTAGTCTCTTTCCCAAGACAACTACTCAATGGAATTAGATCGAGAAGCTTTCTAACAAAATTCAAGAGAAAAGATTGAAGAAGAAGATAAACTATTATTGATTCATTGAATTACAATAGAGCTCCCTAACCCAATGAGAGGGGGTTTAGTGAATCATAGCTCTGAATTCAATTACAAAGAAAAGGAAAAACTAGCTCCAAGTGAAAGTAAAAAATCCTCTCTAACTTAACTTCTATCCTATTTATACACTTTCTATATTGAGCTTCAGTTGTGCTTCTTGGGCTTTGAGGCCTCTCCTTGCTTTCCTTTTGCCTTGGGTTTATGATCCATAATCTTGATGAGGTTGTTGATCCAAGTCCTGTAACATTTATTGAGCCAACTTAGTGATAATCAAATAATGACACATGACTCAACAAATTGAGATTTCAAACTCATCAATCCTTCAGGCCCAATCCCATAAACCATGATATTCAATTGGGTTTCATACCAAAGTAAGTTTAAGTTAATAATTGTGCTCAAAGACTAACTTAAATCACAATATTTTTGGCCCAGAAACCCTTTTCAAGAGTGGCGTTTAAGTTGTAGTTTAAGCTTAAACTGCAACTTAAACGCCAGATACTTCCAGTGAGGCCATTTGTAAAAGCACGTTTAAGCTTCAGTTAAGGTTAAACTGAAGCTTAAACGTGGAAATGGAAGAATGGTAGCCCTGGAGAGTAATGTAGTCGAACACGTTTAACCTCCAGTTTAAGGTTAAACTGGAGGTTAAACGTGGAAAAGGAATGAGGCATCCTGGAGGTCGAACACGTTTAACCTCCAGTTTGAGGTCAAACTGGAGGTTAAACGTGGAAGCTTGGAATGGTGGCCCTGGAGGTGTCGAACACGTTTAACCTCCAGTTTGGGGTCAAACTGGAGGTTAAACGTGGAGGTGGAGAGAGCAACCCTGGAGTGGAGAAACTATCGAACACGTTTAACCTCCAGTTTGAGGTCAAACTGGAGGTTAAACGTGGAAGCTTGGAGAGAGCAACCCTGGAGTGGAGAAACTATCGAACACGTTTAAGCTCCAGTTTGAGTCAAACTGGAGCTTAAACGTGGAATGGCCCCTGGTACTCTTCCTGGTTCTGGCGTTTAACCTCCAGTTTGAGGTCAAACTGGAGGTTAAACTTCAATCCCAGCATTTCTTATCCTTCATGATTTTGGCGTTTAAGCTCCAGTTTAGGCTTAAACTGGAACTTAAACTCCACATGTTATATACAAGCTTCCTTTATTGATTTTGTTGCTTCCTTGCTTAGCCTCTTCTTCCCTGAAATCATCCAAACAATTGCATCAAAGTCTTGCAAAATTTCATGAGAAATCTTTCATTCATAGCATTTAAGTAATATAACTAAAACTCATGGAATTTGCATCAAAATCATATTGTTTGGATGGTTCATTACTTTGTTCTTCATTTACCCATTTTTGGTTACTTTAAGCTCAAGAAAATGCATAAAACAACTAAAACTAACAGAAAATTGCTAGTGAAACTAGCCTATGATGCCTTGGCATCACAACACCAAACTTAATACTTGCTTGTCCCTAAGCAAGTCCTGAGTTAATTGAGAAGAAAGTATGAAACAGAAAGCAATTACATTGGCTATATTAGCAAGCATTTGAAGTTCATCAGAAGGGTTTTATGCAGAAAGTTGCAGCATCACTTTTTCATACTTATCAGGTAGGATTATCACTTTTTCATTGCATCCATCAAAAATTGCTATGGCCTCTTGTTATTCTTATGTCTTTAGCACTTTTCTCTTCTTTGTTTTTCTTTTCTTTTTCTTAGAGCTTCTTTTGCTCCTTGTTTGCTTAGTGTCATGTGTTGCACAAGCCTTTGGCATTTTCTTTTTCTTATCAGTGCACTACACATATCCACCTTAGGCATTTTAGTTCACATTTCTTCTTGAGACATTAGTGCCCAGCACCTCTTTGTGTGACTAAATGTTTTGTATTTAGGTTGCTCTTGATAGTGGACTTTTGGTTGATAATCCCGGGTTAGTTAACCCAAGTTACCAAGTGTTGAAACACTCCTCAGAACCTATTCATCCAAGCATATCCTTAATACATAAACACCACAGGCATTTGTCTCAGAAGTTCAAACCATTGGTGCCTAGCTTATTTTCTCAATTTTTTTTTGCTTTTTGGTTGCCTTTTTCCGTGGCTATTTTCCTTTCCTTTTTCTTTCTTTTTCATAGCCAAAGACATTTATTCATCAAGATCCATAGACAATTTTTACTTCTACATAAAAAAATGATAATTCTACACTCAAATTTTAGTGATGTGACTAAACAATCAAGCATGCATACCACCACTTAATTCTACTTGATTTGTCACTAATTTAGCCAAGTTACTTTTGTTCAAACTTTTCTTTTATTTTTGGAAACAGAACAAGCATGGCACGCACTTGTTTAAGAAGGTGAAGTTATATCCAAACATCTAGGCATTCACTTTATTCAAAGCAATTAACAAGAAAAACTACACATTCCAGAAAGAGTCAACATTTACAGTTAAATCCAGAACACGCATGCTTTTGTTTAACCTTTTTAAAGAATTATCAAGGAATAATACCACCTTGTGAAATTCCTTGTTTTCTCTTTGTTGTCAGGAAACACTTTGATTTCTCCTTCTTCTTCCTACATGTTGCTTCATGCTTTAAGGTTCTTGTTTCCTTTCCTGCAAAGAGTAGTGAAGTTGCTTGCTCCTCAAGCACTTAAGTGGTTAGCTAAACTATGTGTGGGTAAGTATCGGATTCTTAAGTTGGTGTGTGAACACCAAACTTAGTCTCCCACTTACTTCTCTGTGTTCTTTGAATCCTTGAGTTATCTTGGAATGATGTTGCTACTAAGGGTTTTAAGCATTTCTGTGACTGCTTAGAATAGTTGTTCCTTTCACATAATTCAAAGGTTGTTGTGTTCAGTTGATCTTTATGGTGGAACACCAAACTTAGAGTCACACATTCCCCTTTGACTTATGGATCCATGAATTCATTGTTTGGTGTGAAACACCAAACTTAATTCTTTGCAATGCACAGAAACTACTTTTACCCCTTTATTGAAACAAATAAAAGAAACAGCAAAAAGGTATTACCTCAGGTTGGGTTGCCTCCCAACAAGCGCTTGTTTAACGTCATTAGCTTGACGGTCAGCTTCCTCAGTTGAGGTGATATTTAACTTTGTCCTTCTCCTCCACATCTCCCAAGTAATGTTTAAGTCTTTGACCGTTGACAATGAAGGTTCGTTGTGACTTTTCTTCCATGATTTCTACTTGTCCATAATTGGAGACCTTGGTGACAAGGAATGGTCCAGACCACCTTGATTTTAGCTTCCCTGGAAACAGCTTCAGCCTAGAATTGTAGAGCAATACTTTTTGCCCTTCTTCAAATTTCCTTGGGGTTATGTTGCTGTCATGCTTCTTCTTTGCTCTTTCTTTGTAAATTTTGGCATTCTCATAAGCTTCCGCTCTGAATTCTTCCAACTCTTGAATTTGCAACATCCTTCTTTCTCCAGCGGCTTTGTTGTCCAACTTCAGAAGTTTCAAGGCCCAGTATGCCTTGTGCTCCAACTCTAGTGGCAGATGGCAAGCTTTTCCATATACTAGTTGGTAAGGCGACATTCCAATTGGTGTTTTGAAAGCTGTCCTATATGCCCAAAGAGCATCATCTAGCTTAATCGACCAGTCCTTCCTTGAAGTTCCCACAGTCTTTTCCAGGATTCTTTTGAGTTCTCTGTTAGATATTTCGGCTTGCCCACTTGTCTGTGGATGGTATGGTGTGGCCACCCTGTGTTTGACTCCATATTTTAGAAGCAATGCCTCTAATGGTTTGTTGCAGAAGTGGCTTCCTCCATCACTGATGATTGCTCTTGGCACCCCAAAACGGCAAAAAATGTGTTTTCTGAGGAAGTTCATGACTACCTTATTATCATTGGTTGGAGTTGCTATTGCTTCAACCCATTTGGAGACATAGTCTACTGCCACAAGAATGTAATTGTTTGAGTATGAGGAGGGAAATGGTCCCATGAAATCTATCCCCCATACATCAAACAATTCAAGTTCCAGAATGAATTGTTGTGGCATTTCATTTCTTCTTGGCAAGTTCCCAGCTTTCTGGCATTCATGGCAGTGCTTCACTAATTCTTTTGCATCTTTGAAGATAGTGGGCCAATAAAAACCACACTGCAACACCTTAGCTGCTGTTCTTTCTCCTGCAAAGTGCCCTCCATAAGTGGAGCCATGGCAGTCCCATAAAACTTCCCTTCCTTCTTCCTCGGATATGCATCTTCTGAGTATGCCATCGGAACATTTTTTGAACAAATATGGTTCGTCCCAGATGAAGTATTTGGCATCATTTACCAATTTCTTCCTTTGATGTTTGTTAAATTCCAAAGGTAAACTCCCAGTGGCCTTGAAATTTGCTATGTCTGCAAACCAGGGTGCTTTGTGAATTACCATGAGTTGTTCATCAGGAAAGCACTCATTTACATGTGTGCTTTGTGTGCTTCCTTCTTCACATGGTATCCTTGATAAATGATCTGCCACCTTGTTTTCTACACCCTTCTTGTCTTTGATTTCAATGTCAAATTCCTGCAACAAAAGAACCCATCTAATAAGTCTTGGTTTAGATTCTTGTTTAGCAAGTAAATATTTTAAAGCTGAATGATCAGTGAAGACAATGACTTTAGATCCAATGAGATAAGATCTAAATTTGTCAAATGCAAAGACTATTGCCAAGAGTTCTTTTTCAGTGGTTGTGTAATTCTTTTGGTTAGCATTCAAGACTTTACTGGCATAATAAATCACATGCACCAAATTGTTTTTCCTTTGTCCTAACACGGCCCCAATAGCAAGGTCTGATGCATCACACATCAGTTCAAAAGGTAAGTTCCAATCAGGTGGGGCAATGATAGGTGCAGAGGAAAGTTTTTGCTTCAAAAGATCATAGGCTAGCATGCAATTTTTATCAAATACAAAGGGTGTATCAGAGACAAGCAAGTTACTCAAAGGTTTGGCTATTTTAGAAAAGTCTCTAATAAACCTTCTGTAAAAACCAGCGTGTCCCAAAAAGCTTCTAACTGCCTTGACATTACTTGGTGGAGGTAGTTTTTCAATGATTTCCACCTTAGCTCTGTCCACCTCCATGCCTCTATTAGAGATTTTGTGGCCAAGGACTATTCCTTCTGTGACCATGAAATGACACTTTTCCCAGTTTAATACTAGGTTAGTCTCTTGGCACCTCTTAAGCACCAAGGCAAGGTGGTGTAGGCAGCTGGGAAAAGAATCCCCAAACACAGAAAAATCGTCCATGAAGACCTCAATAAATTTTTCAATCATGTCCGAAAAGATGGACAGCATGCATCTTTGGAAAGTGGCAGGTGCATTGCACAACCCAAAGGGCATGCGTCTATAAGCAAAAACTCCATATGGACAAACAAATGATGTTTTCTCTTGATCACTAGGATCAACTACTATTTGGTTGTAGCCCGAATATCCATCCAAGAAGCAATAGTAAGCATGTCCGGCAAGCCTTTCAAGCATCTGATCCATGAATGGGAGTGGGAAATGATCTTTTCTGGTAGCTTCATTGAGTTTCCTGTAGTCTATGCACATCCTCCATCCAGTAACGGTTCTTGTGGGTATGAGTTCGTTCCTCTCATTTGGAACCACAGTTATGCCACCTTTCTTGGGCACTACATGGATGGGACTAACCCATGGGCTATCAGAAATGGGGTAGATTACCCCTGCCTGCCATAACTTCCTCACTTCCTTTTGTACCACTTCTTTCATGACGGGATTCAATCTTCTTTGAGCTTGAATGGAGGGTCTAGCATCTTCTTCTAACAAGATTTTATGCATGCATATGGATGAACTTATCCCCTTCAAATCAGCTAGGGTCCATCCAATGGCATCTTGATGAGTTTGCAGCACCTTGATCAATTCTTCTTCCTGTTCTTGGCTCAAGGCCGAGCTAATGATAACAGGGTGACTCTCATCACTACCCAAGTATGCATACTTGAGATTAGGGGGCAATGCTTTGAGCTCAGGTTTTGGTGCTTCCTTTTCTTCTTTCACTTTCTCTGGCCTGCTTAGCATAGTTGTGTCATCGTCCTTGATATCACTAACTTCAATATCCTTGGTGAACTCCTCCTCTGCCACTTCCTTTATTGTTTCCTCAAAAGTTTCTTGTACTGCAATGTCCACTACATCAACCCTCATGCATTCCCTTAGTGATTCTGATGGATAGCTCATTGCCTTGAATACATTAAACACCAATTTCTCATCATGGAGTCTAAGAGTGAGTTCACCCTTTTGCACATCTATGATGGCTCCAGCAGTAGCTAGGAAGGGTCTTCCCAGAATTATTGAAGCTTTGGCTTCTTCCTCCATATCTAACACCACAAAATCAGCAGGAAATATAAATTCTCCCACTTTCACCAACAAATCCTCAACTATCCCATGAGGGAATTTAAAAGTTCGATCTGCCAATTGGAGGGCCATTCTTGTTGGTTTGGCTTCTTCAATCTTCATTCTTCTCATCATTGTTAGCGACATCAAATTGATGCTGGCCCCTAAATCACACAAGGCCTTCTCCACCATGACTTCTCCTATAATACAGGGGATTTGGAAACTGCCTGGGTCCTTCAATTTCTGAGGCAATTTGTGCTGAATGATAGCACTGCATTCTTCAGTTAACAACACAGTTTCCTCATTTCTCCAGCTTCTCTTCTTGGTCATTAATTCTTTTAAGAATTTTGCATAGAGTGGCATTTGCTCTATTGCCTCAGCAAAGGGAATGTTGATTTGAAGCTTCTTGAAAATCTCCAAGAACCTGGAGAATTGGCCATCCTTTTCACTTTTCATCAAACGTTGAGGATAAGGTGCTTTAGGTGTGTAAGGCTTCAAGACCTCTTTTTCTTTTTCTTTTGTTGCAAACGGTGTAACAGATTGTCCTTGTTCTTTGTCTTTCACATTTTCCTTTGCTTCATCCTCTGTGGTTTCCCTTGAAATCTCCTTTAGATTCTTTCCACTTCTGAGGGTTATGGCCTTACATTCCTCCCTTGCAATAGCCTTGGCAGCATGAGAACTGCTTGTCCCAGGGGCTTGCTTAGTTAAATACAAAATTTGATTTTCTAGCTTCTGGATGGCAGCTCCTTGGTTTTGCAAGTTAGAATTTACTTCTTCCTTAAAAGCCTTCAATTCAATTATGTCTTGGCTCATGGTTGCAAGCATTCCTTCCATCCGGTTTAATTGATCTTGAAATTGTTGGTTCGGATTAGGTTGGGTATGTTGATTATTTTGGCCATGATATGATGATTGGGGGTAAGTGTTTTGTGTGGCTTGGTATGATCTTTGGTTGGAGTTTTGGTATGTGGAATTGTTTTGTTGGTTGTGGTTGTAAGGTTTGTGGTTTTGTGGTTGGGTTTGTTGGTTTCCCCACCCAAAGTTTGGGTGGTTTCTCCAGCCTGGGTTGTAAGTGTTGGAGTGTGGATCATATGATTGCCTTTGTTGGTTTCCCACATAGTTAACCTCATCCCAATCACCTCCTTCAATGCCTACTTCCTCTTGATCTTGTGTGTGTATTGCAGCCACTTGCTTTGTTTCTAATTGCCTGGTAAGCTCTGCTAGTTGCTTGGCAAACACCTTGTTTTGGGCTAGAATTGTATCAACATGGTTCAGCTCCATGACTCCCTTAGTGTTGTGCCTTTCTGATGCATAATAGTATTCATTCTCAGCCACTGTCTCGATCACTTCAATGGCTTCTTCCACGGTCTTTTTCTTGTTCAATGAACCTCCTGATGAATGGTCTACAGCCTTCCTTGATTTATAAGAGAGCCCATCATAGAAGATGTGCAATTGCACCCAATCATGGAACATGTTTGGTGGGCATTTCCTTGTCAAGTCCTTGAATCTCTCCCATGCCTCGTAGAGAGTTTCACCATCTTGTTGTCTAAAAGTCTGGACCTCAGATCGAAGCCTATTGACCTTTTGTGGAGGGTAGAAACGTGCCAGAAACTTGCCTTCCACCTCATCCCATGTGGTTAGACTCCCCCTTGGGAATGATTCCAGCCACTTAGCTGCCTTGTCCCTAAGTGAAAATGGGAACAAGAGCAGTTTATAGGCATCTTCCTGGACTCCATTGGACTTCACAGTGTCACAAATTCTCAGGAATTTTGTGAGATGTTGGTTTGGGTCTTCATTAGCATTTCCTCCAAAGGAACAATGATTTTCCACCAATGATATTAGCTGTGGCTTGAGCTCAAAATTGTTGGCCTGAATGGGTGGTTTCTGGATGCTACTACCACAATTCCCAGAGGTTGGGTTTATGTATGAACTAAGAACCCTCCTCTCAGGAATGGCATTGTTTCCATCAGCTCTCTCATGGTTGTGAACTTCTCTATCCATGTTGAGATCTAGAGCTTCCTCAAAATTGTCCTCAGATTCTCCTTCAGATTCCTCTTCTCCCACTACTCTCTTCCCTCTTGCTTCCCTTCTAAGTCTATGAAGGGTCCTTTCCGGTTCGGTATATGGAGGAGTTGATGTCTCTCCTCTCCTACCTGTCATACAAGAACACAGCTCAAACACAAACAAGTAAAATACTCTTGGTTAATGGAAGAGTATGGTTAGATCAATTGAGGAATTAAATCAAACAGTTAGTGAGTCAGTGAGTTAGTTGCATGAATTTAAAGGCATAAAGAAGGAAAGCATGTAACCAAGTGCAGAAATTAAAATTCAACAAATATCTAGAACAGAATTAACAAAGCAAGAGAAAATTGCTCAATCTAGTTAGCTTCCAATTTGAGAATTGTCAATCGAAAACCAATCCCCGGCAACGGCGCCATAAACTTGATGCACATAAACTAGTTATGCTACGATTTAGGAAATTGCACGATCGGCAAAATTCCTTCCGGCAAGTGCACCGGTTATCGTCGTCAAGTAAAAACTCACAATAGAGTGAGGTCGAATCCCACAAGGATTGGTTGATTGAGCAATTCGGATTAGAAGTGTGTTCTAGTTGATCGGAATCAAGAATTGAGATGAGAATTGCGGAATGTAAAATTGGCGGGAAAAGTAAATGACAAGAAAATTAAATGGCCGAATCTTAAATTGCATGAATTAAAGAGCAGAATGTAAATTGCTGAAATTAAAAGGGAATGGGGGTGATTGCAAGAATTGAATTGCAGAATGTAAAGAGAAAGTGAAAATCAGAAATGGGGAATTCATTGGGTTTAGGAGATATTGAAATCTCCGAATCAAAACATGTATATCTCTTCCTCAACCAATGCATTCATTGAATTTTGCTTGGCAATCTTATATGATTGGATCCCAATTCCTTGGCTCACCAATGCTCTCTAAAAACAAACAAATTCCCAATCCCTTGGTTTAAATGTTCATAAGAAGAGATGATGCTTGATCACTGATTATACCACACAATTTCATGAACCACAATTTGGTAGGATTACATGTCACAATATCCATCCAAACCCCAATCCAATCCACTGTGAGAAAGCTTCTCTAGCATGAATCCTCCATTCCTTTCCCAAGGCTCCGAAGGATTCCAAGTATGAGTAGTCTCTTTCCCAAGACAACTACTCAATGGAATTAGATCGAGAAGCTTTCTAACAAAATTCAAGAGAAAAGATTGAAGAAGAAGATAAACTATTATTGATTCATTGAATTACAATAGAGCTCCCTAACCCAATGAGAGGGGGTTTAGTGAATCATAGCTCTGAATTCAATTACAAAGAAAAGGAAAAACTAGCTCCAAGTGAAAGTAAAAAATCCTCTCTAACTTAACTTCTATCCTATTTATACACTTTCTATATTGAGCTTCAGTTGTGCTTCTTGGGCTTTGAGGCCTCTCCTTGCTTTCCTTTTGCCTTGGGTTTATGATCCATAATCTTGATGAGGTTGTTGATCCAAGTCCTGTAACATTTATTGAGCCAACTTAGTGATAATCAAATAATGACACATGACTCAACAAATTGAGATTTCAAACTCATCAATCCTTCAGGCCCAATCCCATAAACCATGATATTCAATTGGGTTTCATACCAAAGTAAGTTTAAGTTAATAATTGTGCTCAAAGACTAACTTAAATCACAATATTTTTGGCCCAGAAACCCTTTTCAAGAGTGGCGTTTAAGTTGTAGTTTAAGCTTAAACTGCAACTTAAACGCCAGATACTTCCAGTGAGGCCATTTGTAAAAGCACGTTTAAGCTTCAGTTAAGGTTAAACTGAAGCTTAAACGTGGAAATGGAAGAATGGTAGCCCTGGAGAGTAATGTAGTCGAACACGTTTAACCTCCAGTTTAAGGTTAAACTGGAGGTTAAACGTGGAAAAGGAATGAGGCATCCTGGAGGTCGAACACGTTTAACCTCCAGTTTGAGGTCAAACTGGAGGTTAAACGTGGAAGCTTGGAATGGTGGCCCTGGAGGTGTCGAACACGTTTAACCTCCAGTTTGGGGTCAAACTGGAGGTTAAACGTGGAGGTGGAGAGAGCAACCCTGGAGTGGAGAAACTATCGAACACGTTTAACCTCCAGTTTGAGGTCAAACTGGAGGTTAAACGTGGAAGCTTGGAGAGAGCAACCCTGGAGTGGAGAAACTATCGAACACGTTTAAGCTCCAGTTTGAGTCAAACTGGAGCTTAAACGTGGAATGGCCCCTGGTACTCTTCCTGGTTCTGGCGTTTAACCTCCAGTTTGAGGTCAAACTGGAGGTTAAACTTCAATCCCAGCATTTCTTATCCTTCATGATTTTGGCGTTTAAGCTCCAGTTTAGGCTTAAACTGGAACTTAAACTCCACATGTTATATACAAGCTTCCTTTATTGATTTTGTTGCTTCCTTGCTTAGCCTCTTCTTCCCTGAAATCATCCAAACAATTGCATCAAAGTCTTGCAAAATTTCATGAGAAATCTTTCATTCATAGCATTTAAGTAATATAACTAAAACTCATGGAATTTGCATCAAAATCATATTGTTTGGATGGTTCATTACTTTGTTCTTCATTTACCCATTTTTGGTTACTTTAAGCTCAAGAAAATGCATAAAACAACTAAAACTAACAGAAAATTGCTAGTGAAACTAGCCTATGATGCCTTGGCATCACCCAACCACAAACCTCATGGAATTTGCTTTTTGGTTGCCTTTTTCCGTGGCTTTTTCTTCTCCTTTTTCTTTCTTTTTCATGGCCAAAGACATTTATTCATCAAGATCCATAGACAATTTTTACTTCTACATAAAAATGATAATTCTACACTCAAATTTTAGTGATGTGACTAAACAATCAAGCATGCATACCACCACTTAATTCTACTTGATTTGTCACTAATTTAGCCAAGTTACTTTTGTTCAAACTTTTCTTTTATTTTTGGAAACAGAACAAGCATGGCACGCACTTGTTTAAGAAGGTGAAGTTATATCCAAACATCTAGGCATTCACTTTATTCAAAGCAATTAACAAGAAAAACTACACATTCCAGAAAGAGTCAACATTTACAGTTTAATCCAGAACACGCATGCTTTTGTTTAACCTTTTTAAAGAATTATCAAGGAATAATACCACCTTGTGAAATTCCTTGTTTTCTCTTTGTTGTCAGGAAACACTTTGATTTCTCCTTCTTCTTCCTACATGTTGCTTCATGCTTTAAGGTTCTTGTTTCCTTTCCTGCAAAGAGTAGTGAAGTTGCTTGCTCCTCAAGCACTTAAGTGGTTAGCTAAACTATGTGTGGGTAAGTATCGGATTCTTAAGTTGGTGTGTGAACACCAAACTTAGTCTCCCACTTACTTCTCTGTGTTCTTTGAATCCTTGAGTTATCTTGGAATGATGTTGCTACTAAGGGTTTTAAGCATTTCTGTGACTGCTTAGAATAGTTGTTCCTTTCACATAATTCAAAGGTTGTTGTGTTCAGTTGATCTTTATGGTGGAACACCAAACTTAGAGTCACACATTCCCCTTTGACTTATGGATCCATGAATTCATTGTTTGGTGTGAAACACCAAACTTAATTCTTTGCAATGCACAGAAACTACTTTTACCCCTTTTATTGAAACAAATAAAAGAAACAGCAAAAAGGTATTACCTCAGGTTGGGTTGCCTCCCAACAAGCGCTTGTTTAACGTCATTAGCTTGACGGTCAGCTTCCTCAGTTGAGGTGATATTTAACTTTGTCCTTCTCCTCCACATCTCCCAAGTAATGTTTAAGTCTTTGACCGTTGACAATGAAGGTTCGTTGTGACTTTTCTTCCATGATTTCTACTTGTCCATAATTGGAGACCTTGGTGACAAGGAATGGTCCAGACCACCTTGATTTTAGCTTCCCTGGAAACAGCTTCAGCCTAGAATTGTAGAGCAATACTTTTTGCCCTTCTTCAAATTTCCTTGGGGTTATGTTGCTGTCATGCTTCTTCTTTGCTCTTTCTTTGTAAATTTTGGCATTCTCATAAGCTTCCGCTCTGAATTCTTCCAACTCTTGAATTTGCAACATCCTTCTTTCTCCAGCGGCTTTGTTGTCCAAGTTCAGAAGTTTCAAGGCCCAGTATGCCTTGTGCTCCAACTCTAGTGGCAGATGGCAAGCTTTTCCATATACTAGTTGGTAAGGCGACATTCCAATTGGTGTTTTGAAAGCTGTCCTATATGCCCAAAGAGCATCATCTAGCTTAATCGACCAGTCCTTCCTTGAAGTTCCCACAGTCTTTTCCAGGATTCTTTTGAGTTCTCTGTTAGATATTTCGGCTTGCCCACTTGTCTGTGGATGGTATGGTGTGGCCACCCTGTGTTTGACTCCATATTTTAGAAGCAATGCCTCTAATGGTTTGTTGCAGAAGTGGCTTCCTCCATCACTGATGATTGCTCTTGGCACCCCAAAACGGCAAAAAATGTGTTTTCTGAGGAAGTTCATGACTACCTTATTATCATTGGTTGGAGTTGCTATTGCTTCAACCCATTTGGAGACATAGTCTACTGCCACAAGAATGTAATTGTTTGAGTATGAGGAGGGAAATGGTCCCATGAAATCTATCCCCCATACATCAAACAATTCAAGTTCCAGAATGAATTGTTGTGGCATTTCATTTCTTCTTGGCAAGTTCCCAGCTTTCTGGCATTCATGGCAGTGCTTCACTAATTCTTTTGCATCTTTGAAGATAGTGGGCCAATAAAAACCACACTGCAACACCTTAGCTGCTGTTCTTTCTCCTGCAAAGTGCCCTCCATAAGTGGAGCCATGGCAGTCCCATAAAACTTCCCTTCCTTCTTCCTCGGATATGCATCTTCTGAGTATGCCATCGGAACATTTTTTGAACAAATATGGTTCGTCCCAGATGAAGTATTTGGCATCATTTACCAATTTCTTCCTTTGATGTTTGTTAAATTCCAAAGGTAAACTCCCAGTGGCCTTGAAATTTGCTATGTCTGCAAACCAGGGTGCTTTGTGAATTACCATGAGTTGTTCATCAGGAAAGCACTAATTTACATGTGTGCTTTGTGTGCTTCCTTCTTCACATGGTATCCTTGATAAATGATCTGCCACCTTGTTTTCTACACCCTTCTTGTCTTTGATTTCAATGTCAAATTCCTGCAACAAAAGAACCCATCTAATAAGTCTTGGTTTAGATTCTTGTTTAGCAAGTAAATATTTTAAAGCTGAATGATCAGTGAAGACAATGACTTTAGATCCAATGAGATAAGATCTAAATTTGTCAAATGCAAAGACTATTGCCAAGAGTTCTTTTTCAGTGGTTGTGTAATTCTTTTGGTTAGCATTCAAGACTTTACTGGCATAATAAATCACATGCACCAAATTGTTTTTCCTTTGTCCTAACACGGCCCCAATAGCAAGGTCTGATGCATCACACATCAGTTCAAAAGGTAAGTTCCAATCAGGTGGGGCAATGATAGGTGCAGAGGAAAGTTTTTGCTTCAAAAGATCATAGGCTAGCATGCAATTTTTATCAAATACAAAGGGTGTATCAGAGACAAGCAAGTTACTCAAAGGTTTGGCTATTTTAGAAAAGTCTCTAATAAACCTTCTGTAAAAACCAGCGTGTCCCAAAAAGCTTCTAACTGCCTTGACATTACTTGGTGGAGGTAGTTTTTCAATGATTTCCACCTTAGCTCTGTCCACCTCCATGCCTCTATTAGAGATTTTGTGGCCAAGGACTATTCCTTCTGTGACCATGAAATGACACTTTTCCCAGTTTAATACTAGGTTAGTCTCTTGGCACCTCTTAAGCACCAAGGCAAGGTGGTGTAGGCAGCTGGGAAAAGAATCCCCAAACACAGAAAAATCGTCCATGAAGACCTCAATAAATTTTTCAATCATGTCCGAAAAGATGGACAGCATGCATCTTTGGAAAGTGGCAGGTGCATTGCACAACCCAAAGGGCATGCGTCTATAAGCAAAAACTCCATATGGACAAACAAATGATGTTTTCTCTTGATCACTAGGATCAACTACTATTTGGTTGTAGCCCGAATATCCATCCAAGAAGCAATAGTAAGCATGTCCGGCAAGCCTTTCAAGCATCTGATCCATGAATGGGAGTGGGAAATGATCTTTTCTGGTAGCTTCATTGAGTTTCCTGTAGTCTATGCACATCCTCCATCCAGTAACGGTTCTTGTGGGTATGAGTTCGTTCCTCTCATTTGGAACCACAGTTATGCCACCTTTCTTGGGCACTACATGGATGGGACTAACCCATGGGCTATCAGAAATGGGGTAGATTACCCCTGCCTGCCATAACTTCCTCACTTCCTTTTGTACCACTTCTTTCATGACGGGATTCAATCTTCTTTGAGCTTGAATGGAGGGTCTAGCATCTTCTTCTAACAAGATTTTATGCATGCATATGGATGAACTTATCCCCTTCAAATCAGCTAGGGTCCATCCAATGGCATCTTGATGAGTTTGCAGCACCTTGATCAATTCTTCTTCCTGTTCTTGGCTCAAGGCCGAGCTAATGATAACAGGGTGACTCTCATCACTACCCAAGTATGCATACTTGAGATTAGGGGGCAATGCTTTGAGCTCAGGTTTTGGTGCTTCCTTTTCTTCTTTCACTTTCTCTGGCCTGCTTAGCATAGTTGTGTCATCGTCCTTGATATCACTAACTTCAATATCCTTGGTGAACTCCTCCTCTGCCACTTCCTTTATTGTTTCCTCAAAAGTTTCTTGTACTGCAATGTCCACTACATCAACCCTCATGCATTCCCTTAGTGATTCTGATGGATAGCTCATTGCCTTGAATACATTAAACACCAATTTCTCATCATGGAGTCTAAGAGTGAGTTCACCCTTTTGCACATCTATGATGGCTCCAGCAGTAGCTAGGAAGGGTCTTCCCAGAATTATTGAAGCTTTGGCTTCTTCCTCCATATCTAACACCACAAAATCAGCAGGAAATATAAATTCTCCCACTTTCACCAACAAATCCTCAACTATCCCATGAGGGAATTTAAAAGTTCGATCTGCCAATTGGAGGGCCATTCTTGTTGGTTTGGCTTCTTCAATCTTCATTCTTCTCATCATTGTTAGCGACATCAAATTGATGCTGGCCCCTAAATCACACAAGGCCTTCTCCACCATGACTTCTCCTATAATACAGGGGATTTGGAAACTGCCTGGGTCCTTCAATTTCTGAGGCAATTTGTGCTGAATGATAGCACTGCATTCTTCAGTTAACAACACAGTTTCCTCATTTCTCCAGCTTCTCTTCTTGGTCATTAATTCTTTTAAGAATTTTGCATAGAGTGGCATTTGCTCTATTGCCTCAGCAAAGGGAATGTTGATTTGAAGCTTCTTGAAAATCTCCAAGAACCTGGAGAATTGGCCATCCTTTTCACTTTTCATCAAACGTTGAGGATAAGGTGCTTTAGGTGTGTAAGGCTTCAAGACCTCTTTTTCTTTTTCTTTTGTTGCAAACGGTGTAACAGATTGTCCTTGTTCTTTGTCTTTCACATTTTCCTTTGCTTCATCCTCTGTGGTTTCCCTTGAAATCTCCTTTAGATTCTTTCCACTTCTGAGGGTTATGGCCTTACATTCCTCCCTTGCAATAGCCTTGGCAGCATGAGAACTGCTTGTCCCAGGGGCTTGCTTAGTTAAATACAAAATTTGATTTTCTAGCTTCTGGATGGCAGCTCCTTGGTTTTGCAAGTTAGAATTTACTTCTTCCTTAAAAGCCTTCAATTCAATTATGTCTTGGCTCATGGTTGCAAGCATTCCTTCCATCCGGTTTAATTGATCTTGAAATTGTTGGTTCGGATTAGGTTGGGTATGTTGATTATTTTGGCCATGATATGATGATTGGGGGTAAGTGTTTTGTGTGGCTTGGTATGATCTTTGGTTGGAGTTTTGGTATGTGGAATTGTTTTGTTGGTTGTGGTTGTAAGGTTTGTGGTTTTGTGGTTGGGTTTGTTGGTTTCCCCACCCAAAGTTTGGGTGGTTTCTCCAGCCTGGGTTGTAAGTGTTGGAGTGTGGATCATATGATTGCCTTTGTTGGTTTCCCACATAGTTAACCTCATCCCAATCACCTCCTTCAATGCCTACTTCCTCTTGATCTTGTGTGTGTATTGCAGCCACTTGCTTTGTTTCTAATTGCCTGGTAAGCTCTGCTAGTTGCTTGGCAAACACCTTGTTTTGGGCTAGAATTGTATCAACATGGTTCAGCTCCATGACTCCCTTAGTGTTGTGCCTTTCTGATGCATAATAGTATTCATTCTCAGCCACTGTCTCGATCACTTCAATGGCTTCTTCCACGGTCTTTTTCTTGTTCAATGAACCTCCTGATGAATGGTCTACAGCCTTCCTTGATTCATAAGAGAGCCCATCATAGAAGATGTGCAATTGCACCCAATCATGGAACATGTTTGGTGGGCATTTCCTTGTCAAGTCCTTGAATCTCTCCCATGCCTCGTAGAGAGTTTCACCATCTTGTTGTCTAAAAGTCTGGACCTCAGATCGAAGCCTATTGACCTTTTGTGGAGGGTAGAAACGTGCCAGAAACTTGCCTTCCACCTCATCCCATGTGGTTAGACTCCCCCTTGGGAATGATTCCAGCCACTTAGCTGCCTTGTCCCTAAGTGAAAATGGGAACAAGAGCAGTTTATAGGCATCTTCCTGGACTCCATTGGACTTCACAGTGTCACAAATTCTCAGGAATTTTGTGAGATGTTGGTTTGGGTCTTCATTAGCATTTCCTCCAAAGGAACAATGATTTTCCACCAATGATATTAGCTGTGGCTTGAGCTCAAAATTGTTGGCCTGAATGGGTGGTTTCTGGATGCTACTACCACAATTCCCAGAGGTTGGGTTTATGTATGAACTAAGAACCCTCCTCTCAGGAATGGCATTGTTTCCATCAGCTCTCTCATGGTTGTGAACTTCTCTATCCATGTTGAGATCTAGAGCTTCCTCAAAATTGTCCTCAGATTCTCCTTCAAATTCCTCTTCTCCCACTACTCTCTTCCCTCTTGCTTCCCTTCTAAGTCTATGAAGGGTCCTTTCCGGTTCGGTATATGGAGGAGTTGATGTCTCTCCTCTCCTACCTGTCATACAAGAACACAGCTCAAACACAAACAAGTAAAATACTCTTGGTTAATGGAAGAGTATGGTTAGATCAATTGAGGAATTAAATCAAACAGTTAGTGAGTCAGTGAGTTAGTTGCATGAATTTAAAGGCATAAAGAAGGAAAGCATGTAACCAAGTGCAGAAATTAAAATTCAACAAATATCTAGAACAGAATTAACAAAGCAAGAGAAAATTGCTCAATCTAGTTAGCTTCCAATTTGAGAATTGTCAATCGAAAACCAATCCCCGGCAACGGCGCCATAAACTTGATACACATAAACTAGTTATGCTACGATTTAGGAAATTGCACGATCGGCAAAATTCCTTCCGGCAAGTGCACCGGTTATCGTCGTCAAGTAAAAACTCACAATAGAGTGAGGTCGAATCCCACAAGGATTGGTTGATTGAGCAATTCGGATTAGAAGTGTGTTCTAGTTGAGCGGAATCAAGAATTGAGATGAGAATTGCGGAATGTAAAATTGGCGGGAAAAGTAAATGACAAGAAAATTAAATGGCCGAATCTTAAATTGCATGAATTAAAGAGCAGAATGTAAATTGCTGAAATTAAAAGGGAATGGGGGTGATTGCAAGAATTGAATTGCAGAATGTAAAGAGAAAGTGAAAATCAGAAATGGGGAATTCATTGGGTTTAGGAGATATTGAAATCTCCGAATCAAAACATGTATATCTCTTCCTCAACCAATGCATTCATTGAATTTTGCTTGGCAATCTTATATGATTGGATCCCAATTCCTTGGCTCACCAATGCTCTCTAAAAACAAACAAATTCCCAATCCCTTGGTTTAAATGTTCATAAGAAGAGATGATGCTTGATCACTGATTATACCACACAATTTCATGAACCACAATTTGGTAGGATTACATGTCACAATATCCATCCAAACCCCAATCCAATCCACTGTGAGAAAGCTTCTCTAGCATGAATCCTCCATTCCTTTCCCAAGGCTCCGAAGGATTCCAAGTATGAGTAGTCTCTTTCCCAAGACAACTACTCAATGGAATTAGATCGAGAAGCTTTCTAACAAAATTCAAGAGAAAAGATTGAAGAAGAAGATAAACTATTATTGATTCATTGAATTACAATAGAGCTCCCTAACCCAATGAGAGGGGGTTTAGTGAATCATAGCTCTGAATTCAATTACAAAGAAAAGGAAAAACTAGCTCCAAGTGAAAGTAAAAAATCCTCTCTAACTTAACTTCTATCCTATTTATACACTTTCTATATTGAGCTTCAGTTGTGCTTCTTGGGCTTTGAGGCCTCTCCTTGCTTTCCTTTTGCCTTGGGTTTATGATCCATAATCTTGATGAGGTTGTTGATCCAAGTCCTGTAACATTTATTGAGCCAACTTAGTGATAATCAAATAATGACACATGACTCAACAAATTGAGATTTCAAACTCATCAATCCTTCAGGCCCAATCCCATAAACCATGATATTCAATTGGGTTTCATACCAAAGTAAGTTTAAGTTAATAATTGTGCTCAAAGACTAACTTAAATCACAATATTTTTGGCCCAGAAACCCTTTTCAAGAGTGGCGTTTAAGTTGTAGTTTAAGCTTAAACTGAAACTTAAACGCCAGATACTTCCAGTGAGGCCATTTGTAAAAGCACGTTTAAGCTTCAGTTAAGGTTAAACTGAAGCTTAAACGTGGAAATGGAAGAATGGTAGCCCTGGAGAGTAATGTAGTCGAACACGTTTAACCTCCAGTTTAAGGTTAAACTGGAGGTTAAACGTGGAAAAGGAATGAGGCATCCTGGAGGTCGAACACGTTTAACCTCCAGTTTGAGGTCAAACTGGAGGTTAAACGTGGAAGCTTGGAATGGTGGCCCTGGAGGTGTCGAACACGTTTAACCTCCAGTTTGGGGTCAAACTGGAGGTTAAACGTGGAGGTGGAGAGAGCAACCCTGGAGTGGAGAAACTATCGAACACGTTTAACCTCCAGTTTGAGGTCAAACTGGAGGTTAAACGTGGAAGCTTGGAGAGAGCAACCCTGGAGTGGAGAAACTATCGAACACGTTTAAGCTCCAGTTTGAGTCAAACTGGAGCTTAAACGTGGAATGGCCCCTGGTACTCTTCCTGGTTCTGGCGTTTAACCTCCAGTTTGAGGTCAAACTGGAGGTTAAACGTGGAACTCCTCCCTGGGTGGCTTACTCATTCTGGCGTTTAACCTCCAGTTTGAGGTCAAACTGGAGGTTAAACGTGGAATGCTCTTTAAGTGAGGCTTTTCATTCTGGCGTTTAACCTCCAGTTTGAGGTCAAACTGGAGGTTAAACTTCAATCCCAGCATTTCTTATCCTTCATGATTTTGGCGTTTAAGCTCCAGTTTAGGCTTAAACTGGAACTTAAACTCCACATGTTATATACAAGCTTCCTTTATTGATTTTGTTGCTTCCTTGCTTAGCCTCTTCTTCCCTGAAATCATCCAAACAATTGCATCAAAGTCTTGCAAAATTTCATGAGAAATCTTTCATTCATAGCATTTAAGTAATATAACTAAAACTCATGGAATTTGCATCAAAATCATATTGTTTGGATGGTTCATTACTTTGTTCTTCATTTACCCATTTTTGGTTACTTTAAGCTCAAGAAAATGCATAAAACAACTAAAACTAACAGAAAAATGCTCGTGAAACTAGCCTATGATGCCTTGGCATCACAACACCAAACTTAATACTTGCTTGTCCCTAAGCAAGTCCTGAGTTAATTGAGAAGAAAGTATGAAACAGAAAGCAATTACATTGGCTATATTAGCAAGCATTTGAAGTTCATCAGAAGGGTTTTATGCAGAAAGTTGCAGCATCACTTTTTCATACTTATCAGGTAGGATTATCACTTTTTCATTGCATCCATCAAAAATTGCTATGGCCTCTTGTTATTCTTATGTCTTTAGCACTTTTCTCTTCTTTGTTTTTCTTTTCTTTTTCTTAGAGCTTCTTTTGCTCCTTGTTTGCTTAGTGTCATGTGTTGCACAAGCCTTTGGCATTTTCTTTTTCTTATCAGTGCACTACACATATCCACCTTAGGCATTTTAGTTCACATTTCTTCTTGAGACATTAGTGCCCAGCACCTCTTTGTGTGACTAAATGTTTTGTATTTAGGTTGCTCTTGATAGTGGACTTTTGGTTGATAATCCCGGGTTAGTTAACCCAAGTTACCAAGTGTTGAAACACTCCTCAGAACCTATTCATCCAAGCATATCCTTAATACAAAAACACCACAGGCATTTGTCTCAGAAGTTCAAACCATTGGTGCCTAGCTTATTTTCTCAATTTTTTTTTGCTTTTTGGTTGCCTTTTTCCGTGGCTTTTTCTTCTCCTTTTTCTTTCTTTTTCATGGCCAAAGACATTTATTCATCAAGATCCATAGACAATTTTTACTTCTACATAAAAATGATAATTCTACACTCAAATTTTAGTGATGTGACTAAACAATCAAGCATGCATACCACCACTTAATTCTACTTGATTTGTCACTAATTTAGCCAAGTTACTTTTGTTCAAACTTTTCTTTTATTTTTGGAAACAGAACAAGCATGGCACGCACTTGTTTAAGAAGGTGAAGTTATATCCAAACATCTAGGCATTCACTTTATTCAAAGCAATTAACAAGAAAAACTACACATTCCAGAAAGAGTCAACATTTACAGTTTAATCCAGAACACGCATGCTTTTGTTTAACCTTTTTAAAGAATTATCAAGGAATAATACCACCTTGTGAAATTCCTTGTTTTCTCTTTGTTGTCAGGAAACACTTTGATTTCTCCTTCTTCTTCCTACATGTTGCTTCATGCTTTAAGGTTCTTGTTTCCTTTCCTGCAAAGAGTAGTGAAGTTGCTTGCTCCTCAAGCACTTAAGTGGTTAGCTAAACTATGTGTGGGTAAGTATCGGATTCTTAAGTTGGTGTGTGAACACCAAACTTAGTCTCCCACTTACTTCTCTGTGTTCTTTGAATCCTTGAGTTATCTTGGAATGATGTTGCTACTAAGGGTTTTAAGCATTTCTGTGACTGCTTAGAATAGTTGTTCCTTTCACATAATTCAAAGGTTGTTGTGTTCAGTTGATCTTTATGGTGGAACACCAAACTTAGAGTCACACATTCCCCTTTGACTTATGGATCCATGAATTCATTGTTTGGTGTGAAACACCAAACTTAATTCTTTGCAATGCACAGAAACTACTTTTACCCCTTTTATTGAAACAAATAAAAGAAACAGCAAAAAGGTATTACCTCAGGTTGGGTTGCCTCCCAACAAGCGCTTGTTTAACGTCATTAGCTTGACGGTCAGCTTCCTCAGTTGAGGTGATATTTAACTTTGTCCTTCTCCTCCACATCTCCCAAGTAATGTTTAAGTCTTTGACCGTTGACAATGAAGGTTCGTTGTGACTTTTCTTCCATGATTTCTACTTGTCCATAATTGGAGACCTTGGTGACAAGGAATGGTCCAGACCACCTTGATTTTAGCTTCCCTGGAAACAGCTTCAGCCTAGAATTGTAGAGCAATACTTTTTGCCCTTCTTCAAATTTCCTTGGGGTTATGTTGCTGTCATGCTTCTTCTTTGCTCTTTCTTTGTAAATTTTGGCATTCTCATAAGCTTCCGCTCTGAATTCTTCCAACTCTTGAATTTGCAACATCCTTCTTTCTCCAGCGGCTTTGTTGTCCAAGTTCAGAAGTTTCAAGGCCCAGTATGCCTTGTGCTCCAACTCTAGTGGCAGATGGCAAGCTTTTCCATATACTAGTTGGTAAGGCGACATTCCAATTGGTGTTTTGAAAGCTGTCCTATATGCCCAAAGAGCATCATCTAGCTTAATCGACCAGTCCTTCCTTGAAGTTCCCACAGTCTTTTCCAGGATTCTTTTGAGTTCTCTGTTAGATATTTCGGCTTGCCCACTTGTCTGTGGATGGTATGGTGTGGCCACCCTGTGTTTGACTCCATATTTTAGAAGCAATGCCTCTAATGGTTTGTTGCAGAAGTGGCTTCCTCCATCACTGATGATTGCTCTTGGCACCCCAAAACGGCAAAAAATGTGTTTTCTGAGGAAGTTCATGACTACCTTATTATCATTGGTTGGAGTTGCTATTGCTTCAACCCATTTGGAGACATAGTCTACTGCCACAAGAATGTAATTGTTTGAGTATGAGGAGGGAAATGGTCCCATGAAATCTATCCCCCATACATCAAACAATTCAAGTTCCAGAATGAATTGTTGTGGCATTTCATTTCTTCTTGGCAAGTTCCCAGCTTTCTGGCATTCATGGCAGTGCTTCACTAATTCTTTTGCATCTTTGAAGATAGTGGGCCAATAAAAACCACACTGCAACACCTTAGCTGCTGTTCTTTCTCCTGCAAAGTGCCCTCCATAAGTGGAGCCATGGCAGTCCCATAAAACTTCCCTTCCTTCTTCCTCGGATATGCATCTTCTGAGTATGCCATCGGAACATTTTTTGAACAAATATGGTTCGTCCCAGATGAAGTATTTGGCATCATTTACCAATTTCTTCCTTTGATGTTTGTTAAATTCCAAAGGTAAACTCCCAGTGGCCTTGAAATTTGCTATGTCTGCAAACCAGGGTGCTTTGTGAATTACCATGAGTTGTTCATCAGGAAAGCACTCATTTACATGTGTGCTTTGTGTGCTTCCTTCTTCACATGGTATCCTTGATAAATGATCTGCCACCTTGTTTTCTACACCCTTCTTGTCTTTGATTTCAATGTAAAATTCCTGCAACAAAAGAACCCATCTAATAAGTCTTGGTTTAGATTCTTGTTTAGCAAGTAAATATTTTAAAGCTGAATGATCAGTGAAGACAATGACTTTAGATCCAATGAGATAAGATCTAAATTTGTCAAATGCAAAGACTATTGCCAAGAGTTCTTTTTCAGTGGTTGTGTAATTCTTTTGGTTAGCATTCAAGACTTTACTGGCATAATAAATCACATGCACCAAATTGTTTTTCCTTTGTCCTAACACGGCCCCAATAGCAAGGTCTGATGCATCACACATCAGTTCAAAAGGTAAGTTCCAATCAGGTGGGGCAATGATAGGTGCAGAGGAAAGTTTTTGCTTCAAAAGATCATAGGCTAGCATGCAATTTTTATCAAATACAAAGGGTGTATCAGAGACAAGCAAGTTACTCAAAGGTTTGGCTATTTTAGAAAAGTCTCTAATAAACCTTCTGTAAAAACCAGCGTGTCCCAAAAAGCTTCTAACTGCCTTGACATTACTTGGTGGAGGTAGTTTTTCAATGATTTCCACCTTAGCTCTGTCCACCTCCATGCCTCTATTAGAGATTTTGTGGCCAAGGACTATTCCTTCTGTGACCATGAAATGACACTTTTCCCAGTTTAATACTAGGTTAGTCTCTTGGCACCTCTTAAGCACCAAGGCAAGGTGGTGTAGGCAGCTGGGAAAAGAATCCCCAAACACAGAAAAATCGTCCATGAAGACCTCAATAAATTTTTCAATCATGTCCGAAAAGATGGACAGCATGCATCTTTGGAAAGTGGCAGGTGCATTGCACAACCCAAAGGGCATGCGTCTATAAGCAAAAACTCCATATGGACAAACAAATGATGTTTTCTCTTGATCACTAGGATCAACTACTATTTGGTTGTAGCCCGAATATCCATCCAAGAAGCAATAGTAAGCATGTCCGGCAAGCCTTTCAAGCATCTGATCCATGAATGGGAGTGGGAAATGATCTTTTCTGGTAGCTTCATTGAGTTTCCTGTAGTCTATGCACATCCTCCATCCAGTAACGGTTCTTGTGGGTATGAGTTCGTTCCTCTCATTTGGAACCACAGTTATGCCACCTTTCTTGGGTACTACATGGATGGGACTAACCCATGGGCTATCAGAAATGGGGTAGATTACCCCTGCCTGCCATAACTTCCTCACTTCCTTTTGTACCACTTCTTTCATGACGGGATTCAATCTTCTTTGAGCTTGAATGGAGGGTCTAGCATCTTCTTCTAACAAGATTTTATGCATGCATATGGATGAACTTATCCCCTTCAAATCAGCTAGGGTCCATCCAATGGCATCTTGATGAGTTTGCAGCACCTTGATCAATTCTTCTTCCTGTTCTTGGCTCAAGGCCGAGCTAATGATAACAGGGTGACTCTCATCACTACCCAAGTATGCATACTTGAGATTAGGGGGCAATGCTTTGAGCTCAGGTTTTGGTGCTTCCTTTTCTTCTTTCACTTTCTCTGGCCTGCTTAGCATAGTTGTGTCATCGTCCTTGATATCACTAACTTCAATATCCTTGGTGAACTCCTCCTCTGCCACTTCCTTTATTGTTTCCTCAAAAGTTTCTTGTACTGCAATGTCCACTACATCAACCCTCATGCATTCCCTTAGTGATTCTGATGGATAGCTCATTGCCTTGAATACATTAAACACCAATTTCTCATCATGGAGTCTAAGAGTGAGTTCACCCTTTTGCACATCTATGATGGCTCCAGCAGTAGCTAGGAAGGGTCTTCCCAGAATTATTGAAGCTTTGGCTTCTTCCTCCATATCTAACACCACAAAATCAGCAGGAAATATAAATTCTCCCACTTTCACCAACAAATCCTCAACTATCCCATGAGGGAATTTAAAAGTTCGATCTGCCAATTGGAGGGCCATTCTTGTTGGTTTGGCTTCTTCAATCTTCATTCTTCTCATCATTGTTAGCGACATCAAATTGATGCTGGCCCCTAAATCACACAAGGCCTTCTCCACCATGACTTCTCCTATAATACAGGGGATTTGGAAACTGCCTGGGTCCTTCAATTTCTGAGGCAATTTGTGCTGAATGATAGCACTGCATTCTTCAGTTAACAACACAGTTTCCTCATTTCTCCAGCTTCTCTTCTTGGTCATTAATTCTTTTAAGAATTTTGCATAGAGTGGCATTTGCTCTATTGCCTCAGCAAAGGGAATGTTGATTTGAAGCTTCTTGAAAATCTCCAAGAACCTGGAGAATTGGCCATCCTTTTCACTTTTCATCAAACGTTGAGGATAAGGTGCTTTAGGTGTGTAAGGCTTCAAGACCTCTTTTTCTTTTTCTTTTGTTGCAAACGGTGTAACAGATTGTCCTTGTTCTTTGTCTTTCACATTTTCCTTTGCTTCATCCTCTGTGGTTTCCCTTGAAATCTCCTTTAGATTCTTTCCACTTCTGAGGGTTATGGCCTTACATTCCTCCCTTGCAATAGCCTTGGCAGCATGAGAACTGCTTGTCCCAGGGGCTTGCTTAGTTAAATACAAAATTTGATTTTCTAGCTTCTGGATGGCAGCTCCTTGGTTTTGCAAGTTAGAATTTACTTCTTCCTTAAAAGCCTTCAATTCAATTATGTCTTGGCTCATGGTTGCAAGCATTCCTTCCATCCGGTTTAATTGATCTTGAAATTGTTGGTTCGGATTAGGTTGGGTATGTTGATTATTTTGGCCATGATATGATGATTGGGGGTAAGTGTTTTGTGTGGCTTGGTATGATCTTTGGTTGGAGTTTTGGTATGTGGAATTGTTTTGTTGGTTGTGGTTGTAAGGTTTGTGGTTTTGTGGTTGGGTTTGTTGGTTTCCCCACCCAAAGTTTGGGTGGTTTCTCCAGCCTGGGTTGTAAGTGTTGGAGTGTGGATCATATGATTGCCTTTGTTGGTTTCCCACATAGTTAACCTCATCCCAATCACCTCCTTCAATGCCTACTTCCTCTTGATCTTGTGTGTGTATTGCAGCCACTTGCTTTGTTTCTAATTGCCTGGTAAGCTCTGCTAGTTGCTTGGCAAACACCTTGTTTTGGGCTAGAATTGTATCAACATGGTTCAGCTCCATGACTCCCTTAGTGTTGTGCCTTTCTGATGCATAATAGTATTCATTCTCAGCCACTGTCTCGATCACTTCAATGGCTTCTTCCACGGTCTTTTTCTTGTTCAATGAACCTCCTGATGAATGGTCTACAGCCTTCCTTGATTCATAAGAGAGCCCATCATAGAAGATGTGCAATTGCACCCAATCATGGAACATGTTTGGTGGGCATTTCCTTGTCAAGTCCTTGAATCTCTCCCATGCCTCATAGAGAGTTTCACCATCTTGTTGTCTAAAAGTCTGGACCTCAGATCGAAGCCTATTGACCTTTTGTGGAGGGTAGAAACGTGCCAGAAACTTGCCTTCCACCTCATCCCATGTGGTTAGACTCCCCCTTGGGAATGATTCCAGCCACTTAGCTGCCTTGTCCCTAAGTGAAAATGGGAACAAGAGCAGTTTATAGGCATCTTCCTGGACTCCATTGGACTTCACAGTGTCACAAATTCTCAGGAATTTTGTGAGATGTTGGTTTGGGTCTTCATTAGCATTTCCTCCAAAGGAACAATGATTTTCCACCAATGATATTAGCTGTGGCTTGAGCTCAAAATTGTTGGCCTGAATGGGTGGTTTCTGGATGCTACTACCACAATTCCCAGAGGTTGGGTTTATGTATGAACTAAGAACCCTCCTCTCAGGAATGGCATTGTTTCCATCAGCTCTCTCATGGTTGTGAACTTCTCTATCCATGTTGAGATCTAGAGCTTCCTCAAAATTGTCCTCAGATTCTCCTTCAGATTCCTCTTCTCCCACTACTCTCTTCCCTCTTGCTTCCCTTCTAAGTCTATGAAGGGTCCTTTCCGGTTCGGTATATGGAGGAGTTGATGTCTCTCCTCTCCTACCTGTCATACAAGAACACAGCTCAAACACACACAAGTAAAATACTCTTGGTTAATGGAAGAGTATGGTTAGATAAATTGAGGAATTAAATCAAACAGTTAGTGAGTCAGTGAGTTAGTTGCATGAATTTAAAGGCATAAAGAAGGAAAGCATGTAACCAAGTGCAGAAATTAAAATTCAACAAATATCTAGAACAGAATTAACAAAGCAAGAGAAAATTGCTCAATCTAGTTAGCTTCCAATTTGAGAATTGTCAATCGAAAACCAATCCCCGGCAACGGCGCCATAAACTTGATGCACATAAACTAGTTATGCTACGATTTAGGAAATTGCACGATCGGCAAAATTCCTTCCGGCAAGTGCACCGGCTATCGTCGTCAAGTAAAAACTCACAATAGAGTGAGGTCGAATCCCACAAGGATTGGTTGATTGAGCAATTCGGATTAGAAGTGTGTTCTAGTTGAGCGGAATCAAGAATTGAGATGAGAATTGCGGAATGTAAAATTGGCGGGAAAAGTAAATGACAAGAAAATTAAATGGCCGAATCTTAAATTGCATGAATTAAAGAGCAGAATGTAAATTGCTGAAATTAAAAGGGAATGGGGATGATTGCAAGAATTGAATTGCAGAATGTAAAGAGAAAGTGAAATCAGAAATGGGGAATTCATTGGGTTTAGGAGATATTGAAATCTCCGAATCAAAACATGTATATCTCTTCCTCAACCAATGCATTCATTGAATTTTGCTTGGCAATCTTATATGATTGAATCCCAATTCCTTGGCTCACCAATGCTCTCTAAAAACAAACAAATTCCCAATCCCTTGGTTTAAATGTTCATAAGAAGAGATGATGCTTGATCACTGATTATACCACACAATTTTATGAACCACAATTTGGTGATGCCAAGGCATCTTAGGCTAGTTTCACTAGCCTTTTTCTTTTATTTTTAGTTGTTTTATGCATTTTCTTGAGCCTTAAGTAATCATTTTGGGCCAAATAGTCATGCTTGTCTTAAATCATTCAACATGAAGATTTTTGTGCAAATTCCATGAGTTTTTAGTTATATTCCTTGAATGCTATGAATGGAAGAATTCTCATGAATTTTAGCAAGACTTTGATGCAACTGTTTGGATGATTTCAGGGAAGAAGAGGCTAGGCAAGGAAGCAACAAAATCAATAAAGGAAGCTTGAATATCACATGTGGAGTTTAAGTTCCAGTTTAAGCCTAAACTGGAGCTTAAACGCCAAAAATCATGAAGGATAAGAAATGCTGGAATTGAAGTTTAACCTCCAGTTTGACCTCAAACTGGAGGTTAAACGCCAGAATGAAAAGCCTCACTAAAGAAGCATTCCACGTTTAACCTCCAGTTTGACCTCAAACTGGAGGTTAAACGCCAGAATGATAATGCCACTCAGGGAGGAGTTCCACGTTTAACCTCCAGTTTGACCTCAAACTGGAGGTTAAACGCCAGAACCAGGAAGAGTACCAGGGAGCCATTCCACGTTTAACCTCCAGTTTGACCTCAAACTGAAGGTTAAACGTGTTCGACACCTCCAGGGCTACCATTCTAAGCTTCCACGTTTAACCTCCAGTTTGACCTCAAACTGGAGGTTAAACGTGTTCGACCTCCAGGGCTGCCCTTCCTTTATCCACGTTTAAGCTTCAGTTTAACCTTAAACTGAAGCTTAAACGTGTTATATGGAACAGCTTGACCATGCCTTCTTCAAACATAAATAACTTGAGCTACAAAACTCCAAATGAGGTGATTCAAAATGCATTGGAAAGAAGACATCTAGAGCTTTCCAAGCATATATGGCATGCATGGTGGATACTAAAAATTGAGGGAGAAAACAGCCCCGTAATGTGCATAGAAGAGCATAGTACCAACATGCAATCAGGCCAGCTGACCTCTTCACCTTCCATGGAGTATAACTCGAGTTGTAGAGATCCAATTGAGGTGCTTCCAGTTGCGTTAGAAAGCTGACATCCATAGCTTTCCAACGAGGTATAATAGTCTATATTTGGCATCAAATTGGCAAGGTTGACAAGAGAACAAAGTGACGACTCAAGAAAGGGGGTGCAACATTTGAGTGTAGTTTAATGGATCATTATCCTTTTTGGATCAATTATGTCACTCAGCCCTTCAAGCAAGCAAGGCCCATCAACAACACCAAATCAAGGCCACAAGAATCATCTAGAATAGTTTATTTTCATTTGATTGTAATTTGCTTTGAATTTCATTTTCATTTTGTAATTTAGGGAGCCTATTTAAAGGCCTTAGTTCTGCATTTGAAGAGGGGGGGATTGAAGGGGAATCCAGCCCCTGATGGGGACTTTTTACTTTCACTTTGAGCTAGTTTTTCCTTTTCTTTGTAATTGAATTCAGAGCTATGATTCACTAAACCCCCTTTCATTGGGTTAGGGAGCTCTATTGTAATTCAATGAATCAATAATAGTTTATCTTCTTCTTCAATCTTTTCTCTTGAATTTTGTTAGAAAGCTTCTCGATCTAATTCCATTGAGTAGTTGTCTTGGGAAAGAGACTACTCATACTTGGAATTCTTCGGAGCCTTGGGAAAGGAATGGAGGATTCATGCTAGAGAAGCTTTCTCACAGTGGATTGGATTGGGGTTTGGATGGATATTGTGACATGTAATCCTACCAAATTGTGGTTCATGAAATTGTGTGGTATAATCAGTGATCAAGCATCATCTCTTCTTATGAACATTTAAACCAAGGGATTGGGAATTTGTTTGTTTTTAGAGAGCATTGGTGAGCCAAGGAATTGGGATCCAATCATATAAGATTGCCAAGCAAAATTCAATGAATGCATTGGTTGAGGAAGAGATATACATGTTTTGATTCGGAGATTTCAATATCTCCTAAACCCAATGAATTCCCCATTTCTGATTTCACTTTCTCTTTACATTCTGCAATTCAATTCTTGCAATCACCCCCATTCCCTTTTAATTTCAGCAATTTACATTCTGCTCTTTAATTCATGCAATTTAAGATTCGGCCATTTAATTTTCTTGTCATTTACTTTTCCCGCCAATTTTACATTCCGCAATTCTCATCTCAATTCTTGATTCCGCTCAACTAGAACACACTTCTAATCCGAATTGCTCAATCAACCAATCCTTGTGGGATTCGACCTCACTCTATTGTGAGTTTTTACTTGACGACGATAACCGGTGCACTTGCCGGAAGGAATTTTGCCGATCGTGCAATTTCCTAAATCGTAGCATAACTAGTTTATGTGCATCAAGTTTATGGCGCCGTTGCCGGGGATTGGTTTTCGATTGACAATTCTCCAATTGGAAGTTAACTAGATTGAGCAATTTTTCTTTTCTTTTGTTAATAGTTTTTGTTTCAGTTTATTACTGCTAATTTCTGCAAATTTTAATTTGTTTTCTTTGCTTATTCACTTGTTAGCATACTAACTGTTTGTGATATTGCCTCACTATGGGATTTCCACTATCTTTGGATGAGTATTGTTTGAGACTGAGCACATTGCAAAAAAGAAAAAAAGAGTATCCATCATCCTTTGGTCAATCAAAATTCATGAGAAACTCTCCACCACCACAGAATGATTCATGTTATTATGCTCATGGTGGGTGGGAGTATCAGAAACAGGAAAAGGGGTACTTCCCAGAGCCACAAAATGGTCCATGTTTTAGTGAATTTGATCACTACTCAAGTTGTGGCTGGGAAGATCAAAACCAAAGAGATTTCACTTATTCACACCCCATTCATCAAGAGCCATCACCTCTGAATTATCCAACCTCACCTCCTAGTTCTACATATCCAAATTCTTCATCACTTGAACATTTCTCAGCACAAAATTCCTTCTCAAATTCATACAATTCATTTCACTATCCACAAAACTCATCCCACTTCACACAAGAGTCATACCACTACCAACACTCCAACCAAAGACTCTATCAGCCCACACAAAACACATACTCCCAGCCACCATAAAAAAGAGGAGACCTAACACCTGAAGCTAAAGGGTGGTATGCAATAGTTAGGAGATCCATCCTACCCACTGCAAACTCTTCAGAAATAGTCCCTAAAAGAGCCATCTTGCTACATTGCATTATGGTTGGAGGAGAGATCAAAGTTCATAAACTCATTGCTGAACAGATACAAGAGTTTAGTGAGAAAAGTGACCCTGAATCCTGGCTTCATTTCCCTAGCACCATCATTAGACTATGCATCGATGCCAAAGTACCACTTGAGGATGAAAGACCTAATTGGCTATATCCTGGGCTGGCCATAACTGCACACAGAATGACTCTTGGCCCAACTCCTCCAAGACATACAAGAAGAAGAAATGAAGAAGGGCAACAAGTGGAAGCCGAGCAAGAAGCAGAACAAGAAAGACAAGAAGGAGAAGACAGAGAAGAAGAGCAAGAAGAGCAAGCAACTCCTGAAAGAAGACAACGTATTCCCAGAGACCCCATGGATATGAGCAGAATGCAGGAAATCATGGAAGGAATGTCTCAACAATACATGAGGTCTCAGGAAAGACAAGAAGACTTTCATCTAAAAATGATGGATATGCAAAGGAACTTTGAATCAAGATTCTTTGATCTGCAAAGGGAACAAAATCTACACTTACAGGAATCCTTCAGCCACATATGCCAACACCAAGATGCCAATGTCTTGGCAATCAAGGAAGCCACTACTTTACAGAATGCAAGATACTCAGTCCAAGCTGACTACAACATCAGTTCGCAAATCAAGCTTAACTACATAGGGGAACATCTACACAAGATGGACCCAGCATTCCCAGCTTATGATGAGTATTTCAAAGGGAGGAAAGAAGGAGAAATAAACAAGGCAATGATCCTTGAAAAAGGAGTGGAAGAAACGATGAAAAAGGCTGGATTCTGGAAAAAGCTCATAAGAAAAGACAAAGGAAGCACAAGTGGTCAAAAAGAGGCAGGAAGCAAGAAGAAGCAGGATCCCAAGAATTAAGAAGAACCAAGCAATAAATAAGAGGTGGTCTCGTTCCTTAATAATCAAATGATAATTGGTGACTTGTCTTTATGAATGTTTTCATCATAAATCATCTAAGTGTTAGGTGGAGTCTTTTTTTTTTTTTTTATGAGTCGTTTTTTTTTAAGTATGTGTGTTTGTTAAGTGCTTTGAATAAAGTGAATGCCTAGATGTTTGGATATAACTTCACCTTCTTAAACAAGTGCGTGCCATGCTTGTTCTGTTTCAAAAATAAAAGAAAAGTTTGAACAAAAGTAACTTGGCTAAATTAGTGACAAATCAAGTAGAATTAAGTGGTGGTATGCATGCTTGATTGTTTAGTCACATCACTAAAATTAGAGTGTAGAATTATCATTTTTTTATGTAGAAGTACAAATTGTCTATGGATCTTGATGAATAAATGTCTTTGGCTATGAAAAAGAAAGAAAAAGGAAAGGAAAATAGCCACGGAAAAAGGCAACCAAAAAGCAAAAAAATTGAGAAAATAAGCTAGGCACCAATGGTTTGAACTTCTGAGACAAATGCCTGTGGTGTTTATGTATTAAGGATATGCTTGGATGAATAGGTTCTGAGGAGTGTTTCAACACTTGGTAACTTGGGTTAACTAACCCGGGATTATCAACCAAAAGTCCACTATCAAGAGCAACCTAAATACAAAACATTTAGTCACACAAAGAGGTGCTGGGCACTAATGTCTCAAGAAGAAATGTGAACTAAAATGCCTAAGGTGGATATGTGTAGTGCACTGATAAGAAAAAGAAAATGCCAAAGGCTTGTGCAACACATGACACTAAGCAAACAAGGAGCAAAAGAAGCTCTAAGAAAAAGAAAAGAAAAACAAAGAAGAGAAAAGTGCTAAAGACATAAGAATAACAAGAGGCCATAGCAATTTTTGATGGATGCAATGAAAAAGTGATAATCCTACCTGATAAGTATGAAAAAGTGATGCTGCAACTTTCTGCATAAAACCCTTCTGATGAACTTCAAATGCTTGCTAATATAGCCAATGTAATTGCTTTCTGTTTCATACTTTCTTCTCAATTAACTCATAAACTTGATGCGCATAAACGTGTTATGCTACGATTTAGGAAATTGCACGATCGGCAAAATTCCTTCCGGCAAGTGCACCGGTTATCGTCGTCAAGTAAAAACTCACAATAGAGTGAAGTCGAATCCCACAAGGATTGGTTGAGTGAGCAATTCGGATTAGAAGTGTGTTCTAGTTGAGCGGAATCAAGATTTGAGATGAGAATTGCGGAATGTAAAATTGGCGGGAAAAGTAAATGACAAGAAAATTAAATGGCTGAATCTTAAATTGCATGAATTAAAGAGCAGAATGTAAATTGCTGAAATTAAAAGGGAATGGGGATGATTGCAAGAATTGAATTGCAGAATGTAAAGAGAAAGTGAAATCAGAAATGGGGAATTCATTGGGTTTAGGAGATATTGAAATCTCCGAATCAAAACATGTATATCTCTTCCTCAACCAATGCATTCATTGAATTTTGCTTGGCAATCTTATATGATTGGATCCCAATTCCTTGGCTCACCAATGCTCTCTAAAAACAAACAAATTCCCAATCCCTTGGTTTAAATGTTCATAAGAAGAGATGATGCTTGATCACTGATTATACCACACAATTTCATGAACCACAATTTGGTAGGATTACATGTCACAATATCCATCCAAACCCCAATCCAATCCACTGTGAGAAAGCTTCTCTAGCATGAATCCTCCATTCCTTTCCCAAGGCTCCGAAGGATTCCAAGTATGAGTAGTCTCTTTCCCAAGACAACTACTCAATGGAATTAGATCGAGAAGCTTTCTAACAAAATTCAAGAGAAAAGATTGAAGAAGAAGATAAACTATTATTGATTCATTGAATTACAATAGAGCTCCCTAACCCAATGAAAGGGGGTTTAGTGAATCATAGCTTTGAATTCAATTACAAAGAAAAGGAAAAACTAGCTCAAAGTGAAAGTCTAGTCCTCTCTAACTTAACTTCTATCCTATTTATACACTTTCTATATTGAGCTTCAGTTGTGCTTCTTGGGCTTTGAGGCCTCTCCTTGCTTTCCTTTTGCCTTGGGTTTATGATCCATAATCTTGATGAGGTTGTTGATCCAAGTCCTGTAACATTTATTGAGCCAACTTAGTGATAATCAAATAATGACACATGACTCAACAAATTGAGATTTCAAACTCATCAATCCTTCAGGCCCAATCCCATAAACCATGATATTCAATTGGGTTTCATACCAAAGTAAGTTTAAGTTAATAATTGTGCTCAAAGACTAACTTAAATCACAATATTTTTGGCCCAGAAACCCTTTTCAAGAGTGGCGTTTAAGTTGTAGTTTAAGCTTAAACTGCAACTTAAACGCCAGATACTTCCAGTGAGGCCATTTGTAAAAGCACGTTTAAGCTTCAGTTAAGGTTAAACTGAAGCTTAAACGTGGAAATGGAAGAATGGTAGCCCTGGAGAGTAATGTAGTCGAACACGTTTAACCTCCAGTTTAAGGTTAAACTGGAGGTTAAACGTGGAAAAGGAATGAGGCATCCTGGAGGTCGAACACGTTTAACCTCCAGTTTGAGGTCAAACTGGAGGTTAAACGTGGAAGCTTGGAATGGTGGCCCTGGAGGTGTCGAACACGTTTAACCTCCAGTTTGGGGTCAAACTGGAGGTTAAACGTGGAGGTGGAGAGAGCAACCCTGGAGTGGAGAAACTATCGAACACGTTTAACCTCCAGTTTGAGGTCAAACTGGAGGTTAAACGTGGAAGCTTGGAGAGAGCAACCCTGGAGTGGAGAAACTATCGAACACGTTTAAGCTCCAGTTTGAGTCAAACTGGAGCTTAAACGTGGAATGGCCCCTGGTACTCTTCCTGGTTCTGGCGTTTAACCTCCAGTTTGAGGTCAAACTGGAGGTTAAACGTGGAACTCCTCCCTGGGTGGCTTACTCATTCTGGCGTTTAACCTCCAGTTTGAGGTCAAACTGGAGGTTAAACGTGGAATGCTCCTTAAGTGAGGCTTTTCATTCTGGCGTTTAACCTCCAGTTTGAGGTCAAACTGGAGGTTAAACTTCAATCCCAGCATTTCTTATCCTTCATGATTTTGGCGTTTAAGCTCCAGTTTAGGCTTAAACTGGAACTTAAACTCCACATGTTATATACAAGCTTCCTTTATTGATTTTGTTGCTTCCTTGCTTAGCCTCTTCTTCCCTGAAATCATCCAAACAATTGCATCAAAGTCTTGCAAAATTTCATGAGAAATCTTTCATTCATAGCATTTAAGTAATATAACTAAAACTCATGGAATTTGCATCAAAATCATATTGTTTGGATGGTTCATTACTTTGTTCTTCATTTACCCATTTTTGGTTACTTTAAGCTCAAGAAAATGCATAAAACAACTAAAACTAACAGAAAAATGCTAGTGAAACTAGCCTATGATGCCTTGGCATCACAACACCAAACTTAATACTTGCTTGTCCCTAAGCAAGTCCTGAGTTAATTGAGAAGAAAGTATGAAACAGAAAGCAATTACATTGGCTATATTAGCAAGCATTTGAAGTTCATCAGAAGGGTTTTATGCAGAAAGTTGCAGCATCACTTTTTCATACTTATCAGGTAGGATTATCACTTTTTCATTGCATCCATCAAAAATTGCTATGGCCTCTTGTTATTCTTATGTCTTTAGCACTTTTCTCTTCTTTGTTTTTCTTTTCTTTTTCTTAGAGCTTCTTTTGCTCCTTGTTTGCTTAGTGTCATGTGTTGCACAAGCCTTTGGCATTTTCTTTTTCTTATCAGTGCACTACACATATCCACCTTAGGCATTTTAGTTCACATTTCTTCTTGAGACATTAGTGCCCAGCACCTCTTTGTGTGACTAAATGTTTTGTATTTAGGTTGCTCTTGATAGTGGACTTTTGGTTGATAATCCCGGGTTAGTTAACCCAAGTTACCAAGTGTTGAAACACTCCTCAGAACCTATTCATCCAAGCATATCCTTCATTTTTAGATGAAAGTCTTCTTGTCTTTCCTGAGACCTCATGTATTGTTGAGACATTCCTTCCATGATTTCCTGCATTCTGCTCATATCCATGGGGTCTCTGGGAATACGTTGTCTTCTTTCAGGAGTTGCTTGCTCTTCTTGCTCTTCTTCTCTGTCTTCTCCTTCTTGTCTTTCTTGTTCTGCTTCTTGCTCGGCTTCCACTTGTTGCCCTTCTTCATTTCTTCTTCTTGTATGTCTTGGAGGAGTTGGGCCAAGAGTCATTCTGTGTGCAGTTATGGCCAGCCCAGGATATAGCCAATTAGGTCTTTCATCCTCAAGTGGTACTTTGGCATCGATGCATAGTCTAATGATGGTGCTAGGGAAATGAAGCCAGGATTCAGGGTCACTTTTCTCACTAAACTCTTGTATCTGTTCAGCAATGAGTTTATGAACTTTGATCTCTCCTCCAACCATAATGCAATGTAGCAAGATGGCTCTTTTAGGGACTATTTCTGAAGAGTTTACAGTGGGTAGGATGGATCTCCTAACTATTGCATACCACCCTTTAGCTTCAGGTGTTAGGTCTCCTCTTCTCAAGACTCTTGGAGCCCCTCTTGTTTTTCTCACCCATTCAGCTCTGATGGCACAAAGGTCTTCAGCAATAGTTGTATAGTCAGGTTCTCCTCTCATCCTTTCGTCATAACTTGCTTGGCTGAAATGTATGTTTTTCAGGCCAAGAGTTTTCATGATTGCTTTGGGACTGAAGTCAACCTCCACCCCTCTCACATAGCTTTTGTATGTGGGGTTCTTGGTTTGATCCTCCCTTACTGCATTTGCATAAAACTCCTTCACCAAGTTGATGTTGATTCTAGTGATTGGCTTAGTTAGGAGCTCCCACTTCCTCTTTTTGATCTTTTCCCAAACACCTGGGAACTCATCCTTTTCAAGTTCAAAGGGGACCTCAGCTAGTACCGTTTTAGGTCTCATCCATTCGGCTTGAATCTCATGGAACACTGATCTGTATCTCCATGCATCGAATCCCCTGTTTTCCTCCATTGGCTGCTTGTCTTTTCTTCTTTTGTGGCTAGATGAGGCTGCCATTTTGGTAAGTGACAACTAAAGTTGAGAAGGTGAAGCAAGAAGTGTTGTTGGAGGTGTGGTGAGATTGTTTTCGGCAAGAGATGGTTATGCTATGATGAAGGAAAAAGTGTATGAAGGAGGATTGATGGTGTAGGACTCGTTCCCTAAGTGGTTCTTTATAGTGCCCATGAGTGCAAAATGAACGGCTAGGGTGGTTTGTGAAGGGTGGCTTGATGGTAAATATATGAATTGTAGATAAGGACGCTTGGCTTTTCATTTTCTTGGAAGTATTCTAGATGCATTAGGTTGTACATGTAGCTTTCTTTTCTTGCAGAACTTCCTTTTCCCATGTGTTAATTTCAAAGATTTATGAATTTTCTTTTTGACCAAGCACGTCCCTCCCTTTGTCTTTTTCCTCCATTTTTGTCTTTTCTTTTGTACCTGCACAAACAAACAAATTTGCTATCATTTTTCGGTCCATGTGAATTATGAATAGTATTTGCACATGTAAATCAATGCTTGTCTTTGTGAGCTTATAGCCGTGACTTCTACATGTATGCACACTTATTATTTGGACACCAAACTTAGTTTTTGGTTAAGTCTCCTGATGACATGACATCCATATTGGTTGTCCTTAATGAGTGTGCATATTTCTACTAAATCATAGTCACCTTGGCTCTTTGATTCTAAACAAAGTGACTACCCTAAGTAATTGAAACTAAAGCATTAAAACATATGAATGGTATACTTGTCATGAATTTTGAAATCCAGAGGAACTTCTTGCTTTTCATAAACTGTGTTCAAAAAGAACACCAAACTTAATGTTTGGTTGTGCACCTTGAATGAAAGATGGAATTCAATTTGAGTAAGATTTGGGAGTGCCATCAGGCACACCAAACTTAGAGACCAATTGTAATTTACATGCACGGTTTAGTGCACTTAATCAATAGTTGTCCTGAGGATTCAAGTTCATGCATAAGAAACCATACTTTATTAGATGTAAAGCAAAGCACTAAAGATTAAGGATACTAAAAACATGGGTTGCCTCCCATGAAGCGCTTCTTTAACGTCACTAGCTTGACGGTTGTCCCTTGTTAGGGTGGATTGTAGTGCTTGACGTCCTCTACCCTCTCTATGAAAACGTCCCCTCTTGATTCATTCATGACCTCTAAATGTTCCAAAGAAAGAACTTTCTTTATTGTGAACACTTGAGGGAGCTGAGAAGGAATGGTCTTGAGGCCAGGTGGGATTGGCAGATAATGACTTGAGATCACTTTATCTCCTGGAGAAAAACCTTCAGTGGGAATTTTCTTGTTTCTCCATCCTCTTGGCAATCTCCCTATCACTCTTCCCTTTCTCTTGAGGATTTCTTCATTGCCCTTTATGTCAGGAGGATCCTTCTGATCTGTTTCCACTGATTCTTGTGGCTCTAACTCTTGCAACTCTTGTTTGCCTTCCAATGACTGTTTTAGAGTCTCAGCTGCTGGATTACTTTCCTCCAAACACGGATAGCTACTATCATCTTTAGGCTTTTCAGATTCTGGTTCAGGCTCAGATGCAGGTTTGAAGACTTTGAAAATGAGCTGTTCATCATGTATTCTCAGAATTAGTTCTCCTTGTTCTACATCTATGAGTGCTCTAGTAGTGGCTAGAAATGGTCTGCCCAGAATTATAGGGTGCAAATAGCTTTCCTCCATGTCCACAATGACAAAGTCTGTGGGGAAGTAATAATCTCCCACTTTCACCAGCACATTTTCAACTACCCCTTCAGCTTGCTTCTGAGTTTTGTCAGCCAGTTGTATGATTACATCAGTGGATCTCACCTCATTCAGTTGTAGCCTCTTCATAAGAGTTAGAGGCATCACATTTATGCTAGCTCCTAGATCACAGAATCCTCTGTCAATTTTTGTTTCCCCAATGATGCAAGGGATATGAAAACTTCCTGGGTCCGTTTTCTTATAGAGGGTGTCCTTCTTGATGAGAGCACTGCATTCTTTGTTCATTGTTACAGTTTGTCCTCCCTTCAAAACTCTTTTCTTGCTTAACAATTCCTTTAAATACTTGATGTGTGTGGGCATTTGATGAAGAATCTCAAGAAAAGGAATATTGACATGAAGAGAGTTAAATGTCTCTAGAAACCTTGAATAGGTTTTCTTTTTTTCACCTCCTCCTAACCTTTCAGGAAATGGTGCTTTTGGTTGGTATATTTCCATCATGCCTTTTTGCAGTTCCTTGGCTTGCTCAGTTCCACCTTCCTGCCTAACTTCTTCCACACCTTCTTTCAAGATTTCTGGTTCGTGCTCTGAGGGCCTGATTCCTTCTTCTGAGACTTCCTTCAATACGGTGATGGCCTTGCATTCTTCCCATCTTACTCTCTTTTGTTCCCCTTTAGGATTCTTTTCTGTGTCACTAGGGAACACTGCAGTTGATTTGGGGGCCTGTCGAGATAGCTCTCCTACTAGAGATTCCATCCATTTGAGTTTTTCACCATGGTTTCTTAAGGTAGTCCTCACATCATCCCTGAAGCTTTTCAATTCAATTATGTCTTGACTCATGGTTGCCATCATTCCTTCCATCCGGTTTAATTGATCTTGAAATTGTTGGTTAGGATTGGGTTGGGTAGGTTGATTACTTTGGTCATGGTATGACGATTGGGGGTAAGTGTGTTGTGTGGCTTGGTATGATCTTTGGTTGGAGTTTTGGTATGTGGAATTGTTTTGTTGGTTGTGGTTGTAAGGTTTGTGGTTTTGTGGTTGGGTTTGTTGGTTTCCCCACCCAAAGTTTGGGTGGTTTCTCCAGCCTGGGTTGTAAGTGTTGGAGTGTGGATCATATGATTGCCTTTGTTGGTTTCCCACATAATTGGCCTCTTCCCAATCACCTCCTTCAATGCCTACTTCCTCTTGATCTTGTGTGTGTATTGCAGTCACTTGCTTTGTTTCTAATTGCCTGGTAAGTTCTGCTAGTTGCTTGGCAAACACCTTGTTTTGGGCCAGAATTGTATCAACCTGGTTCAGCTCCATGACTCCCTTAGTGTTGTGCCTTTCTGATGCATAGTAGTATTCATTTTCAGCCACTGTCTCGATCACTTCAATGGCTTCTTCCACGGTCTTTTTCTTGTTCAATGAACCTCCTGATGAATGGTCTACAGCCTTCCTTGATTCATAAGAGAGCCCATCATAGAAGATGTGCAATTGCACCCAATCATGGAACATGTTTGGTGGGCATTTCCTTGTCAAGTCCTTGAATCTCTCCCATGCCTCGTAGAGAGTTTCACCATCTTGTTGTCTAAAAGTCTGGACCTCAGATCGAAGCCTATTGACCTTTTGTGGAGGGTAGAAACGTGCCAGAAACTTGCCTTCCACCTCATCCCATGTGGTTAGACTCCCCCTTGGGAATGATTCCAGCCACTTAGCTGCCTTGTCCCTAAGTGAAAATGGGAACAAGAGCAGTTTATAGGCATCTTCCTGGACTCCATTGGACTTCACAGTGTCACAAATTCTCAGGAATTTTGTGAGATGTTGGTTTGGGTCTTCATTAGCATTTCCTCCAAAGGAACAATGATTTTCCACCAATGATATTAGGTGTGGCTTGAGCTCAAAATTGTTGGCCTGAATGGGTGGTTTCTGGATGCTACTACCACAATTCCCAGAGGTTGGGTTTATGTATGAACTAAGAACCCTCCTCTCAGGAATGGCATTGTTTCCATCAGCTCTCTCATGGTTGTGAACTTCTCTATCCATGTTGAGATCTAGAGCTTCCTCAAAATTGTCCTCAGATTCTCCTTCAGATTCCTCTTCTCCCACTACTCTCTTCCCTCTTGCTTCCCTTCTAAGTCTATGAAGGGTCCTTTCCGGTTCGGTATATGGAGGAGTTGATGTCTCTCCTCTCCTACCTGTCATACAAGAACACGGCTCAAACACAAACAAGTAAAATACTCTTGGTTAATGGAAGAGTATGGTTAGATCAATTGAGGAATTAAATCAAACAGTTAGTGAGTCAGTGAGTTAGTTGCATGAATTTAAAGGCATAAAGAAGGAAAGCATGTAACCAAGTGCAGAAATTAAAATTCAACAAATATCTAGAACAGAATTAACAAAGCAAGAGAAAATTGCTCAATCTAGTTAGCTTCCAATTTGAGAATTGTCAATCGAAAACCAATCCCCGGCAACGGCGCCATAAACTTGATGCACATAAACTAGTTATGCTACGATTTAGGAAATTGCACGATCGGCAAAATTTCTTCCGGCAAGTGCACCGGTTATCGTCGTCAAGTAAAAACTCACAATAGAGTGAGGTCGAATCCCACAAGGATTGGTTGATTGAGCAATTCGGATTAGAAGTGTGTTCTAGTTGAGCGGAATCAAGAATTGAGATGAGAATTGCGGAATGTAAAATTGGCGGGAAAAGTAAATGACAAGAAAATTAAATGGCCGAATCTTAAATTGCATGAATTAAAGAGCAGAATGTAAATTGCTGAAATTAAAAGGGAATGGGGGTGATTGCAAGAATTGAATTGCAGAATGTAAAGAGAAAGTGAAAATCAGAAATGGGGAATTCATTGGGTTTAGGAGATATTGAAATCTCCGAATCAAAACATGTATATCTCTTCCTCAACCAATGCATTCATTGAATTTTGCTTGGCAATCTTATATGATTGGATCCCAATTCCTTGGCTCACCAATGCTCTCTAAAAACAAACAAATTCCCAATCCCTTGGTTTAAATGTTCATAAGAAGAGATGATGCTTGATCACTGATTATACCACACAATTTCATGAACCACAATTTGGTAGGATTACATGTCACAATATCCATCCAAACCCCAATCCAATCCACTGTGAGAAAGCTTCTCTAGCATGAATCCTCCATTCCTTTCCCAAGGCTCCGAAGGATTCCAAGTATGAGTAGTCTCTTTCCCAAGACAACTACTCAATGGAATTAGATCGAGAAGCTTTCTAACAAAATTCAAGAGAAAAGATTGAAGAAGAAGATAAACTATTATTGATTCATTGAATTACAATAGAGCTCCCTAACCCAATGAGAGGGGGTTTAGTGAATCATAGCTCTGAATTCAATTACAAAGAAAAGGAAAAACTAGCTCCAAGTGAAAGTAAAAAATCCTCTCTAACTTAACTTCTATCCTATTTATACACTTTCTATATTGAGCTTCAGTTGTGCTTCTTGGGCTTTGAGGCCTCTCCTTGCTTTCCTTTTGCCTTGGGTTTATGATCCATAATCTTGATGAGGTTGTTGATCCAAGTCCTGTAACATTTATTGAGGCAACTTAGTGATAATCAAATAATGACACATGACTCAACAAATTGAGATTTCAAACTCATCAATCCTTCAGGCCCAATCCCATAAACCATGATATTCAATTGGGTTTCATACCAAAGTAAGTTTAAGTTAATAATTGTGCTCAAAGACTAACTTAAATCACAATATTTTTGGCCCAGAAACCCTTTTCAAGAGTGGCGTTTAAGTTGTAGTTTAAGCTTAAACTGCAACTTAAACGCCAGATACTTCCAGTGAGGCCATTTGTAAAAGCACGTTTAAGCTTCAGTTAAGGTTAAACTGAAGCTTAAACGTGGAAATGGAAGAATGGTAGCCCTGGAGAGTAATGTAGTCGAACACGTTTAACCTCCAGTTTAAGGTTAAACTGGAGGTTAAACGTGGAAAAGGAATGAGGCATCCTGGAGGTCGAACACGTTTAACCTCCAGTTTGAGGTCAAACTGGAGGTTAAACGTGGAAGCTTGGAATGGTGGCCCTGGAGGTGTCGAACACGTTTAACCTCCAGTTTGGGGTCAAACTGGAGGTTAAACGTGGAGGTGGAGAGAGCAACCCTGGAGTGGAGAAACTATCGAACACGTTTAACCTCCAGTTTGAGGTCAAACTGGAGGTTAAACGTGGAAGCTTGGAGAGAGCAACCCTGGAGTGGAGAAACTATCGAACACGTTTAAGCTCCAGTTTGAGTCAAACTGGAGCTTAAACGTGGAATGGCCCCTGGTACTCTTCCTGGTTCTGGCGTTTAACCTCCAGTTTGAGGTCAAACTGGAGGTTAAACGTGGAACTCCTCCCTGGGTGGCTTACTCATTCTGGCGTTTAACCTCCAGTTTGAGGTCAAACTGGAGGTTAAACTTCAATCCCAGCATTTCTTATCCTTCATGATTTTGGCGTTTAAGCTCCAGTTTAGGCTTAAACTGGAACTTAAACTCCACATGTTATATACAAGCTTCCTTTATTGATTTTGTTGCTTCCTTGCTTAGCCTCTTCTTCCCTGAAATCATCCAAACAATTGCATCAAAGTCTTGCAAAATTTCATGAGAAATCTTTCATTCATAGCATTTAAGTAATATAACTAAAACTCATGGAATTTGCATCAAAATCATATTGTTTGGATGGTTCATTACTTTGTTCTTCATTTACCCATTTTTGGTTACTTTAAGCTCAAGAAAATGCATAAAACAACTAAAACTAACAGAAAATTGCTAGTGAAACTAGCCTATGATGCCTTGGCATCAATCTGGCATCTTCCTTGGCAGCTCATGCTGAATTAGGATACTATACTTCTTAGTAAGCATCTCTATTTTATCTCCCCTTAAGTCCTTCTTTTCAAAAAGAATGTCTTTTAGATAGGCCATATAGGGGGTCCTTTTTCCCAATACCTCTGCAATAGAGATATTGACTTGCAGCTCCTTACGGGCTGCTGGGAAATGAGCCAGCTGCTCATCTGCCAGTTCTTTCTGCACACCAAGGAAAGGTAGCTCTTGAGGCTCTCTCACCCCTGCAAGGGCATGCTCAATGGCAATCTCAGGATCCTTCTGGTTCGTGATTTCCTTTGGCCTCTTTGGTGAAGACTACTGTCTCACCTTCTTTTAAGGTCTCCTTCCCAGAGAGCACCAGGCTTTCTGTGAGGGCCAGACGCTCTTCTCTTGGATTCACTTCTATGGCTCTGAGAAGAGTGTTAGGGTGTGTCTGTAGTTTCTGAAGAAGGTTCCTCTCAATAACTGCATTGTACTCCTTAGTAAGAGCTACTGTCTGTACTTCCCTCCAATCCTTCTTATGACTCAAAATGTCCTTCATGAACTTAGCATAAGAAGGTATCTGTTCAAGAGCTTCTGCAAAAGAGGTCTTGATCTGAAATGTTCTGAGATACTCTGGAAAGCAGGCAAACTATTTATCCATTTCCTCTTGATAGAGTTTCTGGAGAAATGACATCTTAGCCTTATAATCATCAATCCTGATTGATGAGGGCCGAATGCCATGTGTGTTAGGAGGGGGGTTACTGGCTTGCTTAGGAGGGTTATCATCAGTATGTGACTGTCCTCCTATGCTTGGGCGTTCAATGCCCTTGTTGCTGCCCCCATTCTGGCATTCAACGCCAGGAATGCTTCCTCCTTGAGCGTTTGAATGCCCAGTCTCTGCCCTTTTCTGGCGTTCAACGCTAGGAGGGATACCTCCATGGGCGTTTAAATGCCCAGAATCATCTTGTGCAGAGACCTGGTTATCCTCTTTGGGCTTTTCATTCTTATTGTGCTGAGGTTGGATGTTCAAGGTTTTCCCACTCCTCAGTTGAATAGCCTGGCATTCATCTGTTATCTCCTTAGATAACTGCTGCCTTGTTTGACTCAACTGGGCTTCTACATTTCTGTTAGAAGCCTAAGCTTCTCGCAAAGCCTCTTTCAATTCCAGTATTTGCTGAGCAAGGGCTTGTAGTTGTTGAGTCAATGGGCTATCTTTCTCTGGAGGTTTAGGTTCAGTAGATACTGCCTTAACCTCTCCTTTGATGGAAGTCTCAGAAGATGAGTATAGATGTTGAAGTGGCAATTGTCTCAATAAGCTCCTGAGCTTCTTCAATGGTCTTTCTCATGTGTATGGAACCACCAGCAGAGTAGTCCAAAGACATTCTACCCATGTCTGAAAGCCCATAATAGAAGATATCTAACTGTACCCATTTTGAAAATATTTCAGTGGGATATTTTCTTAGCATCATTCTATACCTCTCCCAAGTATCATAAAGAGATTCACTATCTTCTTGTTTGAAGCCTTGGATGTCCAGCCTCAGCTAAGTCATCTTTCTTGGGGGAAAGTATTGGTTTAAAAACTTGTCTACTAACTATTTCCAAGTTTTTAAACTAGCTTTAGGTTGGTTATCTAACCACCTCTTTGCTTGATCTTTTACAGCAAAAGGAAAGAGTAATAATCTATAGACCTCTTGGTCTACTCCCTCATGGTGTACATTGTTAGAAATTTTTATGAAATCTGCTAAGAATTCTGTAGGTTCTTCCTATGAAAGTCCAGAAAACTGGCAGATTTGCTGCACTATGGCAATGAGTTGAGGGTTTAATTCAAAACTCCTTGCTCTGATGTGAGGTATGCTAATACTTCTTCCATAGAAGTTAGCATTGGGATTTGTATAGGATCCCAGAGTTCTTCTGAACTCTTCATTCCAACTTGGGTTCATAATGAAGAAAGGTAGAAGAAAAGGAAGAAGAGATAGGGATAGGAGAGATGAATAAGAGTTAAAATATTTTTGTTTTTATTTTGTTTATTTATTTAGTCCAAAATTAAAATTAATTAATTAAAAAGAATTTAAAATTTAATTGTTAAATTTCGAAAATAGAAGAGATAGAAGAGGAAGAGAATTTTTGAAAATTAGAGAGAAGAAGTTAGTTAGGGAGTTTTGAAAAAGAGGAGAGAGAAGATGAGATATGAATTAAGAAAAGATTTGAATTTAAAATAAGATAAGATAAGAAAAGATTTGAAATTAAAATTTGAAATTAGAGAAAAGATAAGATAAGAAATTAAAAAGATTTTAAAAATATTTGATTTTAAAATTTGAGATTAGAAAAGATAAGATAAGTTAGATAATAAAAAATAAGATAGGGAAGTTAGGAGAAGATAAGTTTTAAATTGAAAAGATTTAAAATTTAAAATTTTGGAATTTGAAAAATTTGAATTTTAAATTTTGAAATTTGAATTTTTAAATTTTGAAAAAGATTTGAATTTTGAAAAGATTTAGCTTTGAAAATTGAAATTTGAAATTTAAATTTTGGATTTTGAAATTGAAATTTAAAACTTGAAATATTTTATTTTTGAAATTTTGAAAGTTGAAATTTTAAATTTGAAATAAGATAAGATTTTCAAAAAGATATGATTTTTTTATTTTGAAAAATTTGATTTTTGAATTTTAAAATTAAGATAAGATAAGATAAAAAATTTTAAAATTAAAATCTGAAATTTTGTGTAAAATTTCGAAAATATAGTAAAAAGATAAGAAAAGATATTAATTTTTTGATTTTTGAATTTAATGATGAAAGAGAAAAACACACAAAAGACACAAAGGGAAACACAAAGGGACACAAAATTTAAAAATTTTAAGATCGAAACATAAAAAAGACTCAAGAACACTTTGAATACTAACAAGAACACAAAGAACAAGACTCAAGAAACTCAAAGAACACAAGCACATGAAAAGAACACCAAACTTAAAATTTTTAGAAAACCAAACATAAATTTTTGAAAATCAAAAGAAAAATAACAAGAAGACACCAAACTTAAAGACTTGACACAAGATTTAAACAAAAAAAATTATTTTTGAAAATTTTTTTTTTAAAGAAGCACTCAAAGAACACAAAAATTTTACCAAGAACGTAAACACAAGGACTCAAACAGAATGTTTAAGGATGCTTGAAAATAAACTGCATGAAAAGGATTTTTGGAAAAGTTTTAAAATTTTTGTAACTGAAAAATAAGAACATGCAAGACTCAAACCAAGAACAAGAATTAAATAAAGAAAATATATATATATATATTTTAAAAAGTTTTTAATTTGTTCGAAAAATAGAGAAGAAGGAGATCAAAATCAAGGACTTAACAAAAATAAAAATTACCTGATCTAGGGAGCAAGACAATCCGTCAGTTTTTCCAAACTCAACAATCCCCAGCAACGGTGTCAAAAACTTGGTAGGAAGAATTTCCACACCTTCGTACTGTTGTACCAGCAAGTGCACTGGGTTGTCTAAGTAATACCTAAGCGAGTCAGGGTCGATCCCACGAGGATTATGGTTTGAAGCAAGCTATGGTTATCTTGCAGGTCTTAGTCAGGCAGAATCAGAAGGTTGTTGGATAAACTTTGAATGATTATATGTCATATATAGAGTTGTAAGAGTAATGTGCGAAAGGGGTAAAACCAATTGGATTAAATGATAGGAAAAGAGTTGAGAGCCGGAGTTGCTTTGCCTTTCTGAATTAACTCTGGTACTACTGCTCTCTTTGCTTGTGAGTGATTTCTTCAATGGCAGGCTGTATGTGATTGACACTGGTTTGAGCAGCTGCCAATACTCCTCCAGATCTGAACCCCAGGTTTAGTGTGGATCCATCTCTACTTAAGGGTGAAGTGCGTACAATCCATTCTCCTTTATGATCCTACTCAAAACGCCACAGATAAGGTCGGATCTTCCGGATCAGAGAATGGTGCATCTTTGGGTTCTACCACCGAGACCCTAATCTCCCTAGAAATCGGCTGAACTGATGTCTCGAGAAGTCCCCAATGAAGTCATGGATTAGCTGTCTGAGAGATGTATATTCAAGCTGTTAGTCGTCCTTGTCTGGTGAAAGACGCATTTTGACACAAGTAGACGCGTGTGTTTGTCAAGCACGTTCGTCTTAATGTGATGAACAGAGCTAATTGGTTAGATAATCCTATTCACCATGATGAAGTACGAATATACATCTTAGAATTAATCAAACACGGATCGAAGAGAAACAGTAGTTTTTTTTATTCACTCATAGGACTCAGCAGGGCTCTTCCCCTCAACCTCGGAGGTTTAGAAACTCATGCTGAAGTAAAATACAATGATGAATTCGAAAATATGGTAAAGTGATGTAAAGTTGGATGAATAACATGAATCTAATCCCTTAAATACTAAACAATTGACTTAGTAAGGGTAAAATAGTCTATTTAATGCTAAAATCCACTTCCGGGACCCACTTGTTGAGTGTTTGGTGTAACGACCCAACTCCCAGTATGCCATGGTCATACAAGAAGCTAAGTGTTACCAACTTGTTCTTCCTAATTATTAACTATTACTTAATATATGAGTCTGTTCCTTGTTAAAACGTTGCCAATTTTACGAGTAATTTTTTTTTATTCGCGGCGGATGATAATGTAAAATAAACAAGCATACATTGAGAGAAATAAAAGCAAGCGTAGAGAAATATAGAAATATAGCAGATAATATACATCATGTACACTATAACAAAACATGTAGCATTTTGACAAGATCAAGTTAGTTTACATCCTCGTCAACCTACGAAGCTAATATATACACGACACTCCCAGGGCCTGGCCTATACAAAAAGCCACTAAACTGGCGCCCAGGCTAGCCTAACCACTATATAGCTCCTAGCTCTCGGGTGTAATAACACAAGTGAGAGACTAACTAATAGATAACGTCAGACTAGAGTGTCATCAAAAGAATGCCCCTACTGCTGTTAAACTATATCTACACGTGGCCGTTCGAAAGATCGTCATGAGGCTCGCCCATCTCCTCATCCTGCTCTATCTCTATCTCAATATCCTCCTCCTCCTCATCGTTCGCAGCTACAGTTATACCCTCAGATCCACCAAAAATTCTGCTGTCGCTATGTACAAAACCATTCGCGAGTACAGGTCCGTTCGCATAAATAGGAGCTACCCCATCGTCTGGTAGTGCCGGCTCATCAGGCTGTGAAAAGTCTGGGATCGGCTCAGGGGAAAAGTCCCACTCTAGTGGAATCACAGGTATGTAGTCACCAGCTAACTCGAGCTCATCAGGAATGTTAGGCTCATGTGCCGCCTCGTTCAAGGGTTGAACTGGTATAGGGTGTCCGGGACCATCAGGAAAAGGATGTCCAGGTGCGTCAGGGTGTAACCAGGATAAAGGAAAGTCGTAAGGAGCATCAGGGTCAAAATACGAGATATACAGAGGATGTTGGAAGGGACAGTTTCGTAACGCGTAACGTCTCATACGAGGCTTCGTACACAAAATGTAGTAACCATAGTACACTAGGTCCTCATAAATGTAAAGGTCTTTGACTTCATAGAATATCACGCCCGTTTTCCATCTGATGGGGAAGAAGAGAGAAGGGGGTAAGAACTGGGGAGTTCTTAGTAGGGCCGGGGTTATTAGTTAAGTTCATTAATTTCGTGTTGTTTAGTAGATAAATAGCAAAATACCGAGAAGCAGTGAACAGAAAAAATAGATAACTAGAGAAAACAGAAAAAACAGAAAGCAAAACACAAACAAGAGAATACAAGAAAACCAAACACAGACACAGTGAATAGAATACAAACAAAGAAAGCATTCATTCAAACAACAACCATAACAGAGTAAATGCGCAACTAAGTATGATGCATGTCTAGCCCTAGTGCAGGTAATGAGCTCATTTGTCGGTTTCTACCCGCTCCCGATGTAACCCGAAGCAGCTGAAATGGGTATGGCTTTCCAGTTGGCTATACCCCTATGTACAGGAAATAACCCCTCTGCCACCACAGGGTCCACTGCACGCAGGAAATAACACATCTGCCACTACAGGGATGTATGCCGACACACCTTCTGTATACAGGAAATAACCCCTCTGCCACTACAGAAATGGAATAGGTGGTCACGGTACTTCTGTAGTAGGAAATAACCCCTCTGCCTTACAAAAATGAAATATGGATCTGTACCGCAGGAAAGCGTTCTCAGTGGTCGTACCACCATCTATCTGATTGCCTTCACGCAACAGATCATCACATAATCATTCTCATTATCATCATTCATTATCATTCTCATTATTCATCATCACTTTCACATTCTTATGCAGTACCCCTTTCTTTCTCTGTTCAATCATACTATACAAACTTTACATCTTTCACTTTTACAATATCTTGGCTCAAACCATTTCTCTTTATCATATTACTCTTTTCTCTTTTCTCTATCTATATCACTCTTTTTTTCTTTATCTCTTTACTTTACTCTGGTTACTCTATTCTCTGTGTTACTTTATTCTGCTCTGATTTCTCTGCTAAACGTATGTATTTAAAGCTTATGTAAATTTCGGTATGAATAGTTAGCATGTCCCAAGTATAGGTTCATTAAGTCTATACTGAAACAGTTTAACTTTTCATATAATACCTAACCCTAGTCGCAACTCAAGGACTAACTATGTTGCCTTAGTTCGTTTACTAGTCTCTGTCTGTTTTTCTGTCGTTAAAACTTTACAGACTTTTCTTTGTTTTTTATCTTTTCTTCAGCTTTTTAACTTTCTTTTATCTTTGCCTCACTATTATGTTCTTACCACTCCCTAAGTGTTTTATGAGGGTAATTATGAGATTCTGAGCTTAAAGTTGTCTTTCTAAAGCTTTTACAGAAAACTGCCTTTTCTGCATTATTTTATTATTTTTATTAAAATATTATTTTTAATTAAATATTATTATTTAATATTTTATTATTATTTATTATTTTATCATTAAATTTTCGAAAATTACCTTGCCTTTACCTTTTCACTTTCAAAATTAACTTTTTACCCGAGTAACTTTTAATTTTTCTACTTTAACCACCCAAACATTCAGAAATTACCAAATAACCCCTCAAACACCAAAATAATTACAACCTTGCCCTTTTTAAGATCTAAAAGGTGTTCTTCAATGTTCTTCATCACACTCAAAGTGTTCTTCGTGTTCTTCGTAAATTCTTCAGATTCTTTCTCTGTTTTTACCCGTTTTTCAGTCTTTTCAGCAACTGATTTTTACCATAATTCATAATAAATTTGCAGCCACTAAAACCCCATTTTTTCTACATGATTTTAACATAAATTAAATCCCAATTTAAGGTTTAGGGTTCGTTTTTCCAGCAGCCATGAAGAACACAAATTCAAAGTTGAATATCATCAAATTTCATCAAATTTTCACCAAAATTTCAACAAGAATCACTCATATAAACAATCAATTTCAAGCATAACCAAACCATATCATAATCACACAAATCAAACACAATCAATCAAGATTATATTCGTCAAACCCTACTTTGATTTGCTGCTCCAAATCCAGTTACTCTTTGAAGTGTTCTTAAAGCACTTTTTCCTCCTAAAACACATCAAGAACAACTTTAAAACTCTAAACCATCAACTAAAAGAACTTTAGCAGCATCTTAGGAAGGTTATCCTCACCTTAAACATGCAGGAAATCAAAGATCTTTGGCCCACAAGTCAAGCTAAGCAAGAGATCTAAGGAAGAACATCAAGAAAACACTTGTTTAAGCATGTTTTCTTGAAAACCGAATTCAAATGGGAAAGAGACAGCCATCTAACCTTATTTCCAGCCTTGATAAGTTACATGGTTATTTAGAGAAAGAAGAGAGGATCATTTTGGTGAAATCGGAGTTTTGATTTGAGTTTTAGTTCAGAAGAAATCAAGCTTTGAAAATTAAGTGTTCATGAAAGTTTCTCTCTTTTATCTCTTTTTATTTTCGTCCAAAATGAAGAAATGAGACAGCCTTGGAGTGTCTTGGGGGTGTAGGGTGAGTTGTGATTGGTTGGCTTGGAGGTGGATTAAAATAATATTAAAATATCTCAGGTGTATAACTATTAAAACTAGATGTATCGGAACACTTGTAAAAACATCTCTAAAAATTATTTTCTGAGCTACTAGCATAAATGAAACTAGTAACATATTTATTATGAGAGTAAAACATGTATAATGAGGCCTTAGCATTGCCAAAGTCATCAGAGAGTGCTGGTGCTAAGCTGCACTAGTAAACTGTGAACCCGGTTAAACCGATTTTCTGTTTTTAACTAAAACTGACCAGGTAACCTTATAATATCATTCAAGAAGCTTCTAATACTAATATAATGATAATATCATCCTATTACCTCTCTTCTCTCATGAATCGAGTCTGGTTCATTAAACTGAGACTATTTACGAAAAACATAATCAAAACTCCTAATCGATACAGTTCAAAATCTAGGTTCTTCATGATTGCGTTATCGAGCTTGCCTCAGAAAAGGTTCTAGCTTAAAGATAACATAATGACAATGAGGATTGAAATACTTGATGATATATCAAAGGTTTCCCCTTACTGATCTTCCGGAGAAATCCGTACTTTCAGAAAAGATCTCGTGTACTCAAAAACCAGGGTTGTTACATTTGGTCTGAGCTTTGATGAGATCCACGTGCTATGAGGTCTCTTGGGCTTGGAACACCAGCTAGAGGGTCCTCTCTGGGCGTTTGGACGCCGGTCTCTGCTCTTTGGGCGCTGGACGCCTGGAAGGGGGCAAGAAGCTGGCATTAGATGCCAGTTTTGGGCCTTCTAATTCGATACAAAGTATGGACTATTATATATTGCTGGAAAGTTCTGGAAGTTAGATTTCCATAGCCATTGAGAGTGCTCCATTTGGACGTCTATAGCTCCAGAAAAGCTCTTCTGAGTGCAAGGAGGTCAGATCCGGACAACATCTGCAGTGCTTTCTTTGTCTCTGAATCAGATTTTTGTTCCAACTCCTCAATTTCAGCCAGAAAATACCTGAAATTGTACAAAAACACAAAAACTCATAGTAGAATAAAAAAATGTGAATTTAACACTAAAACCTATAAAAAGAGATCAAAAACTAAATAAAACCTACTAAAACCTATATGAAAATGATGCCAAAAAACGTATAAAATATCCGCTCATCAATTTCTCAGTATTAGAGTGGCGCAGTGGGAAATATGACATTCTAGTAGTAAGCGTGTTACAGACTTCGTTGCTCTATACACTGAAAGTCAGAGAAGCCCAACAACTTGGAGCTTATACGCACATGGATCATCCAATAAAGTCTGTAGTGGAGGATGCGTCATCCTGGAAAGTGAGCAAGAAACTCGGATAGAACTCTCACTAAAGTTTGAGTTTTCTGCTTCTAATAACCAAGCAGAATATGATGCCTTGCTTGCTGGCTTGAAGCTAGCTTAAGAAGTGGGGGCAGAAATGTTGATAGTGTTTAGTGACTCCCAAGTGGTAACTTCATAAGTTAATGGCACTTATCAAGCCAAAGACCCCAACATGAAGAAATACCTAGATGAAGGATGGGTACAATTAGTACAGTTCTTGAAAAGGAAGGTCCAACGCATAACTCGGGAATCAAATGCCCGAGCAAATGTCCTCTCCAAGCTAGCTGGCACTAAGCTAGGGGGATCACCTCACTATAGTCATTTGCAAAATAGGGTCTCGATCTCTTCGGACCATTCCCTCAAGTTCCAGGACAAGTAAGTTACTCCATAGTAGGGATTGATTATTTTACTAAGTGGATCAAGGTAGAACCATTAGCAACCATCATGGCATAGTAAAGTTGAAAGTTTCTCTACAAGAACATTGTTACAAGGTTCAGAGTTCCCCACTCCATCACCACGGACAATAAAACCCAATTTACTGAGTCGACCTTCAGGAATTTGGTAGCCAGCCTCAAGATAAAGCACCAATTCACATTGCTGGAACATCCTTAGGCCAATGGACAAGTTGAAGCTGCAAACAAAGTCATAATAGCTGGGTTAAAACGCCGACTATAAGATGCCAAGGGAGCATAGGCAGATGAGCTTCCTCAAGTCTTATAGGCATATCAGACAACTTCTCATTCCACAACAGGAGAATCACCTTTTCAACTTGCTTACGAAATAGAAGCCATGATTCTTGTAGAGATCGCTGAAGAATCTCTAAGGGTTATATTCTACAATGAAGGGGTCAATACTCAAGCACAAAAGAAAGAGCTCGGCCTCCTCTCAGAAGTTTGAGAACAAGCTCAGATCCAAGAGGAAGCACTAAAACAAAGGATGGCTCTAAGGTACAATCAGAAGTTAATCAAAAGAAGCTTCACCACGAAAAACTTTATACTGATCTGAAATGACATCGGGATTTAGAAGTCGGGCGATGGAAAACTGGCTGTAAACTAAAAAGAACCCTACAAGATTGTTAAAGTCTTAGGGAAAGGTTATTACAAAGTGTCCGACCTACAAGGAATGGAACTCCCGAGGTCGTGTGATGAGCGGATATTTTATACGCTTTTTGGCATCATTTTCATACTGTTCTATTTATGTTTTATTTAAGTTTTATTATGTTTTCATAGGTTTTAGTGAAAAATTCACATTTTTAGATTCTACTTTGAGTTGTGGTGTTTTATGATGATTTCAGGTAAATTCTAGTTGAAATTGAGGAGCTTTGGCAAAGTCTGATTTAGAGGCAAGGAAAGCGTAGCAAATGCTGTCAGAATCTAACCTCTATGCACTCAAACAAGCATTTCTGGAGCTACAGAGGTCCAAATGACGCATTTTTAATGGCATTAGAAAGCTGACTTCCGGAGTATTCCAGCAATATATAATGATTTATACTTTTCTTTGAAGAAATCTGCCCATTCTGGGCATTGAACGCCAGGCAGCTACCCCCTAGCTGGCGTTCAACACCCCAAAGGAGATCCAAAGCTGGCGTTGAACACCAACTACCCCCTAATGGGTGTTCAACACCCACCAAGAGTAGAAGGCAGTGTGGTTCACTTCCCATTCCTCAAATTGGACACCAAGCTTAGCCCAAGTACTCAACCAAAGTGGGCCCAAGGATGGATTTCGCACCTCTAGTCTATTCTATCATATTTTTGTACTTCTTAGTTTTTAGATAAGTATATATAGAACAAGGATCACCCTTGTTCACAACCTTAGCCGTATTTTCGAATTCACATTACTACTTTCTGTAAGCTATGAGCCACTAACCTCCTAGGTTAAGGTTAGGAGCTCTGCTGACTTTTATGGATTAATAATATCATTGTTCTATTTCAATCTATGCTTGATTCTATTCTAAAATGTATCTTCGTTCTTCATCCTAATGAATTGTTAAAGTAACTTGACAGAGTTTGATTACACGAAGTCAAAACTTAGAAAGGAAATCATTATATCAACCTACTTCGCCGACATCATTTTTAACTTAGCAAAGAAACAACATTAAAAATTGTCAAAAACAAATTGCAACTAAGCGGCTGTATAAGCTAAGATCTAACTCAACAAGAAGCAATTACGTAAAACCTATAATCATTATAAAAATGAGGAAATGTTTTTTGATAAAAATCTAAAGTTGTTAAAAGCAAAATAAAATTGTTCAGACAACTATGAGCTATTACAAAAGATGTTTATCAAAGACCCACATATCGGGCCATTCAAACCACAAAAATTAAGAGAAACTATAAAGGAGTGAGCTGCTCTCCTGTGACAACATCCTCAACTCGGACGGAAGGAGTCGGGTCATACTCAGAAACCGGCACAGTAGGAATTGGACGAGTAGGAGAAGGAGGGAGCTCGACACTTATGACCTCATTCCCAAGAGGAACTTCGGGATTCTGAGGAGTCTGACTGACATCTACCCCCGATGTTTTCCGGTCGGGCAAGGGAACCTCCTCATCTTCCTCTAGAGCAGGGACAATCTTTCTGTCTACCACAATGTTGTCTTGCATGATCAGAGAAAGGTCTGCCTCAGGAACAATGACTTGAAGCTGGGCCTTTAGATTTGTAAACATTTCGTCCATTCTCTCAGTCATAGATTCCTCAAGTACTACATATTTTTCTTGGGCCTTAGTTAGCTCATCCACGAGGTTGAGCTTCTCCCCGAAGATGCAGGTGTAGCTCTCCTCTGCTTTCTTTCTCAATCCCTCCGACATAGCCAAGGCCACCTTTGCATGTTTCAACTTGGCTCGAGCTTAACCCAAGTTGGACAGTAACGCATCCCTCTCCTCCTCAAGCTCTATTTTTTCTCCTTCAGAGAAACCACCTTGGCCTAAGAAGCCACCAATGATCTATGGGTGGCGCTAAGGGGAGTCTTCTCTAACTCCCTTGCCAAAGCTGTGCATATGCTTGCCGTCCGAATTCCATCTCAGGCTAGGAGCTAAAGATGGTCTTTGATGGACACATCATCCATACTAATGTGGCTTTGAGGAACAATATGTTTTTTGCCCCAAGCAAGCCTGTCAAAGCCCTGGTCGTATATGCTTTTCGACTTAGCAATCTTTCATCTTTTAGGATTCGGTTCAGAGGAAGAAGGTGGAGGACAGACCACCATACTGTTCGAGGTGGAAAGGGAAGGAATTGGCGAGATGCCGGGATGGGTATAACTTTTCGAGAGCTTGACATGCCCGAGTCCAACTTTGAAGGTGAAGACTGGGCAGCAGTGTCACCAGCTTCCTTTAATTGTATTCCTTAAGCCACGACATTTTTTCTGATGGCCTGGAGTGTCTTCATGGCAGGTGACTTGGGAGCCATTCTTTTTGCAATACCCAAATAAAGACACATTAGTTGTCAACACAACCTTACAACCAAAACTTATAAGCAAAAGGAAAGAGGGCTACCTAGCTCGGACTAGAGTTGATTGGGATCCCCTAAAAACTTTTTGGTGTCCAAATAAGGAACCCGACCCTAACATTCATAAAACAGGCCAACTACGCTCTCCTCAAACACGTCTAAGTCATCTACATTATACTTAACTATTACAGGGTTCTCTTCCCAATATGAAGGAAAATAAGGTTCCTCATTCTCATCAAAGAAGAAAGGTCGGACATCCTCAACAACTCAGATTTTAAAAAATTAATTTTTAAAATCATGGAAGGATTCATCAAAAATAGAGAAAACTTTCCTACCCTAAAAAGCACGAAAGGAGAGCCAACCTATCTTTTTGGCACCAAAAGGTTTGGTTAGCATAAAGAGGTAAAAGAAGACTTTAAGGGAAGGTCAGACATCCAGTTCCTGACAAAGAAGCTGGTATATTGATGACTGCGCATCATGTACCCTTCTTCTTATATAAAAGGATCATAAAAAGAGCATAATCTCATTGAATCAATGCAATTTCATGAACCAAATGATATATATTATGGTACATTGCTTTAAAAAGGGTTTGTGCTGAATTTCAGGTGAAAAGAGCAACAAAAGGGGAAGGAAAACAACAAATAAGGATGGGCGTGTGAAGTTGGGTGTGCCACTTGAAGCTCTGGGCATGGCACGCCAAGCTTTTGAACCAACTTTTAACAATGGGCGTGCCACTTGAAGCTTTGGGCGTGGCACGCCAAGCCAACATTCTAGCAAGGGAGATTGAAGAGTTCAACATGGGCGTGCCACTTGATGTCGAAAGCGTGAGAAGAGTAGCAAATAAAGAATCATGCAATAGATTTTGACAAACCAAGGTGAGAAGAGTAGCAATTTTTATGTTCATGGTTGGCTAGTTTCTTATGCATGCAACAATCACAAAAGAGATTCAAATGATTGATGCTTCTATCTAGCTCATTTTATGAAATATTTTTCTTTATGTTCCTTCCTTGAAACAAGCCTTTCATTCTTTTCTTAGCTTAACTTTTGGGTGCTTTGCACCATGTGTTGAAAGCTACGACTCTAAATGCTTTGTTTTCAAGTATTACCACTTGATACATAAGCACCACAAGCATTTAATTAGAGGACTCTTTAAGCTCATTTATTTCTTTTCTTTACTCTCTAATTATTGATGCTCAGAGCCTTGAGCTTTGAGGGAGTGCTTTTGCACTTGAGCCTAGCCTTGAATCTAAGTGTTTTTTTTTCAAGCTTTTTGCTTGATACATAAACACCATAAGTACTTAACAAATGAATTGTAATTGGTACTCAGAGCCTTCAACTTTCTCATTCTTTCCCTTTTTCTTTTTCTTGCCTTATTTGCATTTGCTTCTTCAAGGTTTTCATGATATCAAAAATTTCATAAAATGTCCTAGATGAAAACTTTAATTAAATAAATTCAAATGCAATTGAGCAACAATAATCATGCTAGCTTCCCAATACTTATAAGCTCATGCTAACTTCTTCTTTAATGACCTTGTTTGTTTATGATCATGATACTTAATTGATTTTGAACTTACAAAACTCAAGATGGTAGTCATAATGTCATAGCACATGTTACAATGCTTATTCACAACACACATGCATACAAGAAAAAAAATAGAAGAAAATCATGCAATTTAAATGTATTGGAAATAAGTAAGAGGAAAAAGGAACGTTACCACCTTATAATTCATCTTCATTATTGTTGTCCTCTTCCTCCTATTCTTCCTCTTCCCACACCAAACTTAGAATGATTGCTTGTCCTCAAGCAACAAATAAAACAGTGGTGATGGGGTTTATGATGGGTCATGAATATTTTGAACAATAGAGTGTTAGTAGCACATGTGTTTTAGCCAAGCAAAATTAAGAATCACAATAAAGGCACAAGAAAGAAACAGATGCAATATGATTGCATTAATAAGTGGTGTGCATGGTACATAGCATGAAAGATAAGTGGCAACACCAAACTTAGTGTGACACTTTCATTTTAGCATGATGCAAGTACCCAGTAAAGATTGAAAATCAATTTGTTGCAAGGCAACACCAAACTTAGAATGCAATCATATGCCAAATTATTGATAGTAAACTAAGCAAAGAAAGGAAATGTTACCTACAGTTGGGTTGCCTCCCAACAAGCGCTCTTTTAGTGTCATTAGCTTGACATATTGTTCTCAACTTTCTTCCTCTTCTTCCAATTTTTCAAGAGGAATGTCCTCAAGGGGAGAGAAGATCAAGTTGATGTCCCCTGTGTAGGCCTCTTCCCAACAAGCTTTCTTTTGTTATTTGCTTGATTTGCTTTGCTTGTTGGGGAAGGGGTTGGATTATTTGCAGTTGACCTTTTCTTCTTTATGAATGTTGTCCTTTGTATCTTGGTCACAATCCTTATTCCAGTGTTTTGGTTGATTGCCTTCACTTATTTGTTTTAGAACTTGGGTGTTGTGAGATGGTTGGAGTATCCTCTTTATCAAGAACTTCTTGGAATGGTGGCTCATTTGGTACAAGGATATCTTTCTCTTGCTCTACCAATTCCTCACTTTCACACTCATTAAGCACTTCTCCACTCCTTAGACTGATGGCATGATATTCTTCTCCTGGCCAAGGGAAGACATTGGTTGGTTCAGCAACAAAATGTTGTGCCAATTGTCTCATTTGCTCTTCTTGATTTCTCCTTAAGATTTCCATATCTTCAATCACCTCTTTTACATTTTGCCTTAAAAACTCACTGAGTTGGGCAATGAAGAGATATCTCTTGGAGAGTTCTTCTATTGCAAATTCTAGAAGATTTTATGGAGGTGCATAGGTTGGACAATTACGGGATGATAGTCCTTGAAGAATGGGGTATGCAGCATTAAAATTCCTTCCAAAGCCAAAATTTCTGTAGTTGTCATAACAAGATGAACTATTTTGTGGCTCTGGGAGGTATTCCATTTCATTTGATTGCTCATACTCTATCATTCCTTGGTGATATTCTTAGCCAACATTAGGATAATGAATAGAATCATTTTGTAGTGGTGGACAATATCCCATATGACATGATTGATCAAAATGTGAGGTAAACTCCATTCTTACTTGCAAAATGCTCTGTCTCAAACAATAATCACAAAAAAAAATTGGAATCCCCATTGTCACAGATGAGGAATTCTTAGTGAGGCAATAACACAAACACCTTAGTATCAAGAGAAAATAAAAAGAAATTAAACGAAAAAAATAAAAAGAAAGAAAGAAAGTGTCAAATCTAGGTAATCAACCAACTGGTAGTTTGTTAATCACAATTAATCTCCGGCAACGGCGCAATAAAACTTGGGTGTTTGTGATGGTTTTGGGTGTTGATGATTAAGGGTTTTGATGGTGTTGAATAGTGTAATTGGGATATTATGGATGGTTGAGTCGGGAGAGGAATGGAATGGACTTTTATGTTGTTTTGGTATTGTTTGGGTTGTGATTAGTTTGGTTTTGGATTGAGAGTTGGTTAAAATTAAAGTTATTAGTAAAAACGAATTTTTAGTGAACTTTTATGGATCATAACTTGAACCTCAGTTTTTAAAGTTTGTTGAAATTTGGTTTAAATTAAAGTTCATTGAAAAATCTTTAAATGGATATGAAATTTGTAGGAAATGGATTTTTGTAGAGGAAGTTATGATCATTCAAAGTTTGGTGTTGAATTCTGAATTCTATGAATGCTGCAGAATTTTTGATTTCTGGTTTGTTTGCGCACGCACACTCCTGTGAGTTTTTGAACTTGTGCGCACGCACAGCCTTGTACGCACGCACACATAGGGGAAGGCTTGCTGTTGAGAGCGCTAGCACAACCTGTGCACACACACAACCAACAAAGATTTGCAACCTGTGCGCACGCACAGACCTGTGCGCACGCACACGGTGGAAGGTGCACTCTGTTGAGGGCGTTCTCACGCCTCGCGCAGATGAACAGAGTTGAAAATTTTTACAACCTGTGCGTACGCACACCTCTATGTGTACGCACATATTTTGAAAATATTCCTGGGCGTGCGCACGCACACCTTTGTGCATACGCACATGCCCTGTTTTTCAACTAAAATCTTGTTTTTAACTGTTTCACCTTCCCAACAAGCTTGTAAAATTCTGTGATACCTATTTAAGACTCTTTGGCTTATTTTCGGGTATCAAAATATTGGAAAGGTCCTAGGAGAGTTAATTTGGGTTTCACTTTGAAAAGTTTGAGAACGGAGGTTTAGGTTTCTGGTGTATTGAGGATGAGCTTTGGTTGAGAGAGAAGGAAGAGTAGTAGTGAACTTGGTGATTACTGACAACAAATTGAGAAACTAATGAACTGATGAATTCGGAATGGAAAATTATGAATTGAGGATGGTTGTGATAAGTTCAGAACTTGGAAAGGAATAATGAGAAAATTATTGGATTATAGGGGAGTGTGCGGAGCCTATATCTCTAACGTGGCAGATTTTTCTGCTGCCTGAGTAATTATTGTTGAGAGTGTGTAGGGCCTATATCCCTGGCATGGCTGATTTCTCTGCTGTATGACTAGTTGCTGTTGAGAGTGTGCGGGGCCTATATCCTTGGTGTGGCAGATTTCTCTGCTGTATGACTAGTTGTTGTTGATAGTGTGCGGGGCCTATATCCATAGCATAGCAGATTTCTCTGCTGCATGAGTAGTTGTGGTTATTTCCTTTTCTGTTGCAAGAAGTTTGCAGGGCCTATATCCCTAGCGTAGTAGACTCCCTACTGTATGAGTGTACAGGACACGATATCTCTGACATAGCAGATTTGCTGCTGCATGAGTGTACAGGGGCACTATATCTCTGGCGTGGCAGAAAAAGCTACATCCAGAAGGATGTGTTGGGTTGGCATTTACGGACCGACAAGTGATATCACGAGCCAATAGGACAGGCATTCATCGTATGCATCTTTTATGTGTTTATTTGCTTTGATTACTTGAGTTTGCGTAATTGTATAATATGCCCACTCGCTTCTTGAATTACTTGTTATATATGATTATTACTTGTGTTTTACTTTCTTGCATTATTTGTGATTGTCTGGTGTTGAGGAGGTTAGGTAGGTGGTGGCGATGGAATTGCACCTAGGTTAGGTTGGTAAAGGCTGTGGGATACAGCGGTGTGTTTAATATTAATTAGAATTCCCCTAAGTTTAGATAACCCGGTTTATGGTTTAAGTTCTTTATTTATTTTATTCTAAGCTTGAATATCTGTATGCGATGTGAAGTTCTAGGATTGCCTTCGGTGTCTCGGGGCCTTACATCTTGCATTATTGGGCACTGTTACCATACTGAGATCCTTCGGTTCTCATTCTATACTTTGTTATTATTTTTCAGATGCAGGTCGTAATTCACCTCGATGAAATTGCGGACATGGTGGCAGAGTGGAGTATGGTTTCTTCCTGGTTTATTTCTTTATTATTTTGTTGTAGTACTTTCTCTCACCTTTTTTTTGTTTTAGACTTTATGGCCTTAGAGGCTTACTTTAGAGAAAAGTTGTATAAGATGTTTTAATTCTAAAACTCTGTATTTTTTTGTTTATAACTAGTCGGCTTAAACTTCACAAGTTGCGGCTAGTTCCCTATAATTATTAAGGTAGTTTCATGCATTTTCTTAGAAAATAAACTAGTTTTTGGTAGATATTCACTTACATCTTGATTCAAGCATACATTGTGCACTTTACATGATTTCATGAGAATTTTGCATGAATTATATGACAAATTAGAGGATGCATGTCTCATGATTTGGATTAGAACTTTAATGCACTTTATTGCTTGATTTCAGGACAAAGGAAGCAAGGAAGAACCACGTTAGCAGCCATGTTAGTCTAACTAACGTGACCACTAACGTGGAATGGGAGCTAGCTTGCAACGTTAATGAGAAAAGTAATCGCCAATAACGCTCTCGAAGCCATCATAACCCACATTTAGAGTCACGTTAACGTGAACTCTAACGTGGAAGAAAGAAAATGGAGCCAACGTTAGTGACACTTACCTTTGTCACTAACGTTGGACCAAGCTCATAAGTGGCCACGTTAAGAGCCACGTTAACTTAGTTAACGTGGACTCTAACGTTAAGAAGCAAAAGAGAAGCCAACGTTAGTGACATTCACCTTTGTCACTAACGTTGGCCAAGCCTCCATAAGCCACGTTAACTCCCACGTTAACTTAGTTAACGTGGAAGCTAACGTGGAGAGAGCAATTGATAGCCAACGTTAGTGACACTTACCTTTGTCACTAACGTTGGGGTGAACCACCAAGAGCCACCATAAGCAACGTTAACTCCCACGTTAACTTAGTTATAGTGGAAGCTAACGTGGATAAAAAGATGATGAGCCAACGTTAGTGATACTCACCTTTGTCACTAACGTTGGAGATGGCTAGCATGACTACGTTAGAAGCCACGTTAACTTAGTTAACGTGGACTCTAACGTGGGAAATAGGGGCACATTGGAATGTTAGTGACAAAGGCAAGTGTCACTAACATTCTCGAAGAATTGGCACTCCTACGTTAGAAGCCACGTTAACCTAGTTAACGTGGACTCTAACGTAGGGACAAGGGAGGACTATCCACGTTATTGGGAAAGGTAAGTCCCAATAACGTGTGCAAAGGACTAAGAGGCAACGTTAGTGGTCACGTTAGTGCCACCAACGTTGAAGTCAACGTGATCATATTTGGGTTAGGAACGTTAGTGAAAAAGGTGATTGTCACTAACATTCTCGAACCCACACTTTCACTTAACGTTGGCACCACTAACGTCCTGAGTCAAAGTCCCTGCATACTTCACCTTTTCTCTCTGCAAGCAAAGCTAAGCCCAATGAAAAGGATAACTGCTTCAAACTCAAGATTCAGAGGCCCATACCCAAGACTTGAAGAGCGAACTAGAAGATGAGAAGAGTAGTATATATAGGAGTAGCTTTGAATTAGTTAGGGAGTTGGAAAACTTTAGGGAGCCTTTGGCATAGAACTACTCTCTGTATTTTACTTTCTCTGCACTTCTAGTTTTACTTTCATTATGTATTCTCCATCTTGGTTGTCATTTTCCAGAGCTATGAACAACTAAACCCCTTTCATTGGGTTAGGGAGCTTTGTTATAATTTGATGGATCAATATTAGTTTTCATTCTCCTTCTTCTATCTTTTCTCTTGATTTTACTAGAAAGCTTTCGATCTTCATCCAATTGGGTAGTTATCTTGGAAAAGAAGCTATTCATACTTGGATCTCTTCTGAACCTTGAAAGAGGAATGAAGAGATCATGCTAGAAATGCTTTCTCATGCTGGACCAAATTGGGTTTGGATGGATATGTGACTATAATCCTACCAACACTTGATTTGGGAAATGCATGTGGTATAATCAGTGACCATACTTCATCTCTTCTCATGAGCAATTGACCAAGGAATTGGCTATTGATCAAGATTTGATAGATTGAATTACCAAGAAATTGGAATTCGGTCACTTAAGATTGCCAAGGAGATCAATGAATGCATTGATTGAGGAAGAGATGAAAATGAACTTGATCCGGAGAATGCAACATCTCCTGAGCCCAATGAACTCCCCATTTCTGATCTTACCCATTCTCTTTAATTTCTGCCATTTACTTTTATGAGCAATTGCCCCATTCCCGTTTAAGTGTGAAGTCGTTCTTCGCATGACAAGCCCTGGAAGCACGAAGGATGTACAAAGGCTAGCGGGGAGACTGACGGCCTTGTCACGCTTTCTCGGTGCATCGGCTGTAATGACCTAATTTCCGGTATGTCGTGATCACACTAGAAACTGAGCACTACCAATTCGCTTTCCTTAACTTTAGCTAGTATTTATTATATGAGCTTGATTCGTTGTTAAAACATTGTTATTTTAGGAGGTAAATTATTTTTTTTTTATAAACATTTGATCTAACATTCGAGTTCATAAGCAGAATCATTCATAATAAGTTCAAAAATAATAACAAGTAAAACAGTTATAAAACTACCACATATATGTATATCTCAAACAGTTAACAAGTAACAACATACAGTTTTCCAGCCTTTATTAGAGTATAGATCTTAGTTAGAACACCCCTAGAGATAGCTAGATAATAACTATATTCATATATATACATACAACATCCCAGGCCCTGACCTGTTCAAGAACTCCCTAAGCTGGCACCCAGGCTAGCCTAGACTCTATGTCCACATAATCCCTCTGGACTATAAGAGCGAGGGATAACACATTCTATCTCTTCAAAACTCAGGTAAGGTTAAGCGTCATCAAAAGCATAATGTCATCTACTACTTCTCTGCACGATTATATGTTGCCAGGGGGAATTGACTAGTGCTTCGCTAAGTAGCTACATATCAGGAACCTTGTATGGGGAATATAAGTTAAAGTTCATAGATAGACAATGTTTAGATATTGGCTGGTCTTACAGTATTTACATATAAACAGAGAATAAAGTTTACCCTAGACTCAGAAGACTACCTAGAGTAGAACTGTTTTGCAGAACGTTCACCGGTAGCTCACAAAAAAGTACTCTTGCCTTCAGCAGAAGAGGGAAAGGATGGGGTAAGAATTGGAGAGTTCTTATTAGGGTTGGGGTTATTAGTTAAGTTCATTAAATTTGTGTTGTTTGACAGACAAATAACAGATTACAGAAAAGTAGTAAACAAACAAAGAATATAGAAAAACATTACACAGAAAGAGAATAGAGATAACACACATACACACAAAATACACAACAGAGTAATATGTGCAAACAAGGATGATGCATGTTTATTCCTATGCAGACCACGAGCTCGTGTGTTGGTTGACTACCCGAACCCGACATTATTTAGGAACAAGTCCTAGATATGGCTTTCTGTTGCATCAGTTGTATATTAGTCTAATGGCCGAGGCCACATTAGTTGACTTGAATATAGGTACTCCTAGAAAATAGTTTCTGTTGCATCAGTTGTATATTGGTCTAAATGCCGAAGCCACATCAGTTGACTTGAATATACGTACTCCTAGAAAATAATTTCCGTTGCATCATTTGTATATTAGTCTAATGATCGAAGCCACATTATCTGACAAGAATATACGTACCCCTAAAAAATAGTTCCCATTGCATCAGTTGCATACTGGTCGTATGGCTGAAGCCACATCAGTTGACTTTAATATGCGTACCCTGGTAAATAATTCTCAATTGTGGACATCTCCACTCACATTTTCCTTTTTCTTTTTGTAAACCTTTTTTAGTTTTCTCCTTCTATTTCACTTTCTTAGGCACTCCTTTCAGTTACCAGTTCTCAATCTCTGTTTCTGGTTATTAGGTGGCTTAGTCCTTTCTCTGATCTCTTTTAATTTCTTAACTAAATCATGTCATTCACTTTCTATTTCTCTTCTTCACTTTCCTAACTAATTTTCAACTTCTCTACTTCTTTATTCTTTCCTTCTTTTTCTCTTTAACGTTTACTTTGTAATTATTTCAGTTTCGGTATGAATTACCAACCTGTTCCTAGCATAGGTTCATTAAATCTATGCTGAACCAATTTGACTTTTCATATAATACCTAACCCCAAACACAAATCAAATACTAACTATATTGCTCCTAGATCGCTTGTCTAATCGACATTTATGTTTTCCATTAAAGTTTTACCGACAGTTTCTTTGGTTTTTATCTTTTCTTCGACATTTTATCTTACTTTTATCTTCTCCTCACTAACATATTTTTACCACTCCCTAAGCATTTTATGAAGGTAATTATGAGATTCTGAACTTAAAGTTGTCTTCCTAAGACTTTTCGAAAAAGTTGCCTTTTCGCATTATTTTATTATATATTTTCAAAAATTACAAATTAACCCCAAAAGTTTTATAAACGTTATATTTTGACCCCTTTAACTTTTGACATTTATACTTTAATCCCTTAAACTTTTAGTATTTATACTCCCTCCCCCCACCCCCAAACACAAAAATATTTGCACTTTGACCCCTAACAAGATCAAAGAGTTATTCTTGAGTGTTCTTTAGCATATTCAAAGTGTTCTTCATGTTCTTCATAAATTCTTCAACTTCTTTCTTCAAATATGACCCGTTTTCAATATTTTTCGGTAACCGATTTTTACCATAATTCAAATTAAATTAGCAGCCACTAAAACCCCATAATTTTCACTTGATTTCAACACTAATTCATCACCATTTGATGCCTAGGGTTCCGTTCAGAGGGTTACTTGAAACGTTGATTTGGGCCTGAACTTGAGGTCCAGATCCCTTAGTATGGCAGTGTCCGACCTCTTTCGTGCCGAGGTGCCGCCTGTTTGAGTTCCTTGTGAGGAGGTGGAGGGTGGTACCTACAAGAGACTCTGATGCTTAAGTTAGCAATGACTTGGAGCAGGTTTTTAGTAGATTAGAAGATGAGTTATACCTAAGGATGCCAGTGTATTTATAGTATAGTAGATAACCACCTTTATTGAAGTAGTCCTATCTTTTCTGATAGATACGCGTTCCCCTTATCTTGGGAGTTTGTTAGGATCTACCTTATAGATAAGGTAGAGATAGTAGGAGAGACTTAAGGAAGCAGTTACTTGTTACGTGAACTAGAGTTGGACCGCTATGTCATTGTTCGACCTCTTTAAAGAGGTCGGGCGAATCGTGAATTCATCCATTATTGGTGGGCCTTTTTGCGTTATTGGGCCTGGCATTATCTATTGGGCCAGGGTATGAACAGTTCCCCTACTTGAGTCCGTTCTTTTTTATAGGTCGGGCTCAAGCATTCTATGGCCTCTGCTATAGATGTCGGGTTTCAAACTTGTCGGTACTACCCGACATATTTTGAATTTTTGAACGTTCGTGAAGCTTTAATGCCTGTTGAATAATGTGCGGTAGTTGTTCCTGAGGATTCGCGCATGCTTAAAGAAGAGGCTTTTCGGCATCTTCTTCTCTTTTCATAGTCTTCTTCGAGGTTGGTTCCATTTCCCCCCTTTTTTTTGAATTCTCGCTTGCTTGTTGTTGAGTTCACTTTTGCTATCTTTGCACTTTTCTTTGGAAAAAGTTTGTTTTGATTTTCTTGCAAATTTGATGTCACTACAAGAAAATAGTTCTATTGCCACCCTTTTAAAGCGTGGCGAAAAGCTGAGAAAAGCATGGCGACAGCTTTTTGCCACACTTTTTGAGCTATCGCCACGCTTTTGAAAGGGTGGCGACTACAAGCGTGGCGGTTGCTCTATTGCCATGCTTTTGGTGACCTATCGCCACGCTTTTTCTTTCGCCACGCTTTTTACAAATGGCCACCCTTTAAAGTGTGGCCGTATGTGGAGATATGGCCACACTTCAAAAGCGTGACCGTATGTAGGAGATAGGGCCACACTTTCAAAGCGTGGCGATAGAGAGAGCTATGGCCATGCTTTTTAAGCATGCGACTGTGAGATACGGTCACGCTTTAAAAGCGTGACGACAGCCTTATAAAATTTAAAAAAAAAAATTCTTTTTCTTATTTTTACCTTCACCGCTGCAAAATATAAATTTTCGGTCATTTTTTTTATTACCAAACCTACAAATATAATATTTAATTTTTATTACAAGATAAATCAAGCAATAATTAGTGACTTATATAATTTTTGCTATAATTATTTTATACATTAAAAAACTAATACTCAAATACAAAATAAATCTCGAGTTCAAATTCCAAAACTAAAAATTAAAGAAAAATACAGAAATAATACAACTTAAATCCTAAGTCTTTTGTTGTTCCTCCTTCCTCTAGCTCTCTTAAGGGCATATATCACAGATCATAACCAACAGGGAAATCATATTAACTCTACACACTAGTTTAACAACATTAGCAATGATAATCAACAAGAGATTTTGATCACAAGAAAGCAAAATATTAGTCTTGGTCTCTACACATTTGACTAAGGAAATAGCTCACCATAGACCATTGACTTGGGCTAAAGCAAAGTCCTGAGCAACTTCCCCAATACCATTATCAGGAGGCAACACTGAATGCGTAAAGCTGTCAACATCTGCAGAAAGGCAACTCTTATTCAAGTCAGTGATAAACTCCGGCTTACTTTTTTCATTTCTTTTTTGAGTAGCATTATTTCTCTCAGAATCCAGCAAGACAATATATACAATAACCAGGTTTTTCTATTCCTTAGAATCTTAGCATTGTAAAAGGAATCAATTATGTAAATCTAACTAGTTGCCTCTAGATAAAAATGATATACTTGACAAAAAGAGTCAGAGCGAGATTATATATATATGTTTGTGTGTATGTATGTCAAATGTCTCACAAACAAGTAACAATAGCGACCTTCAAGCATTGAATCCGTGTCTAAAAGTTTTTGCCTCAAGTAGATATACATATCTTAGTTCTGAATCATTCAGTTTATAAATTAGTTTGATAAAGTTGGAACATAGTGAATTTGCACCATATGATAGTGGCCATAAAAGTCAGTAAACATTGATCAAAACCACATGTAACAACTCAAACTTGTAAGAAATGTTCCCCACGTCATCAAACATCTTAATTCCATTTTTTCACTACTTATGTTGCACAAAGATATGAATGCAAACAACTTATTCAAGTTTTCATGAGAAAAAGAATACAAGTATCTGCATTGTCTATCAATATAGACCAGAAAAAGAAAAGTAACATATTTAAATCTACTGAGCTTAAACCTGAAAGATGACCAATAAATAGCCTTGATTTAATGGTTTCATTTACACCTTAATCTCTTATTTTAATTTAATTTATAATGCATTAAATTGATGAATTTTTACTTACTAACTGGATTGTTAATAGTTCACTCCAGATAGAAATCTTTTACCATCAAAGGAGACATTAATTTCTAGAAGACCAGAGCAAGAAAAAATTGTGTGAAACATACATCAATTCACAGAAGAAAATCAGAGGGAGTATATAATTACCTTTCTTCCTTCACTTAATTTCTGTCTAACTATCTGCCCCAAAGTTGGCTGAAAATTAGGAAGGGAAAAAGAAAGAGCTTAGAATTACCAATAACACAAAAAACTACCAAATGCAAACCTGCTCCCCTTTTATTAATCCAAAACAACACATGCTTGCGTGACCTTGACACTGAAAAAAATGGGGGAAATCCATGAAAGCATACTGGCTGAAAAAACTCTTCAACAACATTTTGTGTTCTGAGATCTGCAATGTTTCACGTGAGATATTTTCTTTTGGTTTTTGGAATAGTCATAAACTTCAGGCTCGACATAATTATCAGACAAATTCTTCCCTAAATCAAAGAAATCCAGTGTTCAAATCACTAACATTTTAGTTAAAGCTTGCTTTAAGTCACAATCCATTTCCACTGCAACTAACCAAATTTTAGTTTTTATGAGACATTTTAAAGCAATAAAATAGTAAAAAAAATATCTTAACAGAAACTACATTGGCTATAGCATACTTAAGCAGCGGTGATAGGCACTGCTCGAGCAAAGCACAAGCATAAATTTCTTACAAGATATCCTAAATATATCTTTTGAGAAACAAATTTTTAACCTAGCAAAAGCTAAAACGAAATGAAAGGCGCAAAACTAACAAGAGCAATACACGTGTGCCTAGGGTTCATTTCGATGTATTTGAAACACATGATTCTGTAGGAAGCAGAAAGTAAATAAGCTAATAAAGAAAAGTGAATTCAGTGGAGTAATTAGATGAGTGGGGGAGTACGAAGTAGTAGAAACACATGCTTGTTATTATTATGCCAAGACACTTATCGGTAACATGTTAAATCTTATTTTAAATCCAAAACCAGAGAGTTTGCATGATAACTCTGTCATTTAATTCACACAAAGGAGTTATTTCAGAAATGAAGTGTGAAATACTCGTAAGGTGAATTTGATTTGCCTACCGAATCAAGAAAGATGTTAGAAGTCTTCAAGTCTCGGTATATTACATCTACTTGGTCGCTGTGAATAAATGCAAGGCCTTTAGCTGCATCAAGAGCAATATTCATGCGTATGTTCCAAGAAAGCGGGCGAACATAAGAAGCTCCTGTGCCAGAAAAGGTACATCATATCTTTAGCTGTTTAAGGTGCCAATAACAAACTGGTCATAAAGAAACTTGATTTACTCCTAAACAAATGGTTATCCAAACTGCCTATAGTCAAAAACTCATACACCAAAATCCGGTGATCATCTTCTAAGCTGTAACCTATGAGTTTCACAAGATTAGGATGATCCAGCTGACCCAAGTAGTTGATTTCTATCTGTAATTATATTAGGAGGCTAATTAGTCACAAAAACATTATTAAGCTAAACAAGTTATAAATTAAAATAAGACTGACCACAATGATGAGTCTGGTGCCCGGTTTTATGGGTTCAAGAGTGTGCTCGTCGATCCAGCCCTTAAATACACAGCCAAAGCTACCTTCACCAACCATACTATCCAGACAAAAGTTCCTTGTGGCAGCAGCGGAAGCACGTATATAATAATTATTGTAAATGAAGTTATCCCTCTAATAAACCATGCTTGGTTGAAAACAACATAGAAATCTTAAAATCATAGAAACTGCAGTTCACCTTGAAACTAACCAACAAACTGCAAAATCAGTGAATAATGGCAGAGAATACTGAGTAGGGAATGGCAAAGACGAAGGCACCAGCAGGGATGAAGGAACAAAGCCGAAACAGCGGAACCTCTTCAAACTTGTTCTTCTTCTCTCTCAATAGCTTCAGTGTTGTTAGTGGTTTTTACTACAAAACACAAAGCATAATAACATTACTTTCTTAATTAGTTTCTAGCATAATTTTCTATTTTTGATCAAATAATACATCAAAAAATTCATGTAAACGACAAGCAAAAATACACACAGGAATCAGATACGGCGAAACAATTGAAATTACCAATTCTGAATAATATAGTCACTTATCATAAAAACCTAGCTATAATAAAGGAAAAAAATCACTATCAAAATCAATTTGTAGGTGAACCTTGATAATGAAATTTAAATGAGAGCAAGCAAAAGAGAGTTTATGGTCAAACCGAAACTCAATCAAAGATTGTTCATTGCTTAAAAATAACATATAAGATAAAACAAGCAAAGAGATTAAAGAATTGACCAAGACTTGTAAGGAGACTCTTGCGGAAATTTCCAAAACCCTTTAATAAATAAGATTCTTTTTGACACAGAAATCCGTTAAATAGAATCTTGTTGCACCAAACAAAACAATATCATTTAATAAAACAAGGTTAGGAAAAATCCAACAGCATTTCAGCAGTAAATTGGCTATTTCCCAAACTCAATCAATCAAATCAAATTTCATATGAATTCTTTAACAATTAAATTCATCAACATCATATATGCATGCATAGGAAGTGAGTAGAAGAGGAAATGCAAATTGAGAAATCAGCAGCAACAAATGATTAAGGATGTAATGAGCATGAATGCATAATAAGCACAAAGAATCGCAACGAGGAAACGAGTTGCTAACACATGGCACGAAGCAGCAACACTTATTAAACAGCAGCAGTAAGTAGCATGTTTCCCAGGTTCAAGCAAGCAGCAAACAGAATTCATATGACTTAACCAGTTCCACAAACTGAAATCATTGCAGTTCATATAATATGGACCAAGCAACAAGTAGAGCAGCACTCAACAACAACAAACTGATGCACTAAAACTTGTAACGCTACAAATTTCCCTCGGCAAGTATACCGAATTGTCGTCAAGTAAAAACTCACAATAAAGTGAGGTCGAATCCCACAGAGAATGATTGGTCAAGCAACTTTTGTTAGAGGAATGTTCTAGTTGAGCTATGCCAAATTGAGTTGAGAATTGTAGAAAATTAAATGGCGGGAAAGATAAATGACAGGGAATGTAAATGTTGAAAGTAAATGGCAGAATGTAAATTGCAGAATCTTAAATGGGAAATTGGGGAGATGAGCATTAAAGTAAATAACAGAAATTAAAGAGAAGGGGTAAGATCAGAAATGGGGAATTCATTGGGCTTAGGAGATGTTGCATTCTCCAGATCAAGTTCATCTTCATCTCTTCCTCAATCAATGATTCATTGATCTCCTTGGCAATCTTAGGTGATTGGATCCCAATTCCTTGGTAACCCAATCTCTGTAAGCTTGAAAAATTGCCCAATTCCTTGATTTAATTGCTCATGGGAAAAGATGAAGTTTGGTCACTGATTATACCACATGCATTTCCGAATCAAAGTGTTGGTAGGATTATATGTCACTATATCCATCCAAACCCCAATCCGGTCCTACATGAGAAAGCATTTCTAGCATGATCTCCTCATTCCTCTTCCAAGGCTCAGAGGAGTTCCAATTATGGATAGTTTCTTTTCCAAGATAACTAACCAATTGGGTGAAGAACGAAAGCTTTCTAGTAAAATCAAGAGAAAAAAAAGAGGAAGAAGAATGAAAACTACAATTGATCCATCAAATTACAACAGAGGTCCCTAACCCAATGAAAAGGGTTTAGTTGTTCATAGCTTTGGAAATGGAAAGCGAAAATGAAAAGTGCATTGTAAAGTAAACTAAATTGCAGAGAAAGTAAATATAAGAGTGTTTACAAATTCTGGGATCCTCCCAATCCAGACTTCCCATTCCCCATTTTAGTTCAAAACTACTCCTATATATACTACTCCTCTGATCTTCTATCAGCTCTGCAAGTCTTGGATATGGGCCTTTGATCTTTAGTTGAAGCAGTTACAGTCTTCAGTGGGCTTAACTTTGCTTGTAGGAAAAAGTTGAGTCAGGCATAGTTTACAGTTAGTCAAGGCGTTAGTGGTGTTAACATTAAGCATAAGTTCTGGCTTGAAGACGTTAGTTACACTAACTTTGTCACTAACGTCCCAAACCAATTGAGCCACGTTAACTCCAACGTTAGTGGCACTAACGTGACCACTAATGTAGCCTTCCCAACCTTCGATAGCGTTATTGGTGCTAACTTTGCCAATAACGCTACACCTTTGCTTTTTCTCCTACGTTAATAGTCCACGTTAGTGTAACTAACGTGGCCCTTAATGTAGGTATGCCATGACACGAAGGCGTTAGTGACACTAACTTTGTCACTAACGCTACAAAACTTGTTTCCTTTCCACGTTAGTGCTCACGTTAATGGCATTAACGTGGCCACTAATGTGGGTATACTGGCCATCTCCAACGTTAGTGACAAAGTTAGTGTCACTAACGTTGGCTTCTTATACCCCTTGCTCCTCGTTACCTCTTACGTTAGTGGCATTAACGTGGCCACTAACGTAGGTAAGCTTGGTCTGATCCAACATTAGTGACAAAGTTAGTGTCACTAATGTTGGCGATCCTCTTTTGCTCCACGTTAGAGCTCACGTTAATAGCATTAACGTGGCTCTTAACGTTGTTATTTGTGGCTTTTGCAACGTTAGTGGTGTTAACTTTACCACTAACGTTGCAGCTTCTTCTTCCTTCCGCGTTAGTTCCTACATTAGTGCAACTAACGTGGCAACTAATGTGGGTTATGATAGCCTTCGAAGTCGTTAGTGGTGTTAACTTTACCACTAATGTTGCAAGCTTGCTCCCTTTTCACGTTAGTGACCACGTTAGTGGTACTAACGTGGCTACTAATATGGCTCTTCTATGCTTCATTTGGCCTGAAATCAATCAAACAAGGTGCATCAAAGCTTTGTTCTAGATTATGAGATCATGCATCATTTAAATTGGCATTTAATTCATGCATTATTCTCATGAAATCATATAAAGTTCACAATGTTTGCTTGAATCAAGATGTAAGTGTTTATTCACCCAAAAACTTGCTTATTACCTAAGAAAATGCATGAAACTACCTAAAATATGTAAAGAAAAGGCTAGTGAAACTGGCCAAGATGCCCTGGCATCACAACACCAAACTTAAAGCTTGCTTGTCCCTAAGCAAGTACTAAAACATAAGAAGAATGAATGAATGTACAAGATAAACAAGTTCTTATTTATAGAAGTCAAGTCATTAGTTCATTGGGTTTCATGCATAGCAACTTAGGTTTATGCCCTTGCTGGTTTCCAGGCCCTTATCATGTCCTTGAATACTCACTTGGTTGCATTCTATGAGACTCTTATTCACTGATCCCCCCTTTCAGGGCTTATTACTTCCTTAGGCTAAGTGCTCTGTATTGAGGCAACTCTTTATGGTAAGCTTTCAGCCAACACTCCCGAACCAGTTGGTTCAAGGTGCTAGGTATTGAAACACCCCTAAGGACTTACTCCCTCAAGTCTCTCCTCCACACATACACACCACAGGCATATGGTTTGTTATTTCATTCCTTGAGACCTTGGTGTCCAGCACCTCTTTAGGTTACTAAATGCTTTGTAGCAAGGTTGCTCTTGATAGTGGACATTCAGTTGATAATCCTGGGTTAGTTAACCCAAGTTACCAAGTGATAAAGCACTCCCAAGAACTTATTCATCCAAGAAGATCTTTTTCACAAAAGCACCACAGACACATGCCTCAAGATTCAACCCTTGGTGCCTAGCCTTATTTCTTATTCTTTTCTTTGTTTTTCATACTCTAACTTTTTTCTTTTCTTGTTGGGATCTTGTTATTTAGCTAGTCTCATAGAATGTACTTCAAGCATATAGTTCAAGACACATAATTGTCCTTGTACCTTGTTGGTGAACCAACTTAGCTAATCAATCACCACCACAAACATTGGGACTTTATTCTATAATATGGACTCCACTCTTGTTTTTCATAACATTTTCTTTTATTTATCTTAAGGGACAAGCATACAATTAAGTAAGATGGGGGTGGAGATAGGGAACTAGCTAGTCACTTACTGAGCAATGAAGACAGTACACAGACACAATTTATAATGACAATAGACTGATGACATGTCACCATGTCATGTTTTTCTATGCTTTTTCCTTTGTTTTCAATAGGTTTTATGCACTTTCTTAAGCCATAAGAAAGCCAATTGGGTAGATTTCCATGTTTCCTTTGATTCAATCAACCATGGATGAATTAATGCACTTTCATGAGAATTTGTGCTATAATTGTCATATATTATGAAAGAAACACAATCTTATGATTTGGGGCATAGCTTTGATGTGTTTGGTTGATTGATGATAGGTGAAAAGAGTTTTGAAGAAGGTTGAAGGAAGAAAGAATGGCTAGGAGCAAGAGAGAACAAAAAATTTGAGCCAAAGTTTGCCTCAAACTTTAGCTCAAACTTTTGGGAGAAAAGCTTGAGCCAACATTTGCCTCAAACTTTTTAGCAAACGTTGGCATCACAAAACCAACACCCTGGAGGAGAAAAGCTTGCGCCAACGTTTGCCTCAAACTTTTTGGCAAACGTTGGCACCACACCAACACACCCAGGGGAGAAAAAGCTTGCGCCAACGTTTGCCTCAAGCTTTTTGGCAAACGTTGGCGCCACAAGGCATACAAGGGGTATACTTCCAACAAGAATAACTTGAGCTACAGAGCTCCAAATGAGGTGATTCAAAAAGCAATGGAAAGTAGGAATCAAGAGCTTTCCAGGCATATATGGCACTGCATGGTGGACACTAAAATTGAGGGAGAAAACTGCCCCGAAATGTGCATAAACGAATATGGTGGCAACCTGCAGTGAGGCCAACTGACCTCTGCACCTTCGACGGACTATAACTCGAGCTGTAGAGCTCTAAATGATGTGCTTCTAAAAGCATTGGAAAGTAGACATTCAGGACTTTCCAACAATGTATAATAGTATGGGGTGAACAATGCGTTTGAGCCTCCGGAACTGGCATTTTCGACCACGTTTGAGGAAAACTTTACCTCAAACGCTGCACACCAAGGCCAGCGACCTTGTCCTCTTCAAATGAGCATAACTTGAGTTGTAGATGTCCAATTGAGGTGATTCCAATTGGGTTAGAAAGCTGACATTCAGAGATTTCTAACCATATATAATAGTCTATAATGGGCATGAACTTTGCAACGTTGACAAGCAGACAAAGTAGTATCCCAACATGCATGCAAGAAGGCCCAACGTTTGGCTAAAAGTTTGACCTCAAACTTTTGCCCAAACGTTGGTAGCAGCAAATAAGGGCAGCTGGTATAAAAAGTTTGAGTAAAAGTTTGCCTCAAACTTTTACTCAAACTTTTACTCAAACTTTTACTCAAACTTTTATGATTCATGGCCCGGTTCACAATGGTTTTCTCTCCAACTCCAAGAGCAATCAACAGAGGCTTTTGTCAACCCAATTCCATCAAGAGCAAGGGCCCAATTAACACCACTCAAAGGCACACGAGATAGTTAGAATAGAAATTTAATTGTAATTTGTTTTGAATTTCATTTTCATTTTGTAAAAATGCCTATAAATAGGCATCTGTTTCATTTTTATAGGGGAGGCGAGCTCCACTAGGGAGCATTAGGAATACAGAACTCTCTCTCTTTAGTTTTTCTTTTTGTTTTAAATCTTGGGTTGAGAATTGAAGAAATTCTGTTTCAATCTCACCTTGAGAATTCTCTCTATTTTCTTCTTCTGCAATTTTAATTTCTCCTCTACTACAAGTTCCTTTGCTGCAAGTTTACAATTTAATTTACATTGAGCTTGATTTTGATCTTTGGTTCTCATTGCTTTCTGTTCTCACTGAATTCAATTTACATTCAAGCGATTTAATTCTTCTGCAAGTGCTCTGCATTTTACATTTCTGTTCATGATCTGATTTACTTTTCCTGCAAGTTTAATTTTCTCTAAGCTTTGATCTATTGCTCTCTTTAATTTCCAGCACCCACTCCCCTTTACATTTAATGCAATTTTACTTTTCTTGTAATTTAAGATTCTTGCAATTTACGTTTCTTGCTCTTAAAGTTACTTGCCAATTTACATTCTACAACTTTAAATTCATTGTCCTTTACTTCCTGTTGGTTACAATTTCACTCAATTCACATCAATGTTAGCTTGACTAAACTAATCATCCACTAAAGTTGCTTGATCCATCAATCCCTGTGGGATCGACCTCACTCACGTGAGTTTTATTACTTGATGCGACCCGGTGCACTTGCCGGTTAGATTTGTGTGTTTTGGAGAAATTCGTTTTTCCACAAAAATACACATCAAGTTTTTGGCGCCGTTGCCGGGGATTGATTTAGATCAACAATGATTAAGTGGGTGAAAAGTCTAGATCAAGCATTTTCTTTATTTTTGTTCTCTGTTCTAAGTTGAAACCAAGGTGTTTGAGTTATTGCCTCACTAAGAAATTCATCTCTGAGATATGAATTTCAATTTTCCTTGGTGTTGTGTCTTACAAAATTCAAATGGAGTTCAAATCATCTTATGATCAAACAAATTTTATGGGATATTACCCACCATCACCAATCTCTAATGGTGGCTGGGAATATCACCAAGAGAATACACATTCTGAGCACTCCAATTCATGGAGATTTGCTTCAGAGACACAAGATGAGCAAGAAAATCATATGGGATACCAACCACCACCACAAAATGATTCATATCATTATCCTCATGGTGGATGGAAGCATCACCAAAGAATGGAAGAGCATCCACCCTCACGTCCCAGTTTCTCATTTGAAAGATCTTCATCACTTGATTATGCCTCAACACAAAGTTTTCCCCAAAATCCATACGAGTCATCCCATCAATCACACAACTCATTCCACATCCCTCAACATAACTTCACCACAATACATCCATGTCACCAAAATTATTCTCAACCTTCATCTCTTGAACCAACAGATGAGGATTACCTTCAAGCCATTGAAATACATAGAAAACTAGTGGAAAGATACACAAAATCCCCATCCTGGAAAGAAATCGTCTTCAAGAATATGAATGGGCCCTTAGAACAAACAAGGGGAAACTTAGAACCATCAAACAGTAAGGATGAAGACCAATTGATGGATGTGAAGGATAAAGTGGAAGAGCAAGATGAGGAGGGTACTGCATCAAGTGAACTTTCAATAAAGAATGAGGTGGTTGAAAATGAAACTGCACTTGAGATGACAAGAGAACATGAACATTCACAACCCTCACAAACTTCCCTTGAATCTGTGATTGAAAAATATGAAGAAGAGATGAAGAAATCTTGGGAAGAACAACAAACCTCCTCCATAAAAGAACTATTAAGTCAAATGTTGGGTGCAAAGAAAGGAGTGGAGGAGCATGAAAGTGAGGAAGTCATTCCAGAGAATTCACACTCAAGTGAAGCAGAAAATCACATGAAGGAAGGGCTCATGGAACCACCAATACAAGAGACTCTTGATGAAAAGAAAACTCCAACAATCACACAACCACCAGGACTTGGATTCAAGGAAGTGAAGGCAATTAACAAAAGCACCAAGAAGAGGATTGTGACCAAACTACCAAGGACAACATTCAAGAGGAGGTCAACCACAAGCAATCCAACCCCTGGACCAATAGCAAGCAAGCTCAATCAAGCCATGTACAACAGAAAGCCTGCTGAGAGGAAACCAAGACAGGGGGCAATAGCTGAATCTTCTCCTCTCTTGAAGTCATTCCTCTTAACAAACTGGAAGAAGAGGAAGAAAGTGAACAACATGTCAACCGTAGGTATAATTTCTCTTCTCTGCTTTGTTTTCGTTCTTTGTTTTGTTTAAATTCAATAAATTGGCATATGGTTACATTCTAAGTTTGGTGTTGCCTTGCAACAAATTATTTTCAATCTTTTTGGATGATTGCATCAAATCAAAAATGAAAGTGATGCACCAAGATTCTAAGTTTGGTGTGCCACCTATTTTTCTATGCAAATCATTCAGCAACACCACTTGTCTACATAACCATAATGTCTTTGCAGTGTTAATTTTCTTTTGGTTTGATATTTTGTTATTCTGTTTACTTTAGTTAATTCTTTGTTTTTAATGCTTTCATTTTAGTTTGCTTATTTACTGTGTTTAATAATACATCACCAAGAGAGCTTTATTAATGACAGATTCTTGACTTGGTGATTGTATTTAACATATAAACAGTTTTTCTTTTTTTTCATTTAGTATTAATTCAAATAAATGGACATAGGATTGCATTCTAAGTTTGGTGTTGCTATGCAACACAATTTGCTTCAAATCTTTACTTGATACTTGCATTGATTCCAAGTGAAAGTGTCACACTAAGTTTGGTGTGCCACTTATCTTTTATGCAATGTATTGTGCTCACCTTCTTAAGTTTGCAATCACAATGTCTCTATCTCTTGTGCCTTGATTGTTATCTTTTGCTTGCTTGAAACACATGTACTACTAACTTTTCATTGTGTAAGACATTCATGATCCATCTTAGCCTCTAGCCATTGTTCTAATTGTTTCTTGAGGATGAGGAAGCATTCTGAATTTGGCAAGGGAAGGAGGAAGAATAGAGAAAAAAGGACAACAATAATGAAGATGAACTACAAGGTTGTAGAGTTCCTTTTCTCCTCATTTGTTTCCAGCGCTTAAAATGCATGATTGTCTTCATCTTTTCTGTTTACATGTGTGTATGAATAAAGCATAGCTTGAATATTGATTTATAACATGTTGCCATGCCATTATGACTACCAACTTGAGTTTTGTAAAGCTTAAAGCAGTAAAGAATCATGATCATAAACAAACAAGGAATTAAAGAAGAATTTAGCATGTGCATAAAAGTATTGGGAAGCTAGTATGTTTGATTGTTGCTTAATTGTATTAGATTTTATTTAATTGAAGTTTTCATCTAGCACGTTTTGTGAAATCTTTTGAAAATCATGAAAACCTTGAAAGAAAAAGCAAAAAAAAAAAAAGGCAAGAAAAGAAAAAGGGAAAGAATGAGAAAGCTGAAGGCTCTGAGTACCAATGGCAATTTATTTGTTAAGTACTTGTGGTGTTTATGTATCAAGCCAAATGCTTGAAAACAAAACACTTAGAAGTCAAGGCTAGGCTCAAGTGCAAAAGCACTCCCTCAAAGCTCAAGGTTCTGAGCATCAATGATTAGAGAGTAAAGGGAAGAAACAAATGAGCTTAATAAAGTCCTCTAATTCAAATGCTTGTGGTGCTTATGTATCAAGTAGTAATATTTGAAAACAAAGCATTTAGAATCGTAGCTTTGTTATTAACTCATGGGGCAAAGCACCCAAAAGGAGAAGCTAATAAGAAAATCAAAAGCTTGTTTCAAGGAAGAAATATAAGAAAAAGATTTCATAAATTGAGCTAGATGGAAGCATCAATCATTTACATTTCTTTTGTGATTGTAGCATGCTTAGAAAACTAGCTTACCATGAACATTGAGTTGCTATTCTTCTTGCCTTGGATTGTCAATCTTTATTGCATGATTCTTTTCTTGCTTGGGGACAAGCAAGGTTTAAGTTTGGTGTTGTGATGACATGTCACCATGTCATGTTTTTCTATGCTTTTTCCTTTGTTTTCAATAGGTTTTATGCACTTTCTTAAGCCATAAGCAAGCCAATTGGGTAGATTTCCATGTTTCCATTGATTCAATCAACCATGGATGAATTAATGCACTTTCATGAGAATTTGTGCTATAATTGTCATATATTATGAAAGAAACACAATCTTATGATTTGGGGCATAGCTTTGATGTGTTTGGTTGATTGATGATAGGTGAAAAGAGTTTTGAAGAAGGTTGAAGGAAGAAGGAATGGCTAGGAGCAAGAGAGAACAAAAAGTTTGAGCCAAAGTTTGCCTCAAACTTTAGCTCAAACTTTTGGGAGAAAAGCTTGAGCCAATGTTTGCCTCAAACTTTTTGGCAAACGTTGGCATCACAAAACCAACACCCTGGAGAAGAAAAGCTTGCGCCAACGTTTGCCTCAAACTTTTTGGCAAACGTTGGCGCCACACTAACACACCCAGGGGAGAAAAATCTTGTGCCAACGTTTGCCTCAAGCTTTTTGGCAAACGTTGGCGCCACAAGGCATACAAGGGGTATACTTCCAACAAGAATAACTTGAGCTACAGAGCTCCAAATGAGGTGATTCAAAAAGCAATGGAAGGTAGGAATCAAGAGCTTTCCAGGCATATATGGCACTGCATGGTGGACACTAAAATTGAGAGAGAAAACTGCCCCGAAATATGCATAAATGAATATGGTGGCAACCTGCAGTGAGGCCAACTGACCTCTGCACCTTCGACGGAGTATAACTCGAGCTGTAGAGCTCCAAATGATGTGCTTCCAAAGGCATTGGAAACTAGACATTCAGGGATTTCCAACAATGTATAATAGTATGGGGTGAACAATGCGTTTGAGCCTCCAGAACTGGCGTTTTCGACCACGTTTGAGGAAAACTTTACCTCAAACGCTGCACACCAAGGCCAGCGACCTTGTCCTCTTCAAATGAGCATAACTTGAGTTGTAGATGTCCAATTGAGGTAATTCCAATTGGATTAGAAAGCTGACATTCAAAGATTTCTAACCATATATAATAGTCTATAATGGACATGAAATTTGCAACGTTGACAAGCAGACAAAGTAGTACCCCAACATGCATGCAAGAAGGCCCAACGTTTGGCTAAAAGTTTGACCTCAAACTTTAGCCCAAACGTTGGTAGCAGCAAATAAGGGCAGCTGGTATAAAAAGTTTGAGTAAAAGTTTGCCTCAAACTTTTACTCAAACTTTTACTCAAATTTTTACTCAAACTTTTATGATTCATGGCCCTGTTCACAATGGGTTTCTCTCCAACTCCAAGAGCAATCAACAGAGGATTTTGTCAACCCAATTCCATCAAGAGCAAGGGCCCAATTGACACCACTCAAAGGCACAAGAGATAGTTAGAATAGAAATTTCATTTTAATTGTAATTTGTTTTGAATTTCATTTTCATTTTGTAAAAATGCCTATAAATAGGCATCTGTTTCATTTTATTAAGGGAGGCGAGCTCCACTAGGGAGCATTAGGAATACAGAACTCTCTCTCTTTAGTTTTTCTTTTTGTTTTAAATCTTGGGTTGAGAATTGAAGAAATTCTGTTTCAATCTCACCTTGAGAATTCTCTCTGTTTTCTTCTTCTGCAATTTTAATTTCTCCTCTACTACAAGTTCCTTTGCTGCAAGTTTACAATTTAATTTACATTGAGCTTGATTTTGATCTTTGGTTCTCATTGCTTTCTGTTCTCACTGAATTCAATTTACATTCAAGCAATTTAATTCTTCTACAAGTGCTCTGCATTTTACATTTCTGTTCATGATCTGATTTACTTTTCCTGCAAGTTTAATTTTCTCTAAGCTTTGATCTATTGCTCTCTTTAATTTCCAGCACCCACTCCCCTTTACATTTAATGCAATTTTACTTTTCTTGCAATTTAAGATTCTTGCAATTTACATTTCTTGCTCTTAAAGTTACTTGCCAATTTACATTCTGCAACTTTAAATTCATTGTCCTTTACTTCCTGTTGGTTACAATTTCACTCAATTCACATCAATGTTAGCTTGACTAAACTAATCATCCACTAAAGTTGCTTGATCCATCAATCCCTGTGGGATCGACCTCACTCACGTGAGTTTTATTACTTGATGCGACCCGGTGCACTTGCCAGTTAGATTTGTGTGTTTTGGAGAAATTCATTTTTCCACAAAAATACACATCAAGTTTTTGGTGATGACATGTCACCATGTCATGTTTTTCTATGCTTTTTCCTTTGTTTTCAATAGGTTTTATGCACTTTCTTAAGCCATAAGCAAGCCAATTGGGTAGATTTCCATGTTTCCTTTGATTCAATCAACCATGGATGAATTAATGCACTTTCATGAGAATTTGTGCTATAATTGTCATATATTATGAAAGAAACACAATCTTATGATTTGGGGCATAGCTTTGATGTGTTTGGTTGATTGATGATAGGTGAAAAGAGTTTTGAAGAAGGTTGAAGGAAGAAGGAATGGCTAGGAGCAAGAGAGAACAAAAAGTTTGAGCCAAAGTTTGCCTCAAACTTTAGCTCAAACTTTTGGGAGAAAAGCTTGAGCCAACGTTTGCCTCAAACTTTTTGGCAAACGTTGGCATCACAAAACCAACACCCTGGAGAAGAAAAGCTTGCGCCAACGTTTGCCTCAAACTTTTTGGCAAACGTTGGCGCCACACCAACACACCCAGGGGAGAAAAAGCTTGCGCCAACATTTGCCTCAAGCTTTTTGGCAAACATTGGCGCCACAAGGCATACAAGGGGTATACTTCCAACAAGAATAACTTGAGCTACAGAGCTCCAAATGAGGTGATTCAAAAATCAATGGAAAGTAGGAATCAAGAGCTTTCCAGGCATATATGGCACTGCATGGTGGACACTAAAATTGAGGGAGAAAACTGCCCCGAAATGTGCATAAACGAATACGGTGGCAACCTGCAGTGAGGCCAACTGACCTCTGCACCTTCGACGGAGTAAAACTCGAGCTGTAGAGCTCCAAATGATGCGATTTCAACGGCATTGGAAAGTAGACATTCAGGGCTTTCCAACAATGTATAATAGTATGGGGTGGACAATATGTTTGAGCCTCCAGAACTGGCGTTTTCGACCACGTTTGAGGCAAACTTTACCTCAAACGCTGCACACCAAGGCCAGCGACCTTGTCCTCTTCAAATGAGCATACCTTGAGTTGTAGATGTCCAATTGAGGTGATTTTAATTGGGTTAGAAATCTGACATTCAGAGCTTTCTAACCATATATAATAGTCTATAGTGGGCATGAAATCTGCAACGTTGACAAGCAGACAAAGTAGTACCCCAACATGCATGCAAGAAGGCCCAACGTTTGGCTAAAAGTTTGACCTCAAACTTTAGCCCAAACGTTGGTAGCAGCAAATAAGGGCAGCTGGTATAAAAAGTTTGAGTAAAAGTTTGCCTCAAACTTTTACTCAAACTTTTACTCAAACTTTTATGATTCATGGCCCGGTTCACAATGGGTTTCTCTCCAACTCCAAGAGCAATCAACAGAGGCTTTTGTCAACCCAATTCCATCAAGAGCAAGGGCCCAATTGACATCACTCAAAGGTACAAGAGATAGTTAGAATAGAAATTTCATTTTAATTGTAATTTGTTTTGAATTTCATTTTCATTTTGTAAAAATGCCTATAAATAGGCATCTGTTTCATTTTATTAAGGGAGGCGAGCTCCACTAGGGAGCATTAGGAATACAGAACTCTCTCTCTTTAGTTTTTCTTTTTGTTTTAAATCTTGGGTTGAGAATTGAAGAAATTCTGTTTCAATCTCACCTTGAGAATTCTCTCTGTTTTCTTCTTCTGTAATTTTAATTTCTCCTCTACTACAAGTTCCTTTGCTCCAAGTTTACAATTTAATTTACATTGAGCTTAATTTTGATCTTTGGTTCTCATTGCTTTCTGTTCTCACTGAATTCAATTTACATTCAAGCAATTTAATTCTTCTGCAAGTGCTCTGCATTTTACATTTCTGTTCATGATCTGATTTACTTTTCCTGCAAGTTTAATTTTCTCTAAGCTTTGATCTATTGCTCTCTTTAATTTCCAGCACCCACTCGCCTTTACATTTAATTTAATCTAGACTAGTTTAGCAGGGGTGCATTCATGCTTCCAATTAGAGCCTTTTAAGGCGTGAATGGTTGAGGAAAAACACAACCTCTTGGTGTCTGCTTGTTTCTGCTTTATCATCATTATCCATAGCCCTTGGCATTTCCCCTTTTCTTTTCTTTAGATGATGGTGTGTTCCATCCTCCAAGTAGTTGATTAACTTCCTGCAACACATTTTCTTGGAAGTTGCTTGTTCCCCAAGTACTTTGAGAAACTGTTAGCATGCATTTATGCTTGTGAACTTCCTGAAGTTAAGTTGGTGTGGGAACACCAAACTTAGTTCCTTACTTACTTTTTCATGCCACAACTGAATACATGCAGAGAACCTCATGTGCTTTTATTAAGAAAACAACTATGAACTAGAAAAAAAACAAACTATAAACTAGAAACTAAACACATGTTAAGTAATTTCTCTGATTGTTTGGAGTTAGTGACTTGTCAGTGAAGGGTTGCAGTGTAGTTTTAAATGAAGTCAGTGGTGGACCACTAAACTTAGCATCACACTCACCCTTTACACTGTCTTAGTGTGCAAGAAAAAAATTAGCTCCTTGCAATACAGAGAATCTACTTATACCTTTTATTGAAATGGTTTATGAAAAGAAAACTACCTCAGGTTGGGTTGCCTCCCAACAAAGCGCTTCTTTAGCGTCACTAGCTTGACGGTTGGCCTTCGTCAGGGTGGTTGATAATGCCTCAAGTCTTCCCCTCTCACAGCAAATTTATCTCCATTGGCTTCATTAAGAATCTCCACATGTTCCAAAGAGAGGATTTTGCTGATGGTGTATACCTAAGGTAGCTGAGATGGAATGGTAGGGAGATGAGGTGGGATTAGTGGAAAATGAACAGATATCACTTTATCTCCTAGAGAAAAGTTCTCTGTAGGGATTTTTTTGTTCCTCCACCCTCTTGGCATCTTCTTTCTCTCCTCCTCTAGTGGTGCCTTGCTCCTGGTGACTTCTTTTCTAAGGGAAACCTCGTTGCTGGTCTCATATAGCTCCTGTGGATTCGGCTCCTCCTGGGTCTTCCTTAGCTGTTGTATCGTCTGACTATTCTATTTTTCAACCAAAGGGGTTCCCAGGTGTCCTGTTTGTGATTTCCTTGGTTCCTTGTCATCTTGCTCTAATTCTTGTGAAGGCCTGAAGACGTGAAAGGTGAGTTGTTCATCATTTATCTGTAGTATTAACTCTCCTTGCTCAACATCTATGAGTGCTATGGCTGTGGCTAAGAATGGTCTCCCCAGAATGATTAGATGGAGATGGCTTTCTTCCATCTCAAGGATAACAAAGTCTGTGGGAAGGAAGTAATTCCCAACCTTTACCAGCACATTTTCGACCACTCCTACTGCTTATTTTTGAGTTTTGTCAGCCAGTTGAAGGATCACATCTGTGGGTGTTAGCTCATTGATTTGTAACTTCTTCATGAGGGATAGAGGCATTAGGTTGATGCTTGCTCCTAGGTCACAAAGCCCCCGATCAATCCTTGTTTTTCCTATAGCACAAGGGATGTGAAAAATCCCTGGGTCCCTTTTTTTGTAGGCAATTCCTTTTGAATGAGAGCACTGCACTCTTTACTCATCACTATTGTTTGTCCACCCTTCAGTGAATTCTTCTTGGTTAGCAGCTCCTTCATGCACTTGATATTTGAAGGCATCTGTTGGAGAGCCTCGATGAATGGTATGTTCACATGGAGAGATACAAACATGTCTAGGAACCTCGAATATGACCTCTCCTTTACACCACCCCTGAGTCTCTGGGGAAATGGTACCCTGGGTACATATGAGTTCAAAATCTCCTTCTCCATTGGCTCTTTTCTTTGTGTAGCATTAGTCTCTTGGTCCTTCTCTTCTTGATTCTCTTTTGGAACGCCTTGAGAGTGCCCTGGTGGTTTGTTCACTTCTTCTAAGCTCTCCTCATCTCTTATAGTGATCACCTCTTATAGTGATCACCTTGCATTTTTCCCATCTCACTTTCTTTGTCTCTCCTCTAGGATTTTTCTCAATATCACTTGGGAAGCCGTCAGTAGGCTTAGGAATCTACTGAGAATGATATCCTACTTGCAACTTAAGCCTCTTGATGGTATCTCCCTGATTCTTTATATTAGCTCGTACTTCATCCTTGAATACTCTATTGTCTTGAACTTCCTTGCATATGCCTTCAAGCAGAATCTCAATCCTGGAGAGTCTATCTTCAGATGATGATGGTGAGTTGAGGTTAGGAGGTTGAGAATGGCCATTTTGGGTCTGATATGGATATTGGAAGGAGTTGTTGGGTGGGTGCTGATATGGCCTCTGAGTTGAGTGTTGATAGGCAGCACTATTATTTTGGTTGCAGTTGTGACGCCTTTGGTCTTGGCCTTGGTCTTGCTGGTTTTCCCACCCAAAGTTTGGGTGGTTCTTCCATCTAGGATTATAAGTCCTGGAGTATAGATCATAGGTCTACCTGGATGAGTTCCCAACATAGTTGGCCTGTTCCCAATCACCTCCTTCCTCTGAATTCACTCTTTCTTGAGCTGGTGGTGGGGTGGTGACTGCTGTAACTTGATTCCTTTCCATCTGCTTGGTAAGGTTAGCCAGCTGCTTGGTAATCATCCATTTTTGAGCCAGCAATGCATCCATATGATTTAGCTCCATTACTCCTCGGTTGTTGCTCATATCAGATGCATATAAAAACTCATTGTTGGCCATAGTTTCTATGATGTCTATGGCTTCTTCAATGGTCTTCTTCTTGTTCAGAGATCCTCCTGAAGAGTGATCCAATGCCTTCTTTGATTCATAAGACAAGCCTTCATAGAAAATGTGTAGCTGCACCCATTCGTTGAACATGTCTGGTGGGCACCTTCTTGTCAAGTCTTTGTACCTCTCCCATGCTTCATAGAGAGTTTCACCATCTTATTGCCTGAATGTTTGAACCTCAGCCCTCAATCTATTGACTCTTTGAAGAGGGTAGAATCTCGCCAGAAACTTGTTCACCACATCTTCCCAAGTCGTTAGTCTTTCCCTTGGAAAGGTTTCTAGCCATTTAGATGCCTTGTCCCCCAGAGAGAAGGGGAACAAGAGTAATCTATAGGTGTCGGGGTGAACACCATTAGACTTCACATTATCACATATTCTTAGGAAAGTGGTTAAGTGTTGATTAGGGTCCTTCTGGGTGCTTCCTCCAAATGAGCAGTTGTTCTGAACAAGGGTGATGAGTTGGGGTTTCAATTCAAAGTTATTGGCATGTATGGTTGGTTTTTAGATGCAACTCCCACAGTTTTCTGGATTTGGATTAATGTAAGAGCCTAGTACTATTCTCTCATATCTGACATGATTTGCTGCACCTTCTCTGGCATGGTTATATGCCTCCTCCTCATGGTGATTCTCCATATCCTCCTCCATGTCTATCCCTAGGTTCTCCTCTTCTTCCTTTGCACCAACAACCTTCTTCCCTCTTGCTTCCTTCCATAATCTAAGGAAGGTCCTCTCAGGTTCATATTCAAAGGAGGTTGAAGCTCCTCTTCTTCTACCTATCATACACTCAACAGAGCACAAAAGAAAGAGAAAAGTGAAGAAATCACTCTTGTTAAGATTGCTGTTAGTGTGAGTGATGCAAGTTGTCAAACAGTTAGTGGGTTAGTTGAACAGAAATGTAGATAACTAAGAAAATAAACAAAAGAAGGTGGTAAGAGAAAATTGCTAATGCTGGAAGCAAATAACAGAAATGAAATAACAAAACAAAATAAAATCGCTCAATCTAGTTATCCTCTAATTTACTCATTGTCGATACAAAATCAATCCCCAGCAATGGCGCCATAAATTTGATGCACGAAAACTTGTATCGCTACAAATTTCCCTCGGTAAGTATACCGAATTGTCGTCAAGAAAAAAACTCACAATAGAGTGAGGTCGAATCCCACAAGGATTGATTGGTCGAGCAACTTTTGTTAGAGGAGTATTCTAGTTGAGCTACGCCAAATTGAGTTGAGAATTGCAGAAAATTAAATGGCAGGAAAGATAAATGACAGGGAATGTAAATGCTGAAAGTAAATGGATGAATGTAAATTGCAGAATCTTAAATGGGGAATTGGGGAGTTGACATTAAAGTAAATAACAAAAATTAAAGAGAATGGGTAAGATCAGAAATGGGGAATTCAATACAACCTTAAGTGATCTTCATCTCTTCCTCAATCAATGCATTCATTGATCTCCTTGGCAATCTTAAGTGATTGGATCCCAATTCCTTGGCAACCCAATCTCTCTAAGCTTGAACAATTGCCCAATTCCTTTATTTAATTGCTCATGGGAAGAGATGAAGTTTGGTCACTCATTATACCACATGCATTTCTGAATCAAAGTGTTGGTAGGATTATATGTCACTATATCCATCCAAACCCCAATCCAGTCCAACATGAGAAAGCATTTCTAGCATGATCTCCTCATTCCTCTTCAAAGGCTCAGAAGAGATCCAATTATGGATAGTTTTTTTTCCAAGATAACTAACCAATTGTGTGAAGACCGAAAGCTTTCTAGTAAAATCAAGAGAAAAGAAAGAGGAAGAAGAATGAAAACTACAATTGATCCATCAAATTACAATAGAGCTCCCTAACCCAATGAAAAGGGTTTAGTTGTTCATAGCTTTGGAAATGGAAAGAAAAAATGAAAAGTGCATTGTAAAGTAAACTAAATTGCAGAGAAAGTAAATATAAGAGTGTTTACAAATTCTGGGATCCTCCCGAACCAGAATTCCCATTCCCCATTTTAGTTCAAAACTACTCCTATATATACTACTCCTCTGATCTTCTATCAGCTCTGCAAGTCTTGGATATGGGCCTTTGATCCTTAGTTGAAGCAGTCACAGTCTTTAGTGGGCTTAGCTTTGCTTGCAGGAAGAAGTTGAGTCAGGCATAGTTTACAGTTAGTCAAGGCGTTAGTGGTGTTAACGTTAAGCATAAGTTCTGGCTCGAAGACGTTAGTGACACTAATTTTGTCACTAACGTCCCAAACCAATTGAGCCACGTTAACTCCAACATTAGTGGCACTAACGTGACCACTAACGTAACCTTCCTAACCTTCGATAGTGTTATTGGTGCTAACTTTGCCAATAACGCTACACCCTTGCTTTTTCTCCTACGTTAATGGTCCACGTTAGTGTTACTAACATGGCCCATAACGTAGGTATGCCATGACACGAAGGCGTTAGTGATACTAACTTTGTCACTAACACTACAAAAATTCTTTCCTTTCCACGTTATTGCTCACGTTAATGGCATTAACGTGGCCACTAACGTGGGTATACTGGCCATCTCCAACGTTAGTGACAAAGTTAGTGTCACTAACGTTGGCTTCTTATACCCCATGCTCCACGTTACCTCTTACGTTAGTGGCATTAACATGGCCACTAACGTAGGTAAGCTTGGCCTGATCCAATGTTAGTGAGAAAGTTAGTGTCACTAACGTTGGCGATCCTCTTTTGCTCCACGTTAGAGCTCACGTTAATGGCATTAACGTGGCTCTTAACGTGGTTATTTGTGGCCTTTGCAATGTTAGTGGTGTTAACTTTAGCACTAACATTGGAGCTTTTTCTTCCTTCCACGTTAGTTCCTGCATTAGTGCAACTAACATAGCAACTAACGTGGGATATGATGGCCTTCAAAGATGCTAGTGGTGTTAACTTTACCACTAACGTTGCAAGCTTGCTCCCTTTTCACGTTAGTGGTACTAACGTGGCTCTTCTATGTTTCATTTGGCCTGAAATCAATCAAACAAGGTGCATCAAAGGTTTGTTCTAGATTATGAGATCATGCATCATTTAAATTGGCATTTAATTCATGCATTATTCTCATGAAATCATATAAAGTTCACAATGTTTGCTTGAATCAAGATGTAAGTGTATATTCACCCAAAAACTTGCTTATTACCTAAGAAAATGCATGAAACTACCTAAAATATGTAAAGAAAAGGCTAGTGAAACTGGCCAAGATGTCTTGGCATCATAAACCTAGAAAAATTAATGAAACAGTAACACTTTCACAGCATCTATTTTGGACAATAAACAAAAGTACAATAAACAGCAATTACAAGTCCAGAATTCAACACCAAAATAGCACAATAAACAAGTTCATCCAGGTCAACATTCAGCGGAAAGACAAATCCATTCTGAACAGCAGCAGTAAACAAAACAAAACCTACATCCACTAACCAGTCCAGATTCTCTAACCACCTAATTCAACTAAACTAAATTAGTTGAACTAAACAAGCTAAACAGAATGAGCTAAACCAGATTAATCAAATAAAAATAAAATCAAATGAGATGAAAAGGGAAACTGGGAAGCAGGGAATTGGAACAGGGAAAGGGAAGGGAAAGATTGATGATGATGAGTGAATGGCCAGAGCAACACAGTGGCGGCCTAGTGGTGGCGTTGGGGTATCAGCAGTGGCAGAGGGTGGGTGCACAGTAAAATAGGGTCTTGCCCTGTTCTTGGTTTCTCAGACAGTAAAGAGGGAGGCGGAATAAAAAGGTTACAGCAATGCTAACGATGGTGGAACGCTCGCCCACCGTGGTGAGGAAGAGCTAGTGGCGGGGATTTGGCCTGGGTGAAAGGGGATGTGAGCTTAGTCGATTATATTAGGGTAACCAGGGTGAAAGTGTTAGGGACCGGGTTGAAAGAGTGTCATTAGGGTGGGGACCGGGTTGGGGGTCGGGTCATTAGGGTTTTTCTTTTTTAAACCTTTTGGCCACGCTTTTAAAGCATGCCAAAAGAGTACCAAGATATGGCCACATTTTGTAAGCGTGGCCGTAACGAAACCCTATCTTCACGCTTTTCAAATGTCACTGTTTCTCTCTATGGCCACGCTTTTGAAGCATTGCAGAAAAAAATGTGGCCGTTTCTCTAATCAATTGCCACCCTTACGAAAGCGTGGCCGTTGACCCTTTCGCCACGCTTTTGAAGCGTGGGAAAAAAATTGTGGCGAAATCTCTAATCTATCGCCACCCTCATAAAAGCGTGGCCATTGACCACTTTTTCTTGTAGTGTGTGAAGTGTTTTGAGAAGTAAACACGTTTGTTACCAAAAGATTTGAAAGACTCTCTTCTTTCTTGAAAGAATATTTGTTTGTGTTTGCGTACCTATTTTCTTTTGTGCTTATGCACTCTACAGTCCCTAATGGTGCCGCTTTTGACATAATATTGTATCAAAGAGGCACCATTTGGTTGCTCTGTAGAAAGATTTTAAAAAGAATAGCTTTCCCTTGATTGAGTTTGATTTACCCGACCTCTTCGTAATGATGTTCGATTTGTTTGGTAACGGTCTTCTTTATTTTTCGTATTTGTAGGTGTAGCCTTTTTGTCTCGCCATGTTATTAAGAATTTATTGACCAAAGTTCCCCCTAATCTTCATGCTTGGGTAGATAATATTGTTCTTTGCTGTGTCCCTGTTACTAATAGTGAGTATTGTGGGGAATTTTGTAGGTGATGGATTCACATTTTTGTTTAGATTAACTAGTTAGTTTAAGTAGTTTTAGCTTAATTTCATACATTATTTTATTCCAACTAAATAAGCATTTGAATGAAGTTCTCATCATACATTAATATGTCAAGAGCTAGGTGATTTTGTGCTTAATTCTATGCAAATGATACAAGAAAAATGATAAATATTTGAATGATGAAAAAATTGATATGCAGAGCATTGATGAAGTTGTTTTGTGATCATGGCAGGGAAGAAAGAGCGCTACTCTCATTTGGAGAATGCTACGTTCATCTATAGCATGACCCCTGGCGCTGTGCTCTTTTTCAAAGAGCGCTACATTCTTCAGCGACGCGTACACGTATGTGGCGCGTACGTGACGAACGGTTTTTCTATCGGTAAAGATATTCACAAATAAATTCTCGTTGTAAGTATAGTTTCTAAACCAACAAAGAATCCTTTCGTACAAAAACTTGTTTGTCACTAAAGCAAACCCAATAAAATTTATAACCGAAGTATTTAAACATTGGGTCATCTCTCAAGGAATTGCAGGGAGGTGTATTTATTATTGGTTATGGAAGATTATCTTTTTAGGGTTTTTGAATAATGAACAGGAAAAGTAAATTGTAAGAAAGTAAATTAATAACTAATAAAGCTCTTAGCAAGGTATGAAAACCGGAAATCCTATCCTAGTTATCCTTATCAATTGTGATGAGAATTGTTCTTTACTCCCACTTAGTTAACCCTTACTAAATAAAGGAAAGTCAAGTGGACTAATTAATTTGATTCCTCAAGTTCTAGTCAACTCCTAAGGAAATACTAGCTTTAGAGGGATCCAAATCAACCAGCAAATTCCAATTATCAATCAACAAATGAGTTTGATAACTCAAGTGTCACCAATTAATCAATTCAACCTAAGAACGTAGAAAGCTAAATTAAAATCATAAATCTGGAATACCTCAAATTGCATTAAATAGAAATTCAAATCTAACATGAAGAGTTCATAAACCAATATGGCAATATAAGTAATTAACAAGAGAAATAGATGAACCAAAGAACTAGAATAAATAAAAGTAGAAGAGAAACTAAATTTAAGGAACATTGAACCTGGAATGGAGAAGAAGTAATCCTAAAACTAAGAAAAATCCCAAATCCTAAAAACCTAGAGAGAGGAGAGAGCCTCTCTCTCTAAAAACTACATCTAAAACCTAAAATTGTGAATTATGGAATGTTTTCTCAATGAATCCTTGATTCCCCCACTTTGTAGCCTCTAATCTATGTTTTCTGAGCCGAGAACTGGGTCAAAAATAGTCCAGAAATCGCTCTCAGCAATTTCTGATACGTCCAGCATGCGGCACTGTCACGCGTACGCATGGATTGAGTTTTCGCCAGGTCACGCCTATGCGTGATCCACGCGTGCGCCTCGCCTGACAGCATGGCAACTATGGAAAGCTATATATCATTTCGAAACCCCGGATGTTAGCTTTCCAACGCAACTGGAACCGCCTCATTTGGACATCTGTAGCTCAAGTTATGGTCGACTTAGTACCAGGAGGTCAGCTTGGACAGCTTAGCAATTCCTTGAGTTTCTTGTATTCCTTCCACTTTTGCATGCTTCCTTTCCATCCTCTAAGTCATTCCTGCCCTATAAACTCTGAAATCACTTAACACACATATCAAGACATTGAATGGTAATAAGAGAGGATTAATAATTAGCAATTTTAAGGCCAAAGAAGCATGTTTTCAATCATAGTACAAAATTAGGAAGGAAAATGTAAAACATGCAATTAGTATGAATAAGTGAGCAAAGAGTTGATAAAAATTACACAAATTAGCACAAGATAAATCATAAAATAATAGTTTATCAGTATGCGTGGAGCGGCATTTTCGAAGACCCACGTGTACGCGTGGATGACGCGTACGCGTGGGGGGAAAACCAGTGCTCTTTAGCATCGAGTGTTACGCATTCTTTCAAAGAGCGCATGGGACAACTCTCAAAGTGGGATTCAAAGTTTGGTTATCAACAACTCTCAATTCGGTGTGGCAATAATGGAGGATCACGCAAACGCGTGGATGGAGCGGCAGCGTGGAAGTGACATTTTGATATCCACGCGTACGCGTAGGAGACGCGTACGCGTGGGACAGCGTTCTTGGCGCGAGTGTAGCGTTTTCAAGGAGAGAGCTACCAAAGGACACGTGGGCATATATCACACGTACACGTGACAAGTACTGAGAAGATGACGACGCGCACGGGTAGAGGATGCGTACGCGTCTGATGAGTGGATAATTTATACGCTTTTTGGCATTGTTTTTAGGTAGTTTTTGGTATGTTTTAGTTACTTTTTATTATATTTTTATTAGTTTTTATGCAAAAATAACATTTCTAGACTTTACTGTGAGTTTATGTATTTTTCTGTGAATTCAGGTATTTTCTGGCTGAAATTGAGGGACTTGAGCAAAAATCTGATTCAGAGGCTTAGAAAGGACTGCAGATGCTGTTGGATTCTGACCTCCCTGCACTCAAACGCGTTTTTCTGTAGCTACAGAAGTCCAATTGGTGCATTCTCAATTGGTCTGGAAAGCTAACATCTTGGGCTTTCTAGAAATATATAATAGTCCATACTTTGTCCGAGACTTGATGGCCCAAACTGGCGTTAAACGCCAGCCGGAGACCCTTTTTTGGCGTAAAACACCGGAACTGGCACAAAAACTGGAGTTGAGCGCCCAAACTGGCACCCAAGCTGGCGTTTAACTCCAAGAATGGCCTATGCACGTGAAAACTTCAAGGCTCAGCCCAAACACTCACCAAGTGGGCCCCGGAAGTGGATTTCTGCACTATCTGCACTTAGTTACTCATTTTCTGTAAACCTAAGTTACTAGTTTATTATAAAAACTACTTTTAGAGATTCATTTTAGAGGGAGGACATTTTTACATCTCATATTTTATCTTCTATGGCATGAGTCTCTAAACCCCATAGGTGGGGATGAGGAGCTCTGCTGTGTCTCAATGGGTTAATGTAATTACTATTGTTTTCTATTCGATCACGCTTGATTCTATTCTAAGATACTCACTCGTACTTCAATATAAAGAATATGATGATCTGTGACACTCATCATCATTCTCAAATTTATGAACGCGTGCTTGACAACCACTCCCGTTCTATCTGAGCTCAACGTAGTCATTGGGCGACAGCTTGAGTGCGTATCTCTTGGGTTTCTAATCCACGAGTTTGACTTGCATCTCCTAACAACAGAACATTCAAAGCCATGAGATCAGAACCTTCGTGGTGAAGGCTAGAATAAATGAGCTTCAAACTCACAAATGTTGGGTGCAGTGACAGTGTGCAAAAGGACAGTGAGGTCTTATTCAAACACGAGTGAGAACCGACAGATGATTAGCCGTGCGGTAGCTGTGCCTGGTATTTTTCATCCGAGACGAGAGATCCGACAGATGATTAGCCGTACAGAAGCTGTGCCTGGACCATTTTAACTGAGAGGAAGGATGGTAGCCATTGACAACGGTGATCCACCAACATACAGCCGTTCATAGAAGAAGCCATGCGTGTTTAGAGAAGAAGACAGTAGGAAAGCAGAGATTCAGACGACAGAGTATCTCCAGAACCTCAACCTGTTCCTCATTACGGAATCACAAGTATAATTCATTTCATGTTATTTACTTTTCATAAACAAAATCATTCATATCATTTGAATCTCCTGACTAAGATTTACAGGATAACCATAGCTTGCTTCAAGCCGGCAATCTCCGTGGGATCGACCCTTACTCACGTAAGGTATTACTTGGACGACCCAGTGCACTTGCTGGTTAGTTGTACCGGAGTTGTGAAAAGTGTGATCACAATTCCGTGCACCAAGTTTTTGGCGTTGTTGCTGGGGATTGTTCGAGTTTGTACAACAAACGGTTCATCTTGTTGCTTAGATTAGGAAAAATTTATCTTTTTTGGTTTAGAGTCACTAAATTTGAGTTTTTTATTTTCTTTTCAAAAATCTTATTTTTCTTTATTAATCTTTAATTTTTCTTTGAGTCTTTTATTATTATTTTTGTTAAAATTTTAAAATTCTTGTTTTCTTTTTCTAGAATTTTTTGAAAATTTTTAATAAATAGATAAAAACCAAAAAACTAATAATTGAGTCTCCTGTTTGAGTTTAGTTTCATGTTTTAAGTTTGGTGTCAATTGCATATTTTTATTTTCCTTCAATTTTTCGAATTGCATGTTTTTATTTTTCTTCATATTTTTCTTAGTTCTTTCTTGATCTTCAAATTGTTCTTGATAATTTTCCTTATTTGATCTTTAAATTTTCTTGTTTGGTCTCTTTTGTTATTTATCTTATACATTTTTAAATTATTAGTGTCCAAAGTATAAAAATTTTTAAGTTTGGTATTTTTTGTGTCCTTATTTCTTTAAAAATTTTCAAAATTTGTTCTTGGTGTTCATCTTGATCTTCAAAGTGTTCTTGGTGTTCATCTTGACATTCAAAGTTTTCTTGTTTGTTTTCTTTGTTTTGATCTAAAAATTCTAAGTTTGGTGTCATTTTATTGTTTTTCTCTTTTCTCATTAAATTCAAAAAAATATCTTTTCCTTTATTTACTCATCATTTTCAAATTCCTTAGGTTGACTTAGTCAAAATTTTTAAAATGTGGTAGTTTCTTGTTAGTCAAGTCAAAATTTGAAATTTAGTCAAGTCAAAATTTCAATTTTAAAAATTTATCTTTTTAAATCTTTTTCAAAACTTCCTAACCACTTTCTCTCTCCTCATTTTTTTTCGAAAATCCACACCAAAAATTTTCAAAGCTTTTTAATTAATTAATTAATTTAGTTTTCTAATTTCTTTTATTTCTTTGTCTTTTCTTAATTTTTGAAACTTGCATCAATTTTTTTATTTACTTTATTTTAATTTCTTTAATTTTAAAAAAAAGGAATAAAATTTTTATTTACAATCCACATCATCTCCCTTTCTCCATTATGGACCTAAGTGGAAATGAACAGTCCAAAGGACTCTAAGGTCATATGCTAACCCCACTACTGCTTCATATGGGAGTAGTATCTGTATACCCCCATCAGAGCCAGTAATTTTGAGCTAAACTCTCAGCTCATTATCATGGTGCAGCAAAATTGCCAATATTCCGGTCTTCCACAAGAAGAACCTACTGAGTTTCTGGCATAGTTCTTATAAATTGCTGACACAGTACGTGATAAGGAGGTAGATCAGGATGTCTACAGATTATTACTGTTTCTATTTGCTATAAAAGATCAAGCTAAGAGGTGGTTAAATAACCAACCCACAGTAAGCATAAGAACATGGAAACAGTTATCAGACAAATTCCTGAATCAATATTTCACTCCAAAAAGGATGACACAGCTAAGGCTGGACATCCAAGGCTTTAAACAAGAGGATAATGAATCTCTTTATAATTCTTGGGAGAGGTATAGAGAGATGCTAAGGAAATATCCCTCTGAAATGTTTTCAGAATGGGTGCAGTTAGACATCTTTTACTGTGGGCTTACAGAAAAGGCCCAGATGTCTCTAGACCACTCAACTGGTGGATCTATACATATGAGAAAGACAATTGAAGAGGCTCAAGAGCTCATTGATACAATTGCCAGAAATCAGCACCTATACTCAAGTGGTGAGACCTCCATGCAGAATTCAAGCTTGGGCAAGGGGGGAGTAATTGTTTGGTAGTATAGCATCATATAAGTTAGTTTCTAGAGAGAGAAGCTCCATCTTCTCTCTAGAATTAGGGTTCTTAGGCTTAATTCTATCTTAGATCTAGGTTTTGATTATTGTTCTCATCTTGTTTCTTCTACAATTTCATGCTTCTACACTTTGATTCTCTTAGTTTTCTTGTTAATTTCCCTTTTGTGCTCTCTTTTATGTTCATGGATGCTCATGTTGGATTTAGATCTCTTTTAATGAATTTTAATGTTTGATGTCTTATAATTGTTGATTTGAGTTGTTGATTTACTTTCTTGCAATTGGTAGTTGGTAGATTTATTATTCTTATATTTTTTACTATGCTTTCCTTTTATGCCTTCCAAGTGTTTGACAAATTGCTTGGTTAGGCTTTAAAGTAGATTTTGAGCATTCTTGGCTTGTGAAGAGTAATTGGGCAATCTTGAGTCATTAATACCCAATTTAGATTGGTGATCTAGAGTTGTTAGTTAATATCATTTTTAATGATTCTAATCTCTTGCTAATTCAATTAGTGAGTTAATTAGGATTTTTGATTTGAGATTAACTAGTCTTGTTTGACTTTCTCTCATGGAAGATAACTTACACCTTCTTCCAATATTGGGGATGACGAAATAAGATAAATTCTTGTTAAGTACTCTTTAGTTACTTGCTTGATTTATTCTTCTTGTCATTCAATTCTTGCCCCTTTACTTTCTTGCCCCTTATCAATTAAACCCCCCTTGTTCCTCATAGCCAATAATTGACCACTTCATTGCAATTCCTTGTGAGACGACTCGGAGTTTAAATACTTCGGTTAATTCTTAATTGGGATTTGTTATTTGTGACAACCAAATTTAGTTTGATTTAAAGATTGACTATTGGTTTGGACTATAGTAACAACGGAAATATTTGTGGAATTCCGAACCGATATGAATCCTTGTATCAACCTCTCCCTCTTCAGCATGGATAACATAGTGATGGACGGAAAGATAGTCCATGCACCCGAGTCAGACAATGAGGGGGAGCCTCCTCAAAATCTGAAGACTTTGGGACCTCAGGTCGGTCCGTCTTCCACCTCGGGACCTCAGACTGATCCGATTTCTCCCTAAGTAGCCCAACCCAAAAATGTTGCTGTTGAGGCCTCCTCGGTTGCTGTATCGGCTGTGCCCATTTCTGTGCTTCCTCTTTCTCCAAAAAAAGACGAGGCCACTGGCGAGAAACTTGATCCCCTCTTTGGCGAGAAGCCTTGAGTTCTTTTCAGTTCTCTTTTATTATTTTTGTAGTAGCCCGATATGTGGGCTTTTATAACACTCTAATTTTTTGTATTAGTTTGTAGTTTTTAAACATACACTTTTACCTTTCGTTGTCTTATTCGCAATTTTCATTAAATAATGTTCAAATCTTAATTACGGTTGTAAAGTATCCTTTTGTTTGTAGTAGGGTATAATTTGTTTTAACTCTTAGGTCTTTGCCATTTTATTAATTTCCATATAATTAACGGCTAATCAATAATCAGAAAACGTGAACCTAGGGCAACCGTTACCTTACACACATATAAACCATGTCCACGAGACATTAATCAACCAAATTAAAGTATACGCAGTTATATACCCTTGCTCACACACCCAACCATCAAAACAAAACGCTAAAGATTCCAACATTGTTATTGTTTTCGGGTCAAAATCACAATGAGCGAAGAGGTAGTTAACAGTACCACCGTAACCAATTTCATTGACGACAAAGATGGCTTTGACAAATTTGTCCAGGAATGTTTCGACATGGTGGACGAAAATGGCGACGACATGCTTTCCCTTGAGGAAGTACGTGGTGGATTCCGAAAGCTTTTGCCATTCGGTTCGGAGTCACAACCAATGAAGCCAATGGATGAGGGCATGTTGAAGTTAATATTCGAGAGGTTCGACCAGGATAAAAACGGAAAACTCGATATAACGGAGTTTAAGTCATTGATGACGGAGATCATGAACGCCGTTGCCCGTGGGATTGATGGATTTCCAATCATTGTCAATCTTGAGAAAGATAGCATGCTGATGAACGCAATTCAACATGAATTGGTCACACAATCATCATCTAAGTAAACATATATACGTTTTTCTTGTCATTTTATTTTTTTATTTTGATGTACATTATTATCATTTTATTTAACTTTTCGGTCGTAAAAGAAGTTGATTTGTCTTCTTTTTTTTGGCTGTCTTCTTAAAAATTAATTTTGATTCCTGGAGAAAAGCAATTACACGGTGGATCAAAAGGATCTCAAGAAGAAGAAGTGGTATTCTTTCGGAAGCAAAGATTAGTTGATAGAGGAAAAACTAGTTCTTTGCATCATACAATCATGTAAGTTTAATTTTTGTTATTGATGGAAGAATCATTTTAATTAGTAATTTGTAAATATATTTATGAATGTTCAAATTTTTACAGTACGTATAGCAACAAATAAATTAAATTTATCTAAACTTTTATCTCTTCTACCTTCTGCCTTTTATTGCAGTAATAGAATAGTTAATTATATATTATATTATATATATTCAATATAAAAGAAATATAGGTGATGGCCAAACCTTTTTATAGCCAATTTTCAACTAGTTTTTCTTACTTTACTCTACTCACTTTTTTCTATATCCACACTTATTAAAATCTAAGTTCTAGTCTAAATACATATGTATTATCCATTTCTCTCGTGGCTTTCAACAAAATTATCACTAACCTTCGATCAATATTCTATTTTATTTTAGGATATTTTTTTAACGAGCTTTGAATTTTTTTTATAATAATATTAGGTTACATTAAAAGTAACTATTAAAATTAATTATTAGTAAAATATATACATTTAAATATAAAATATAAATAATAACTAATTTGGTAGTTGATTTTTAATATGCATATAGCATTTTTTATTTTCTTATTATATGTTTCGAATGCTCATTTGAATGTTAATGCGAGTTAAAACAAAATTAAAAAAAAAATAGTTGATATTAGCAGATAAAGAATTAATTCTCCAATTAAATTTCATTACATGCGAGTTTTTACTCTAGGTTAAGTTGTTGTGAAGTTATTTTATCAATATGATTCAAATTTAAAAATAAAAAGTTGCGTTTGATTTGTATTTGTATTTTTATTTTTATTTTCAGTGTTTTTTGTTTTTTGAATTTTGTAAAAAAAAAAAGTAAAAATAGAAAACAAGATTTTATTGTTTCATTGTTTTTACTTTTTTTTTAACAAATTCTAAAAAATATGAAACAGTAAAAATAAAAACAAAAAATAAAAACAGATGGGGTCTATTTATTTAGATTTGACAAAAAATTTAAATCTATAAAAATTAAAAATAAACGCATCAATCTTTAATTTTATTGAATTGGGATTGAGCACTCCTAATTTTTCACATTTATATTTTTGTAAGAGAAATAATGGGTATAAAAACACTTTAAAAATCTGGTTTCAAAATTAATTTTATTCCTTTATTTTTTTGACATGCCAACCAAATTATATTTAAAAAAGAAAAATAAGTTTATCCCCATTCACTTAGAATTAAACTTTAATTAATAATTGTATTCATCAAATTTTTAAGTTGATAGAACCCAATTTATAAACTAAAAAAATGCAAACATTCACTTGGATTTAAAGATAATTGGTTTTGTTTGAGTTTTCGTTTTGAAATATAGGGTATTGATTAAGCAAAAGGCATCACAATGAGCTATAGTGATTGTATTGGAGTAAACTTAGAGTTGTTAGAAAGAAGAGCTCATACTCTACAACTTTTATATTGAATATTTTCTCTAATTCTCAAGGATACTAGGTGTAATCACAACCATTGATTAGTGCCAAAAATATTCTGAATGCTGTCTATCCTAACCTCTTCATATTAATTTGATCATAATTTGAGCTATAAAGGCCTAAATGAATCGATTCTAGCGGCATTAGAAAGCAAACATCTAGGCTTTAAAATGATATGCTTAGCTTTATAATGGATAGTCAATATCAGCCACGCATGCTACCATGTTTTGCACCACAACAGATGGCTCACATGATAGCATTAATGAAACACGTGACTCACATTTTGGGCCCCAAAAGGTCCCTAAACTTCATATTTTTTTATTACCGAAAGAGAAAATACTCAGAAATAAACATCAAATTATTGATTTGAACCGTGACATTTTCTAACTAAACTTTGATATTGTTAATTGTCAGTTTTGAGCTAAAACAAATTTTGAGCTTTTTATAACAGGTGAATTTTCTAAGCTGGTACTTAGGATTCATCAAGTTTTTTAGTCGATAGAACCCAATTTATTGACTAAAAAAATGCATACATGCTTATAGTACATTGGAGGAGGTTGTTGTCATGAAGATTGATCATATGCTTGAGGCTCCTCCCACCATTGATTGTTCCATCCTTGATGCATGTTTTTATTGTAATTTCCATATTCTACAACATAATTAAAACTACACTCATAGCCAAAAAGGTGAGAATTCATAGTAGATAAAGAGAATCAAAACAAAAGCTAATAAGAAACAAAGAAAACAACTCCTAGCAACAACAAACAAACAACCCAAAAATAAAGCTATTCACAATATCAACATATATATACAATAACCAATAACAAACGCACATTTGTAAGTCCCTGGCAACGGTGCCAAAAACATGATATGAGGGTCGTCCATAAGGTTGAGACTCCTCCCACCTTTGATTGTTCCATCCTTGATGCATATCCTCATTGTAATTTTCCTTTTCTACAATATAATTAGAACCAAACTCATAGCCAAAGTGGTGAGAATTCATAGTAGAAAAAGAGAATAAAAACAAAAGCTAATAAGAAACAAAGAAAACAACTCCGAAAACTAGCAAGAACTAACAAACAAACCAAAAATCAACTATTCACAATATCAACATATATACAATAACCAATAACAAGCGCACATTTGCAAGTCTCTGGCAACGGCACTAAAAACTTGATATGAGGGAAATCGTCAGTTAAGAATTTTCACAAAATAATCTCGTCGAAGTATAGATCTAAACCGACAAACATCCCTCAATTAAAGTTTAATTTGTTTGCCACTTAAGTCAAACCTAATAAAAACCGAGAGTATTTAAACGTCGGGTCGTCTCTCAAGGAATTGCAGAAAAATATGCATATTATTAGTTATGAGAAAGTATTTTTGGGATTTTGGAATAAGAGACAAGAAATGCAAATAACAAAAAGATAATCTAAAAACTAAGAAAGGTCCTGGCAAGAAGTGAGAATTAGAATTCCTATCCTCATTATCATCCTCAATTGTGATGGTAATTGTCTTTTGTGCTCACTTAGTCATCCTCTAACAAATGAAGGAAAGTCAAGTGAATAGAATTAACTTGACTTCACAAGTCCTAGTCAACTCATAATGAAAGACTAGATTTAGTGAAATTCAAGCCAACTAGAAACCTTTAATTACCAATCAACAAGATATTTAGACAACTCAAGAGTCTCCAATTACTCAATCCAAGCCAAAAGTATAAAAATCTACTCTAAAACCAAGCCAAGCATTTTATCAAACACTTGGAAGGCATAAAAGAAAAGCATCATAAAAGTGCAATAATAATAAATCTAGAACTACGAAATGCAAGATAATAATAATAGCAACTCAATTAAACATTAATAACATAGAAACATAAAATTGAATGAATAAAAATCAAAACTACAAGAGTTCATAAGCCTAAAGAAAACCAAATAAAGGAACATTCCATTTTATGACTACCTCCCTTCATTCCCCCTCAATCCTTGGACTCAATAGCATCAGAAATGGGTTGGATTGGGCTTTGCCAGCTGTAGAAATTGCCCCCAGTGTGTTTTATTAAGTTGGTCACATGCTGCTTGTCACGCGTAGGCGTGGGTCATGCATACGTGTGACCTGGCGAATTTCTCCTCACGCGTACACGTCGCCATGAATTTCTTCAATTCCTCATTTCTTCACAAATTCTCCACTTTGCTTGCTTTTTCTTCACTTCTTCACTAAACAAACATATCAAGGCATCGAATGGAATTAAAGTGAATTAAATTTATCAATTTTAGGGCTCAAAAAGTATATTTCCACTCTTAAGCACAATTTAGGGAGAATTTACTAAACCATACTATTTTAGTGAATAAATATATAAAAAGTTGATAAAATCTACTAAATTTAGCACAAGATAAACCACAAAATTGGGGTTTATCAATGGCTTTTGGTGGAAGTTTCAAGAAACTTAATTGAATTGAATTTGAAATTCCAGTTACCAAAAGTGGGGGAACCGTATGGGGCTTGGGTCTCTTGGGTTCCTTTCTTTAATTTCATGGGCTTGTCTTTTCTTTCTTTTTTCAAAGTTCAGCCACTAAGTTTTGGATCAAGTTGATGGCTGAATTTGTATTGATAAAAACGGACTTGCTCGTTTGTTTATTGATGAGCGGATATTTTATACGCTTTTTGGGGTTAATTTCATATAGTTTTTAGTGTGTTTTAGTTAGTTTTTAGTTTATTTTCAGTAGTTTCTAGGCAAAATTTATATTTCTAGACTTTACTATGAGTTTGTGTGTTTTTTTGTAATTTCAGGTATTTTCTGACTGAAATTGAGGGAGCTGAGCAGAAATCTGATTCAGGCTGAAAAAGGACTGCTGATGCTGTTGGATTCTGACCTCCCTGCACTCGGAATGGATTTTATGGAGCTACAGGACTCCAAATGGCGCGCTTCCAATTGCATTGGAAAGTAGACATCCAGGGCTTTCCAGCAATATATAATAGTCTATACTTTTCTCAAGGATAGACGACGTAAACTGGCGTTCAACGCCAGTTCCATGTTGCAGTCTGGCGTCCAGCACCAGAAACAAGTTACAAGTTGGAGTTCAACGCTAGAAAAGGATCCAAAGCTGGCGTTGAACGCCCAAAACAGCCCTATGCACGTGATTAGCTTAAGTCTCAGCCCCAGCACACACCAAGCGGGCCCCAGAAGTGGATTTCTGCACTATCCATCTTAGTTTACTCATTTTCTGTAAACCTAGTTTACTAGTCTAGTATTTAAACAACTTTTAGAGACTTGTCTTGTATCTCATGACATTTTAGATCTGAACTTTGTATCTTTTGACGGCATGAGTCTCTAAACTCCATTGTTGGGGGTGAGGAGCTCTGCTGTGTCTCGATGAATTAATGCAAGTATTTCTGTTTTCCATTCAAACATGCGTGTTCCTATCTATGATATCCATTCGCACTTCAATATGAATGTGATGAACGTGACAATCATCATCATTCCTCCACGAACGCGTGCCTGACAACCACTTACGTTCCACCGTAGAATGAATGAATATCTCTTAGATCTCTTAATCAGAATCTTCGTGGTATAAGCTAGATTGATGGCAGCATTCAAGAGAATCCGGAAAGTCTAAACCTTGTCTGTGGTATTCCGAGTAGGATTCAGGGATTGAATGACTGTGACGAGCTTCAAACTCGCGAGTGCTGGGCGTAGTGACAGACGCAAAAGGATAGTAAATCCTATTCCGGTACGATTGAGAACCTGCAGATGATTAGCCGTGCGGTGACAGCGCATCTGGACCCTTTTCACTGGAAGGATGGATGGTAGCCATTGACAACGGTGATCCACCAACACACAGCTTGCCATAGGAGGACGTGCGTGCGTGAATCAGAAAACAGAGGAAAGCAGAATTTCAGAAGACAAAGCATCTCCAAAACTCCAACATATTCTCCATCATTGCATACAAGTATAATTTGTGTTCTGCCCTTTTATTCCTTGCAATCAAATTTGATAAGTGAATTATTTTATTGTTTTCTTGACTAAGAGTTACAAGATAACCATAGATTGCTTCAAGCCAACAATCTCCGTGGGATCGACCCTTACTCACGTAAGGTATTACTTGGACGACCCAGTGCACTTGCTGGTTAGTGGTACGAGTTGTAAAAAGTGTGATTTACAATTTCGTGCACCAAGTTTTTGGCGCCGTTGCCGGGGATTGTTTGAGTTTGGACAACTGACGGTTTATTTTGTTGCTTAGATTAGGAAAAATTTTTCTTTTTGGTTTAGAGTCTTTTATTATTTATACCTTGTTAAAACACTTTAAAAATATAGCTCAATTAGCTAGAGCGTGGTGCTTATGTTCTTAGTAATTGGCTATCCTATTTTTAAAATCTTTTTCAAAAATAATTTTTCTTTGAATAAATCTTGTGCCAAACTTTAAGTTTGGTGTTTTCTTGTTGATTTTTCTTTGTTTTTCGAAAATTTTAGTTTGCTTTTCTAAAAATTTTAAGTTTGGTGTTCTTTCTTCATGTTCTTGTGTTCTTGTGAGTCTTCAAAGTGTTCTTGAGTTTTCTTGTGTCTTGATCTGAAAATTTTTAAGTTTGGTGTTCCTTGGTGTTTTCCCTCCAAAATTTTCGAAAACAAGGAGCATTAGATCTAAAAATTTTAAATCTTGTACTATCTTATTATTTTTCTCTCTCCTCTTTAAATCCAAAATTATATTTTCTCTCTATTTTAAAGCAAATTTTCGAAATTTACCTTTAAAATTCAGATTTTTATTTCAAAATTTAAAACCTTTTTCAAAAATCATCATATCCTTTTCAAAACTTCCTAACCACTTTCTCTCTCCTCATTTTTTTCGAAAATCTTCACCTATTTTTATTTATTTTATTTTAATTTATTTTGTTTTCGAAATAAATAAATAATTAAATAAATAAAAATATTTTCTTCTATTTTACATCATCTCCCTTTCTCCATCATGGACCTAAGCGGAAATGAACAGTCCAGGAGGACTCTGGGGTCATATGCTAACCCCTCTACTGCTTCATATGGGAGTAGTATCTGCATACCCTCCATTGGAGTCAGTAGCTTTGAGTTGAATCCTCAGCTCATTATCATGGTGCAGTAAAGTTGCCAGTATTCCGGTCTTCCACAGGAAGAACCTACAGAGTTTCTGGCACAGTTTTTACAAATTGCGGACACAGTACATGATAAGGAAGTAGATCAGGATGTCTACATATTATTACTTTTTTCATTTGCTGTAAAAGACCAAGCTAAAAGGTGGTTAAATAACCAACCTAAGGCTAGCATAAGGACATGGAAATAGCTGACAGAAAAATTCCTGAACCAATACTTTCCTCCAAAACGGATGACACAGCTAAGGCTGGACATCCAAGGCTTTAAACAAGGGGATAATGAATCTCTTTATGATGCCTGGGAGAGATACAGAGAGATGCTACGAAAATGCCTGATGTGCGGAAAACGATCCGACACAAAACTCACTGGCAAGTGCACCGGGTCGCATCAAGTAATAATAACTCACGTGAGTGAGGTCGATCCCACAGGGATTGTAGGATTGAGCAATTTTAGTTTAGTGGTTGATTTAGTCAAGCGAATCAAGTTTTGGTTGAGTGATTTGTGATTAACAGAAATTAAATTACATGAAAAGTAAAGGGAATGGGTAATTGGCATGAAATTAAAGAGAATAGGAATTAAAGTGCTGAATCTTAAAGAACAAGAAATTAAATGGCAGAAACTTAGAACGCAAGGAATGTAAATTGCAAAATCTTAAAGTGCAAGAAATGTAAATGACTTGAATTGTAAAGGGAATGGGGAGTTGGATTTGCAGAAATTAAACACGGAAATGTAAAATTGCAACAAGCAGAGGAATAGAAGAACACTTGGATTGAATCAGATCTAGAAACAGAATTGTAAATGAGCAAAACAGGGAATGGGAAATGGGAAATTCGGATCTCAGGACCCAAGAGACTAGAAAACCAAGTCTAGATCTCAATGCCTTCCTAGATCCAACAAGAACAATTGCAAAGGAAATTGTAAATTGCAAAGAAAGTAGATGAAAAGCAATGAACCGAAACTGAAATTCAATTTAGCAGAAAATTAAACAAGATCCCAAGGTGAGATTGAAACAGAATTTCTTCAATTCTCCACCCAAAATCCAAGACCAGAAAAGTAAAGAATGCTGGGCAAGAACAAGGAAGAAGAGAGATCAATTCTCCTCCTAAATTCTCTTGAATTAAACAACAATGCTGAGAAAAATAAAATGAACTCTGAGCAAAACTGAAAAGAAAGCTATTCTGAAAAAACGAAAAGGGAAGCTCCCTAAAACTTCAAATCCTGAGCTATTTATACACTTTCTTCAAATGATCATTAAGCCTTGAATTGGGCCTTTAGCCTTGATGGAATTGGGTTGATAGTAGCCTCTGTTGATTGCTCTTGGTGTTGGGAGGAAATCCATTAGTGAACCAGGCCATGAACCATTCACGTTTGAGCCAACGTTTAAGGCAAACGTTGACTCAAACGTTACTTGAGTGAGGCATTATGCAGCTAGGCCGTGTGCTGTCTTCCACGTTTGGCTCAACGTTTGAGGTCAAACGTGAGCTCAAATGTGGACCTCCCTTTTTGTATGCTTCTTGGGGGCTACTTTGTCCTCTTGTCGCGTTGCCAATTTTATGCCCAATAGAGACTATTATATATGGTTGGAAAGCTCTGAATGTCAGCTTTCTAACCCACTTGGAATCACCTCAATTGGACATCTACAACTCAAGTTATTCTTGTTTGAAGTATGCCCCTTCATGCTGTTTGGTGCCAACGTTTGACCTCACGTTTGAGTCAAACGTTGGCTCAAACGTTGCTGCCTCCAGGGATGCCATTTCTCTTCCCTTTGGTGCCAACGTTTGACCTCACGTTTGAGGCAAACGTTGGCGCAAACGTTGCCTTCCCAGGAGCTTCAATTCTCTTCTCTTTTGGAGCCAACGTTTGACCTCACGTTTGAGGCAAACGTTGGCTCAAACGTTGCTTTCCAGGAGCTTCATTTTTCAGCCAACGTTTGACCTCAACATTTGAGGCAAACGTTGGCGCAAACGTTGGCTTTTCCCCAGGGTGTTCTTCAACTGCTACTCACGTTTGAGTTGACGTTTGAGGCAAACGTTAGCTCAAACGTGAATTCCATTTTCTCAAACCCATTCTTGCAACCTTCTTCCATAATGTTGGCACACCTTTTGTTTCCTTTCTTCACCTACAAGTAATCAAAATAACCAATCAAAGTATCACAAAATTCACAAGGTTTATAAATCAATTAATTATCAACTAAAGTTAGCTTGAACCTCATGATTTTGTATCAATTAAAAGGTGGTTGATTGATTTAAGGAAACCATGCAATTCCAATTCAAATGGCTAGTTTATAATGCAAGAAAGTTCATAAAATTAAATGAAAACAAGAGAAAAAGGCTAGTGAAACTAGGCTAAGATGACTTGTCATCACAACACCAAACTTAAAGCTTGCTTGTCCCCAAGTAAGAAATGAATTATGCTCAAGGTTCTTTCAATTAAGACGGATTGAAGTACAACTTATAAAGTCCTGTGAGTGAAGTGATTAAGTAACAGTGGGGTGAACTCTAAATTATATGCTCATACAAGGGCTTCAGTGCTTACTAGTCCTCACATATTGGGAGTCTTAGGTCTTAGGATTTTCATCCAAATGGTATCATGGAGATCTCTTTATATGTAGTCACCTTGAAGCAGCTTATAGTTTCTTTGCTTTGGCCTTGACTCTAAGTGTCATGTCTCAAAGCGGCTCTTTAGATAAGCTTTCAATCAATACTCCTAAACCAGTTGGTTTTAAGGTATTAGGTGTTAAAGCACCCCTAAGGATTTACTTGCTCAAGCCTCTTTTCTTGACACAGCTCAACCACAAGCATTTACTAGGCTAACAACTCTTTGAGTTTTGTTTCTTCTTTCTTTTTCTGCCTAGTAATTGATGCTCAGAGCCTTGGGCCATGTTCTTTTTGCTTTTGTCTTTTCTTTATTTTCTTTTGTTTTGTTTGCTGCTTCTTGGATCAATAGATTTTTGAGAATCTCCACAATACTTCTTTGAACTTCATGTCCTGCCTATGAGCTCCCATGCAAGTTTTCACAAGCATGCAACCTCAATACATAATCATACAACTAGAACCGCCACTTCTCCTAATCTTTTGCTTGCCTCAAAATTGTTTAATTCCTCAATCCTTCTTTTCAAAGAACTTTCATGTGATGCAATTTTTTTGAACATTGAGTGCAAACGAGTTTTAAAGAGAAAAATGTTGTGAATGATCAAGCATCTTGCTTATTGAATTACAGAAAAACTATGCTATGCAGATAGATAATCAGGGAAACTAAACCACTCTCAATCATAGCAGTGTTTGATGTAAGATAATCACTTAACAATACAACCTTTTGGAGTTCGCTTGCTTCACTCCTCATCATCATCATCACTGATCCACACATTCCTCTTTCATTTTTTTTGTTGATGATGCTTAATCCTCCCAAAGGCTTGTATGATGCTCTGCAATGATATTGAAAGTTGCTTGTTCCCCAAGCACTTAGAAACAATGGTTAGCATGCATGATTTATTTGTGGGCCTTTATACTTACTTTGGTGTGGGAACACCAAACTTAGTACCTTGCCAATGATTCTTGTTCATCAAACTAACCAGCTATGAAACTCTTTGTCTTTTTCAAAGGCAATTAAACTGAAAACAGCAGAATGGTTAACTAGTTTGTCTAAATGCTTGAAGCTAGCATTATGCAGAAGGTGAGAATATGTTATATGATGAAATTTTGGTGGAACACCAAACTTAGAATCCTTTATTCTCCCTTATATTGTTTTGGTGTGCAACACCAAACTTAGCTTCTTGCAATATAGATAAAACTAATTAACCTTTTTATTAAAATAGCTATGAAAAGAAAACTACCTCAGGTTGGGTTGCCTCCCAACAAAGCGCTTCTTTATTGTCACTCTCTTGACATCCTTCATTCTTTGATCATGGAGGCTGAAAATCATAGTGCCTCAGCTTTTCTCTTCTTACTGTGAACTTCTTTCCAGTCTTCTCTTTGATGATCTCTAGGTGTTCATGTGGAAGGATCCGGTTCACAGTATAGTACTCATATAATTGTGGAGGCACCTTCATTGGTTGGGTGTTTGATATCACTTTATCCCCTAGTGAGAAACTCTCAGTGGGGTTTTTCTGAATCCCAGCATTTCTCCCCTCTATCTCTTGCCTCTTTCCTCAACCTCCAAAATGTTTCAGGATCAAAAGGTGTGGATTCATTGCTCTTTCCTCCTATCACAAAATTAGAAACACAAATAAAACCAGAAACTAAAACAGAGCACTCTGTAACTTGAGTGCAGTTAGAGTTAGTAGAGACAAAGTCTCGAACAGTTAGTGGGTTAGTCAAAATTAAAGAAAAAGTGCTTGATCTAAACTACCACCTCACTTAATCATTGTCAATCTATTCAATCCCCGGCAATGGCGCCAAAAACTTGATGTGCGGAAAACGATCCGACACAAAACTCACCGGCATGTGCACCGGGTCGCATCAAGTAATAATAACTCACGTGAGTGAGGTCGATCCCACAGGGATTGAAGGATTGAGCAATTTTAGTTTAGTGGTTGATTTAGTCAAGCGAATCAAGTTTTGGTTGAGTGATTTGTGATTAACAGAAATTAAATTGCATGAAAAGTAAAGGGAATGGGTAATTGGCATGAAATTAAAGAGAATAGGAATTAAAGTGCTGAATCTTAAAGAACAAGAAATTAAATGGCAGAAACTTAGAACGCAAGGAATGTAAATTGCAAAATCTTAAAGTGCAAGAAATGTAAATGACTTGAATTATAAAGGGAATGGGGAGTTGGATTTGCAGAAATTAAACACACAAATGTAAAATTGCAACAAGCAGAGGAATAGAAGAACACTTGGATTGAATCAGATCTAGAAACAGAATTGTAAATGAGCAAAACAGGGAATGGGAAATGGGAAATTCGGATCTCAGGACCCAAGAGACTAGAAAACCAAGTCTAGATCTCAATGCCTTCCTAGATCCAACAAGAACAATTGCAAAGGAAATTGTAAATTGCAAAGAAAGTAGATGAAAAGCAATGAACCGAAACTGAAATTCAATTTAGCAGAAAATTAAACAAGATCCCAAGGTGAGATTGAAATAGAATTTCTTCAATTCTCCACCCAAAATCCAAGACAATAAAAGTAAAGAATGCTGGGCAAGAACAAGGAAGAAGAGAGATCAATTCTCCTCCCAAATTCTCTTGAATTAAACAACAATGCTGAGAAAAATAAAATGAACTCTGAGCAAAACTGAAAAGAAAGCTATTCTGAAAAAAACGAAAAGGGAAGCTCCCTAAAACTTCAAATCCTGAGCTATTTATACACTTTCTTCAAATGATCATTAAGCCTTGAATTGGGCCTTTAGCCTTGATGGAATTGGGTTGATAGTAGCCTCTGCTGATTGCTCTTGGTGTTGGGAGGAAATCCATTAGTGAACCAGGCCATGAACCATTCACGTTTGAGCCAACGTTTGAGGCAAACGTTGACTCAAACGTTACTTGAGTGAGGCATTATGCAGCTAGGCCGTGTGCTGTCTTCCACGTTTGGCTCAACGTTTGAGGTCAAACGTGAGCTCAAACGTGGACCTCCCTTTTTGTATGCTTCTTGGGGGCTACTTTGTCCTCTTGTCGCGTTGCCAATTTTGTGCCCAATAGAGACTATTATATATGGTTGGAAAGCTCTGAATGTCAGCTTTCTAACCCATTTGGAATCACCTCAATTGGACATCTACAACTCAAGTTATTCTTGTTTGAAGTATGCCCCTTCATGCTGTTTGGTGCCAACATTTGACCTCACGTTTGAGTCAAACGTTGGCTCAAACGTTGCTACCTCCAGGGATGCCATTTCTCTTCTCTTTGGCGCCAACGTTTGACCTCACGTTTGAGGCAAACGTTGGCGCAAACGTTGCCTTCCCAGGAGCTTCAATTCTCTTCTCTTTTGGAGCCAACGTTTGACCTCACGTTTGAGGCAAACGTTGGCTCAAACGTTGCTTTCCAGGAGCTTCATTCTTCAGCCAACGTTTGACCTCAACGTTTGAGGCAAACGTTGGCGCAAACGTTGGCTTTTCCCCAGGGTGTTCTTCAACTGCTACTCACATTTGAGTTGACGTTTGAGGCAAACGTTAGCTCAAACGTGAATTCCATTTTCTCAAACCCATTCTTGCAACCTTCTTCCATAATGTTGGCAGACCTTTTGTTTCCTTTCTTCACCTACAAGTAATCAAAACAACCAATCAAAGTATCACAAAATTCACAAGGTTTATAAATCAATTAATTATCAACTAAAGTTAGCTTGAACCTCATGATTTTGTATCAATTAAAAGGTGGTTGATTGATTTAAGGAAACCATGCAATTCCAATTCAAATGGCTAGTTTATAATGCAAGAAAGTGCATAAAACTAAATGAAAACAAGAGAAAAAGGCTAGTGAAACTAGGCTAAGATGACTTGTCATCAATGCCCCTCTGAAATATTTTCAGAGTGGGTTCAGTTAGACATCTTCTATTATGGGCTTACAGAAGGAGCTTAAATCTCTCTAGACTACTCAGCTGATGGATCTATCCACATGAGAAAGACAATTGAAGAAGCTCAAGAGCTCATTGATACAGTTGCCAGAAATCAACATCTGTACCTAAGCAGTGATCCTTCCATGAAAGAAGAGGTTAAAATAGTAACTGCTGAACTCAGTCCTGTAAAACAAGCTGCTGAATTTAATCAGCAACTGGACTTTCTAACAAAGCAGTTAGCCGAATTCAAGGACAGACTACAAGGGACAAGGATGGCTAACATAAATATGGAAGAACAATTGAAGCAAACAAAGCAGCAGCTGTCAAAACAAATAACAGAAGAATGCCAAGCAGTTCAATTAAGAAGTGGAAAGACATTAAATACCCCACCTCAAGGCAACAAAAAGCCACGAAATGAGCAAACTACCCAAAATCCACCTGAGGACAGTAAGAGCCCAGGGAAAAATAATTCTGGCGCTAAAACGCCAGAAATTGGGTGGAAGGCTAGCGCTGAACGCCCAGACCATGCTCAGGACTGGCGTTCAACGCCAGAAACAAGCAAGGATCTGGCGTTGAACGCCCAAAAGAAGCACAGTTCTGGCATTTAGATGCCAGGAACAGATGAGGAGCTGGCGTCTAACGTCACTCCAGCTTCTAACTCTGGCACTCAATTGCCAGTGAGGGATCAGACACACACAAGTGCTTATGACAACCCATCTAAAAAGGCTTCTTCAACCACTTTTGTAGGAAATAAACCTACAGCAACTAAGGTTGAGGAATATAAAGCCAAGATACCTTATCCTCAAAAACTCCACCAAGAGGAGCAGGATAAGCAATTTGCTCGCTTTGCAGATTATCTCAGGACTCTTGAAATAAAGATTCCATTTGCAGTGGCACTTGAGCGAATACCTTCTTATGCCAAGTTCATGAAAGAGATCTTGAGTCATAAGAAGGATTGGAAAGAAACTGAAAGAGTTCTCCTCACTGAAGAATGCAGTGCAGTCATTCTGAAAAGCTTTCCTGAAAAGCTTAAAGACCCTGGGAGTTTTCTGATACCATGCACATTAGAAGGTAATTGCACCAAGACAGCTTTATGTGATCTTGGGGCAAGCATCAACCTAATACCTGCATCCACTATCAAAAAGCTTGGTTTAACTGAAGAAGTTAAACCAACCCGTATATGTCTCCAACATGCTGATGGCTCCATTAAATACCCATCAGGCATGATTGAAGACATGATTGTCAGAGTTGGGCCATTCGCCTTTCCCACTGACTTTGTAGTGCTGGAAATGGAGGATCACAAGAGTGCTACTCTCATTCTAGGAAGACCTTTCCTAGCAACTGGACGAACTCTCATTGATGTCCAACAGGGGAAATAACCCTGAGAGTCAATGATGATGAATTTAAGTTGAATACTGTCAAAGCCATGCAGCATCCAGACACATCAAAAGACTGCATGAAAGTTGATCTTATTGACTCTTTGGTAGAAGAGATCAATATGGCTGTGAGTCTCGAATCAGAGTTGGAAGACATCTTTAAAGATGTTCAGCCTGATTTGGAGGATTCAGAGGAAATGAAAGAGCCTCTGAAATTTCCTCTGGAAGAGGAAAAACCTCCTAAACCCGAGCTCAAACCATTACCAGCATCCCTGAAATATGCATTTCTGGGAGAAGGTGACACTTTTCCAGTGATCATAAGCTCTGCTTTAAATCCACAGGAAGAGGAAGCACTTATTCAAGTGCTAAGGACACACAAGACAGCTCTTGGGTGGTCCATAGGTGACCTTAAGAGCATAAGCCCAGCTAGATGCATGCACAAAATCTTATTGGAGGATAATGCTAAACCAGTGGTTCAGCCACAGAGGCGGCTAAATCCAGCCATGAAGGAAGTGGTGCAAAAAGAGGTCACCAAATTACTGGAGGCTGGGATTATTTATCCTATTTCTGACAGCCCCTGGGTGAGCCCTGTCCAAGTTGTCCCCAAAAAGGGAGGCATGACAGTGGTTCATAATGAAAAGAATGAACTGGTTCCTACAAGAACAGTTACAGGGTGGCGCATGTGTATTGACTACAGAAGTCTCAATACAGCCACCAGAAAGGATCATTTTCCTTTACCATTCATAGACCAGATGCTAGAAAGACTGGCAGGTCATGATTATTACTACTTTTTAGATGGCTACTCAGGCTATAACCAGATTGCAGTAGATCCCCAGGATCAAGAGAAAACAGCATTCACATGTCCATCTGGAGTGTTTGCTTATAGAAGGATGCCATTTGGGCTGTGTAATGCGCCTGCAACCTTCCAGAGATGCATGCTCTCTATTTTCTCTGATATGGTGGAAAAATTTCTAGAAGTCTTCATGGATGACTTCTCAGTATATGGAGACTCATTCAGCTCCTGTCTTGATCACCTGAAACTAGTTCTGAAAAGATGCCAAGAGACCAACCTGGTTTTAAACTGGGAAAAATGTCACTTTATGGTGACTGAAGGGATTGTCCTTGGGCATAAAATTTCAAATAAGGGAATAAAGGTGGATCGAGCAAAAATAGAGGTAATTGAAAAATTACCACCACCTGCCAATGTTAAGGTAATTAGAAGCTTTCTGGGGCATGCAGGATTCTATAGGAGGTTTATAAAGGATTTTTCAAAAATCGCAAAACCTCTGAGCAATCTGCTAGCTGCTGACACGCCATTTGTGTTTGACACAGAGTGTCTGCAGGCGTTTGAAATGCTGAAAGCCAAACTGGTCACAGCACCAGTTATTTCTGCACCAGACTGGACATTACCATTTGAGCTAATGTGTGATGCCAGTGATCACGCCATTGGTGCAGTACTGGGGCAGAGGCATGACAAGCTTCTGCATGTCATTTATTATGCTAGCTGTGTTTTGAATGATGCCCAGAAAAATTACACAACCACAGAAAAAGAATTGCTTGCAGTGGTTTATGCCATTGACAAGTTTAGATCATACTTTGTAGGATCAAAAGTGATTGTGTACACAGATCCTGCTGCTCTTAAATATCTACTCACAAAGCAGGATTCAAAACCCAGACTCATAAGATGGGTGTTGCTTCTGCAAGAGTTTGATATAGAAATAAGAGACAAAAAAGGGACAGAGAACCAAGTGGCTGACCATCTGTCCTGGATAGAGCCAATAGAAGGGACGTCATTCCCCTCTCTTGAAATCTCTGAGACCTTTCTTGATGAGCATTTGTTTGCCATTCAGGAAACACCATGGTTTGCAGACATTGCAAACTACAAAGCTGCAAGGTTCATTCCCAAGGAGTACAGCAGGCAACAAAAGAAAAAATTAATTACTGATGCAAAGTACTACTTGTGGGATGAACCCTATCTCTTTAAGAGATATGCAGATGGCATAATCCGTAGGTGTGTGCCTAAAGAAGAAGCACAAAGGATCTTATGGCATTGCCATGGGTCACAATATGGAGGTCATTTTGGAGGTGAGCGAACAGCCACCAAGGTCCTCCAATGTGGCTTCTACTGGCCTACACTCTACAGAGATTCCCGAGAGTTTGTACGTAACTGTGACAGTTGCCAGAGAGCTGGTAATTTGCCTCACAGTTACGCCATGCCTCAACAAGGAATCTTGGAGATTGAGTTGTTTGATGTATGGGGTATTGATTTCATGGGGCCTTTCCCACCATCATACTCAAACACTTATATTCTGGTGGCAGTTGACTATGTATCAAAATGGGTTGAAGCCATTGCCACACCCACCAATAATACTAAAACAGTGCTGAAGTTCCTCCAGAAACATATATTCAGCAAGTTTGGTGTTCCCATGGTATTAATCAGTGATGGGGGCACTCACTTCTGCAACAAACAACTTTACTCTGCCATGGTCCGGTATGGGATTCGCCACAAGGTGGCGACTCCATATCATCCACAGACAAATGGGCAAGCTGAAGTCTCTAACAGAGAACTAAAAAGAATCCTGGAACGGACTGTAAGTACCGGTAGAAAGGATTGGGCAAGAAGCTTGGATGATGCTCTGTGGGCTTACAGAACAGCATTCAAGACTCCTATAGGGACCTCTCCATACCAACTTGTGTATGGTAAGGCATGCCACCTGCCCGTGGAACTGGAACATAAAGCCTACTGGGCAACCAGATTCCTAAACTTTGATGCCAAATTAGCTGGAGAAAAAAGATTGCTCCAGCTAAATGAGCTAGAGGAATTCAGATTCACTGCTTTCGAAAATGCCAAGCTTTATAAAGAGAAATAAAAAAAAGTGGCATGACAGAAAGCTGTCATCCAGAATCTTTGAACCAGGACAAAAGGTTCTGTTGTTTAACTCTAGGCTCAGGCTATTCCACGGGAAACTGAAGTCCCGGTGGAGGGGACCATATGTGATTACAAGTGTATCACCATATGGTTATGTGGAGCTTCAAGATATTGATTCTGATAAGAAGTTCATTGTTAATGGACAGAGAATTAAGCACTATCTTGAAGGCAATGTTGAGCAAGAGTGCTCAAGGCTGAGGCTAGATTAAAAACTCAGCAAAGTCCAGCTAAAGACAATAAAGAAGCGCTTGCTAGGAGGCAACCCAGCCATGGGGCATCACTTCCTCTAAGCATTTTGCCCTATTCTTGATTTTATTTGTTTATATAAAGTTCACTGATACTAAGGTAAAGAGTCAATTGTATAAGTTCACAGGGTTACAGAATGATTCTGCACACAAAACAGAGAAAAAGAGCTCACTGGCAAGAAAACACCAGTAATAGTCTGTTTTGGGCGTTCAACGCCCAAAAGAAGCATCCACTGGGCGTTGAACGCCAGTAAGGATAGCCATCTGGGCGTTAAACGCCAGAAAGAAGCATCTTCTGGGCGTTGAATGCCAGAAAGAAGCTCTTTCTGGGCGTTTAACGCCAGATTTACAGCATCCTGGGCGTTCAGAAAAACGCCCAGTGACAAAGGAGTTCCTGGCGTTCAACGCCAGAAAGAAGCAACAGCTGGGCGTTGAACGCCCAGGAGAAGCAGCAGTTGGGCGTTGAACGCCCAAAACATGCAGCGTTTGGGCGTTCAAATGCCAGGATGGTAGGGAGGAGGTAAATTCGTTTTTTCTTCATATTTTTCATTTTAATTTTAATTTTCATGTTTCAATTCATGATTTCTTGCATAAACATGTCACAAACCCTGATTTCTAAAATCCCTAATTTCTAATAACCCTACTTTAAAAATATCAAATGTATCTTAATCCATAAGCACAAATCCTTTTCTTCAATCCATTTCAATTTTTTTTTTCAAAATTTTCAAAACAAATCCATCTCTTTTCATTCAAAAATCTTTTCAACTAATCAATAATTTTTTTTTAAAAAATCTCCATATTATCTTTTTCAAAAATCCAAATTTATCTTTTTCAAATATCTTTCATATTTCTTCAATTTTAAATTATATCTTTTCTTATCATACTTAAATTTTTCTTAAAAATCATATCTTCTATCTTATCTTCCTCCCTATTTTCGAAAACCCACCCCCTCCCTTTTAAAATCCCATTCGGCCTCCTCCCTCTCATCCATCATTCAACACTAGCTCTCCTTCTATCCCTCTCCTTTCTTTTCTTTTGCTTGAGGACAAGCAAACCTCTAAGTTTGGTGTGTTTATCCGTGATCACTAAACCATACCCACTAAGATCATGGCTCCTAAAGGAAAACAACCCACCCCAAGAGGCAAGAAAGAAAGCGTTCCAAAACCACTTTGGAATCAAGGGAAGTTCTTAACTAAAGAACATTCAGACCATTATTACAAAATAATGGGTCTAAGATCAGTGATCCCGGAAGTTAGATTCGATCTGAAAGAAGACGAATATTTGGAGATCCAGGAGCAAATTCGAATCAGGAACTGGGAGATCCTAGCTAATCCTGAAATGAAAGTGGGAAAGAATATGGTCCAGGAGTTCTATGCTAATATGTGGCAAACAGACAAGCAAAGACTATCTGGATCTGCTCTCTATGACTATCGGACCTTGGTCAGAGGAAAGATTGTTCATACCCACCCTGACAAGATCAGGGAGATCTTAAAGCTACCTCAGCTGAAAGATGATCCAGACTCCTTCAATAGGAGAATGATGAGAACAGACAAGGGCCTGAATAAGATTCTAGAGGATATATGTATCCCTAGAGCCAGGTGGACCACCAGCAAGAAGGGTGTCCCAAATCAACTCAAAAGAGAAGATCTCAAACCAGTCGCCAGAGGATGGCTGGACTTCATTGGGCATTCTTTGCTGCCCACTAGCAACTGTTTTAAAGTCACTATTAGAAGAGCAGTGATGATCCATTGCATCATGATGGGAAAAGAAGTGGAAGTTCATCAACTGATTTCAACTGAATTTTACAAAATTGCAAACAAAAATTCCAAAGATGCCAGGTTGGCTTATCCAAGCTTGATTTCTATGCTCTGTAAGGACGCTGGAGTAAGGATGAGAATAACTGAGTATATCTCAGTTGAGCGACCAATCACCAAAGCATCAATGGAAAAACAACAAGCACAGGATGACCCCATCAAGAAGAGAACACAGGAATTTCTCCCAGAAATCCCTCAATCTGAATAGTGGGAGTATCTTGAAACATCTATTACCAAGATCCAAGAAGCTATGGAACAAATAAAGAAAGAACAAAAGGAACAAAGTAGCATTCTTTTCTATTTGCTTAAAGAACAGGAGGAGCAAGGGCGTGATTTAAGGGAATTGAAGCGCCAGAAATTATCTCTTGAAGGACCAAGCACCCCGCAGATTAGAGGAACATCCACTTCCCAGAACAAAGGTTGTTAAATTCCAATCTTAGACTTAACTCTGTGATAACTGTTTTTATTTTAGTTTTACCTTAGGAGTCATATAGTAGTAATTAGTATCTATATTTTTGATTTTATCTCCAATTAAGCTATAATTTAATTTTATCATCATCATTAAACATGAATAAAATAGAAGAATTTCTTTAGAATAAGAGGCAATATTTTTCGAGTTTTTAATAAGATAAATTCTAATTATTTACATGTGGTGGCAATGCTTTCTGTCTTCTGAATGAAGGCTTTAACAGTGCATATGTCTTTTGAATTTGATGTTTAAGACTGTTAAATATGTTGGCTCTTGAAAGAATGATGAACATGAGGCATGTTATTGATAATCTGAAAAATCATAAAAATGATTCTTGAAGCAAGAAAAAGCAGTGAATACAAAAGCTTGCAGAAAAAAAAAATAGAGAAAGAAAAAGAAAAAGCAAGCAGAAAAAGCCAAAGCTCTTAAAACGAAAAGGCAAGAGCAAAAAGCCAATAGCCCTTAAAACCAAAAGGCAAGGGTAATAAAAAGGACCCCAAGGCTTTGAGCATCAGTGGATAGGAGGGCCTAAAGGAATAAAATCCTGGCCTAAGCGGCTAAACCAAGCTGTCCCTAACCATGTGCTTGTGGCGTGAAGGTGTCAAGTGAAAACTTGAGACTGAGCGGTTAAAGTCAAGGTCCAAAGCAAAAAGAAGAGTGTGCTTAAGAACCCTGGACACCTCTAATTGGGGACTTTAGCAAAGCTGAGTCACAATCTGAAAAGGTTCACCTAATTATGTGTCTGTGATATTTATGTATCCGGTGGTAATACTGGAAAACAAAGTGCTTAGGGCCACGGTCAAGACTCATAAAGTAGCTGTGTTCAAGAATCAACATACTGAACTAGGAGAATCAATATCACTATCTGAATTCTGAGTTCCTATAGATGCCAATCACTCTGAGCTTCAATGGATAAAGTGAGATGCCAAAACTGTTCAGAAGCAAAAAGCTACTAGTCCCGCTCATCCAATTAGAATCTGAGCTTCACTCAAAAACTCTGAGATATTATTGCTTCTTAAATTATTTGTATTCTATTTTATTTATCTAGTTGCTTGAGGACAAGCAACAGTTTAAGTTTGGTGTTGTGATGAGCGGATATTTTATACGTTTTTTGGGGTTAATTTCATATAGTTTTTAGTGTGTTTTAGTTAGTTTTTAGTTTATTTTCAGTAGTTTCTAGGCAAAATTCATATTTCTGGACTTCACTATGAGTTTGTGTGTTTTTATGTAATTTTAGGTATTTTCTGGCTGAAATTGAGGGAGCTGAGCAGAAATCTGATTCAGGCTGAAAAAGGACTGCTGATGCTGTTGGATTCTGACCTCCCTGCACTCGGAATAGATTTTCTAGAGCTACAGGACTCCAAATGGCGCGCTTTCAATTGCGTTGGAAAGTAGACATCCAGGGCTTTCCAGAAATATATAATAGTTCATACTTTGCTCAAGGATAGCCGACGTAAACTGGCGCTCAACGCCAGTTCCATGTTGCAGTCTGGCGTCCAGCGCCAGAAACAAGTTACAAGTTGGAGTTCAACGCCAGAAAAGGATCCAAAGCTGGCGTTGAACGCCCAAAACAGCCCTATGCACATGATTAGCTTAAGTCTCAGCCCCAGCACACACCAAGTGGGCCCCAGAAGTGGATTTCTGCACTATCCATCTTAGTTTACTTATTTTCTGTAAACCTAGTTTACTTGTCTAGTATTTAAACAACTTTTAGAGACTTGTCTTGTATCTCATGACATTTTAGATCTGAACTTTGTACCTTTTGACGGCATGAGTCTCTAAACTCCATTGTTGGGGGTGAGGAGCTCTGCTGTGTCTCGATGAATTAATGCAAGTATTTCTGTTTTCCATTCAAACATGCGTGTTCCTATCTAAGATATCCATTCGTACTTCAATATGAATGTGATGAACGTGACAATCATCATCATTCCTCTACGAACGCGTGCCTGACAACCACTTACGTTCCACCGTAGAATGAATGAATATCTCTTAGATCTCTTAATCAGAATCTTCGTGGTATAAGCTAGATTGATGGCAGCATTCAAGAGAATCCGGAAAGTCTAAACCTTGTCTGTGGTATTCCGAGTAGGATTCAGGGATTGAATGACTGTGACGAGCTTCAAACTTGCGACTGCTGGGCGTAGTGACAGACGCAAAAGGATAGTAAATCCTATTTCGGTACGATTGAGAACCTGCAGATGATTAGCCGTGCGGTGACAGCGCATCTGGACCCTTTTCACTGGAAGGATGGATGGTAGCCATTGACAACGGTGATCCACCAACACACAGCTTGCCATAGGAGGACGTGCGTGCGTGAATCAGAAAACAGAGGAAAGCAGAATTTCAGAAGACAAAGCATCTCCAAAACTCCAACATATTCTCCATCATTGCATACAAGTATAATTTGTGTTCTGCCCTTTTATTCCTTGCAATCAAATTTGATAAATAAAATATTTTATTGTTTTCCTGACTAAGAGTTACAAGATAACCATAGATTGCTTCAAGCCAACAATCTCCGTGGGATCGACCCTTACTCACGTAAGGTATTACTTGGACGACCCAGTGCACTTGCTGATTAGTGGTATGAGTTGTAAAAAGTGTGATTTACAATTTCGTGCACCATTTATTAGGCCAATATGGGACTTAGATTGCTTTCCTGTGAATTAAACAAAATTCAATAAACAAGCATTTTGTAATAATTTAATAAACATCTAATTAATATTTTAATTATGTTTGATCATCATTTTAATATTAGTTTTTCAAACTCAACAATCTCTCCCTTGATGACAAACATTATTAAAATGAATTGAAAGAATTAGGAGTGAAAACTTTCCTTTGATGATTCACAGATTGCTCCCCCTTTCTTTTGATGAATATGCTCCTCCTTAATGTGTACTCTGATTAATCTGTTTAAAACACAGAGATAATTTCTATATACAAGTACTAATGTGTTCCAAAAGATGATCCAATAAAAAAAGGATCCTTTAAACAGAGCAAGATTAGAAACTTCTAAAGTCATTTTTGGAAAGCATGTTATCCTTGTATGATCAATCAGGGCATAATATTCCCAAAAATTATGTATAAAAAACTGATCCCATACTCAAATTAAAATCTAAAACAAAGCATGAAAATTCATAAGCCAATCAGTCCCATTTCTTAGTCAGATCCAGATAGAAATCAAGGGATAAATCAGGAACAAAAATTTATCAGAACAACCAAAAACTAAAAACATTTCTAAAAAAGGTGACATGTAACATGATTACAGTTAAAACAGAGGACATAAAACAGTTTCAGTTTCAATTCATTTTTATGCTTTCTCCCCCTTTTGACATCAAGGAGGGACACCTGCAAGCATAAAATATCATATAATGCAGCCAAAACTAAGTCATGCATACCAAGGAAATTGTACCAAAGTTAACGTTATTACAGTCATCTAGAAAAAATTAAGGTTCAAGATAAAAGAAAATAGTATCAAAGTTCCAAATCCAGAGCCAATATAATAGAGATCAGTCAGAGGCAGTGATGAGCGGATATTTTATACACTTTTTGGCATTATTTTCATGCAGTTTTTAGTATGTTTTATTTAGTTTTATTAAGTTTTTATAGGTTTTAGTGTTAAAATCACATTTTTGGATTATACTATGATTTTTTGTGTTTTTATACAATTTCAGGTATTTTCTGGCTGAAATTGAGGAACTGGAGCAGAAGTCTGATTCAGAGACAGAGAAAGCACTGCAGATGCTGTTTGGATCTGACCTCTTTGTATATGGAAGAACTTTTCTGGAGCTATAGGCGTCCAAATGGAACGCTCTAAACGGCTATGGAAAACTAATATCCAGAGCTTTCCAATAATATATAATAGTCCATACTTTGCTTCGGAATAAAAGGCCCAAAACTGGCGTCCAACGCTAGCTTGCTGCCCCCTTCCAGGCGTCCAGCGCCCAAAGAGTAGAGCCCAGCGTCCAAACGCCCAGAGAAGACCCCTTAGCTGGCGTTCCATGCCCCAGAGACCTCATAGCACGTGGATCTCATCAAAGCTCAGCCCAAACACTCACCAAGTGGACCCCAGAAGTGTATTTTAGCATTAAAAAGATTGTTTTACCTTCACTAGTCATTAATTTAGTATTTAAGGGATTCTGTTTATGTAATTCGCACCTTTTTTAGAATAACATACTATCATTCAGTATTATTTTCAAGTTTTACTTTGTTTTTCACATCAGTATGAGTTTCTAAATCTCGTAGGTTGAAGAGAGGAGCCCTGCTGAGTCCTATGAATAAATAAAAGTATTACTGTTTCTTCTTCGATCTGTGATTGATTTACTTCTAAGATGTATATCCGATCTTCATCATGCTGGATAGGATGATCAGACAATCAACTCTGTTCATCATATTAAGATGAACATTTCTGACAAACACCCGCGTCTACTTGGGTTCATGTGAATACGTGGCCGGAAAGCACGAGCCAATAGCTATGTTTATACATCTCTCAGACGGCTAATCCATGATTTCGTTGGGGACTTCTCGAGACACCAGTTCAGCCGATTTTTTAGGAGATTAGTGTCTCTGTGGTATAGGCTTGAATCCATAGAAGCAGCATTCTCTGATCCGGAAGATTCTACATCGTCTGTGGCATTTTGAGTAGGATTGCTAAGAGAATGAACTGCTAGAGCTTCACCCTCCGTCAGATTGAATGACCACGGGTGATGGCATTTGATATGGGGTAGAGAAGATCAACGACCACGGACAATGGCTTTGATCACGTACAACCTGCCATAGAAGAACATCATTCACAAGCAAAGAAGACAATAGTACCAGAGTTAATTCAGAAAGACAAAGAAACTCCAAGCCTTAACCCTATTCCTATTAGTATTTTCTACCCCTTTTGCTTTCATAGTTTCAGGATCATCAAAGTTCAACAACCTTCTGATCTGCCTGACTAAAACCTGCAAGAAAAAGATAGCTTGCTTCAAACCACAATCCTCATGGGATCGACCCTGACTCGCTCAGGTATTACTTGGACGACCCAGTGATGGGATTTTTGTGGAAACGAATTCCAACACCCAAACTCACCGGCAAGTGTACCGGGTCGCATCAAGTAATAATAACTCACAAGAGTGAGGTCGATCCCACAGGGATTGAAGGATTGAACAATTTTAGTTTAGTGGTTGATTTAGTCAAGCGAATCAAGATTTGGTTGAGTGATTTGTAATTTGCAGAAAATAAATTGCTTGGAATGTAAAGGGGGAAGGGAAATTGCAGTAAATTAAAGAGCAAGGGAAATAAAGAAGCAAAATCTTAAAGTGCAAGTAATGTAAATTGCAGAAACTTAGATTGCAAGAAATGTAAATGACTGAAGCTTAAAGTGCAAGAAATATAAATTGCTTGAATCATAAAAGGAATTGGGAATTGGGATTTTCAGAATCTAAACAAGAACAATTAAATTGCATTAAACATAAAAGAGAAAATTCACTTGCAGTGAAGTAGATCTTGAACAGAAGAGTAAAATGCTTTGAAGAATTTAAAAACAGTAAAGCAGTGCTTAATTTGCAGCAAAATAAAAGAGGTTGAAGATCTCAGGAGTGGAAGAGACTAGATAACAATTCTAGATCTCAAATCCTTCCTTGATCCAACAAGAACAATTGCAAGAGAGATGAAGAAGAGAGAATTGCAGAAATTATAGAAGAAGAAGCAGTAAATGGAAATTGGAATTCAATTATGCAGAAAATTAAAACAAGATCCCAAGGTGAGATTGAAACAGAAGTTCTTCAATTCTCCACCCAAGATCCAAAGCAAGAAAATAAAAGAGTGCTCAAACAAGAACCAAGAAGAAGAGAGATCAATCCTCCTTCCAAGTTCTCTGAAATCTAAACTCAAAAACAAAAGCTCAAAATGAAAATCAAAGTTCAAAGAAAAATTCAAAAATAAAATTTAGCTCCCTAATTACATCAAACTAACTCCTATTTATACACTTTCTATTCTTGGATATTGGAATTTGGATGGGCTTTTGATTTGGTGAAGATTTGAATTAAATTGGACTTTTGGTTGAATTTTCAGCCCATGGGTAATATGCTTCCAGGGGAATGCTCAGCTCACAAAGTGAGCTGAGCTTTGACACTTAGTGTGGGGAAGCATTGGTAGCGTGCTGCTGTCTTGGGGTGCATTAGGGGAGAGCTCAGCTCACTTTGTGAGCTGAGCATTGGTGCCTTGGTGCCAAATGTTGTGCGCTTTGTGTTGCCCAGGGACCGTGTCATGCGCGCTCCTTGTGCTCCTGGCTGTGTCAAATTTGTTGCGTGATGCCCATGGACCTTGTCAATTTGTTGCGTGCCTTGCTTCCTTGACCGTGTCAAGGTGTGCTTCATGCACCAAGAGGTAGCGCTCAGCTCTCCAAGTAAGCTGAGCTTTGGTGCTCACAATGAGAGCTCCTTGGTTCGAAACCTACGGGAAGCATGCCCTGCCCATTTCTTTGGTTGCCTTGCTTCCTTGCTTCCTCAAGGTGTGGGGTTCGAACCTTGGGGAGTGCATTTGGCCAATTTTTGGCTTATTTTTCCTTGTGAGTGGCGCCTCCTCCTTCCCCTTTGGTCATGGGTTCAAGTCTTGGAGCATGCATTTGCAAATCATTTTCCTTGAATTATTTCCTTAGTGCTCTCGATAATGCTCACTTTGTGAGCTGAGCTTGGTTCTTCTTTCCTTGTTTCTTGGCCTCATGTTGTGCTCAGCTCACAAAGTAAGCTGAGCTTTGTGCCTTGGTCCCTTGTGAGTGAGTGTAGCGCTCATTTAGTGAGCTTGGTGCTCTTGGAGTGAGCTTCATGGTTTGTTGCACCACACTTCCTCCTTTCTTGGCCACACTTCCTCTTCCTTGAACCACGCTTCTTAGGCCACGCTTTTCTTCTTTTCTTCTTTTCTTCACCTACAATTAACCAAAATAACCAATCAAAGTATCACCAAATTCACAAGGCTTATAAATCATTAAAAATCAATTAAATTTAGCTTAAACCTCATGATTTAGCATCAATTTCATGGTGGTTGTTTGATTCAAAGAAGTTGTGCATTTTCATTCCAAATTGATTTCTTAGGATGCAAGAAAGTGTATAAAACTAAATAAAAATAAAGAAAAAGGCTAGTAAAATTGGGTCAATATGACTTGTCATCACCCAGTGCACTTGCTGGTACAACAGTATGAAGGTGTGGGGATTCGTTCAAACAAGTTTTTGGCGCCGTTGTCGGGGATTGTTGAGTTTGGATAAACTGACGAATTGTCTTGCTCCCTAGATCAGGTAATTTTTATTTTATTTGAGTCTTTTATTTTTATTTTTTTTTCTTCTCTAATTTTCGAAAATTGATGGCTAAAATTTGAATTCACACAAACTAACCAGTAAGTGTACCGGGTCGCATCAAGTAGTAAAACTCAACAGAATGAGGTCGATCCCACAGGGATTGAGGGATTAAGCAATTTTAGTATGGTGATGAGTCTAGTCAAGCTAACAAGTGATGAATTGAGTGAAGTATGATCAACAGAAAGTAAATTGCAAGAAATCTAAAGTGCTGACTGTGAATTGCTTGAAACTTAAATGGCGAGAAATTTAAATGACTGAAACTTAAAGAGCAAGAAAGTAAAAGAGCTGAATCTTAAATTGCAAGAAAGTAAAAGTTCAGAATCTAAATTGTAGTGAAACTTAAATTGCATGAATTATAAAAGGAATTGGGTCTGGAAATTGACACACCAGTGAACAATATCCATTAAAGTGAACGCAGAGAAATCTAAATTGAAGAAATTCTAGGAGAATGATTCATCAGGGATTGGAGATACTATAATTTATCGTGAATTAAATGGGTCTCAACTCCTTTCTCAATCCTATGAGTAGATCTATGGCGGATTGAAATTGATTGATCCCAATTCCGTGGCAATTCAATCTCTCTAATCATAACCAATCTTGCCAATTCCTTGATCTAATTGTCATGAAAAGAGTTAGAGCACATTCTCTTATCCATAAGCCACACAAACTCTCAAAACCTCAATTCCTCCCAAATGGTGTTGGTTAAGAGAGTTGTGAAGGATAGAGCTCCAATTTTAATGCAAGTGATTCCCCTTCCGAGGCTCACACAAGCATTCAGTTGAATTAAACCCCCCTTCCAAAGTGAATAATTCACAATCAAAACAGAAGTTATCCTATAGCTGCCCAAATGAATTGAGAAGAAGAAGAATTTCATTACAGTAGAGCTCCTCCCCCTAATAAAATTGAGGTTTAGTGACTCATTGTTTAAGTTCAAACAGAATTCTAAAATTGGAAATTAAACTAAACATAGAAGAGAAAGAGAAAATAAAACTGTAAACATAAATGAAACTAGAAAAGTAAAATTCAAAACTGGAAAATAAAACTATAAACAGAAAGGAAAGTGATGCAGAGTCTCAGTGCCGAAAGTAAAATTCCAAAGTGCAAAAGTACAAAGGAGATTTAAAAGAAAAAGAAGATCCAGAAGAAGTTCCAAAAGATCCCAAATAATCCAAGATGCCAACTATTTATACTCGTGTACTTGCTTCTTCAGCTATACTCTTTGTTGCTTCAAGTGGGCTTTTAAATTTTGTACTTCGAATCTGCTTCCAGGAGAACGTAGCGCTCTTTAGGAAAACGGAGCGCTCAGGCATCGACGCGTATGCGTCATCCACGCGTGTGCATCACTATGATCTTCAACACTTTCCACGCGTACGCGTCATATACGCGTGCACGTCATTACTCTCTGCATCCCTTGTCACGCGTACGCATATCCACGCGTACGGATCATCTTTAGTGCGCTCTCCAGGCGAGTGTAGCGTTCTTGCCAAGAGCACTCCCCACGCGTACACGTCATCCCTGTGTACGCGTGAGCTCAGAAAATCACTTCCACGCTGCTGCTTTACCTACGCGATCGCGTGATTCTTCACAACTGTCACTTCCACGAGTATGCATCTCCCACCCGTACACGTCGGTGGCAAATCTTCAATTCCAAATTTTAAAAGTGTCGCAGGCGCTCTTGGGTAGAGAACACAGCACTCCTGGTTGAAGAACGCTGCTCATATCCGCGCGTACGCGTCACCCACGCGTACGCATGGTATTCCAAAAATCACCACTTCGACGCGTACACGTCAGCCACGTGTACGCGTCGCTAGCAAAACTTTCTTGGTGAAGAAAGTAGCACTCTTTGAAAGAGAGCGCAATGCTAGGAGCCATGCTGCAGGAGAATGTAGTGCTCTTCAAGCAAATAGAGCGCTACCCTGGGCTTTAAAATGTTTTTGAATGTTACTTGGTGCTCTTCTTCCCCTGTCTTGATCATAAAACAAAATAGGAATACATCAAAGCTCTGTCTCTTGAGCAACTAACATTAGATAACTGACTCATTCATACTTTTCTTCAATTGTTTGCATGAAATTAATCAAAAATCATTTAATCCTTAATCTATCAAAGCTTTTTGCTCCAACTGTTTAAGGCGATGTTGTTGTTCTCGGATAACTTCCAAGATTTCTGTGTTTGGGGGTTGTTTTATCCCCCTTGTTTTGAGGCACATCTTTTGATGTGGCATCCGTATTTTTAAGCCGGGTTCTTTCTTCCAAACAGGAGTTGTGATCGTTGTCAAGGTTGTCCGCCATGATGATAGGATGACTTCCAGGTTCCCCGGCAACGGCGCCAATGTTCCGAGGGTTACTTGAAACTGAAGGTCGATCTCGGAGGAGATATGCTGTTGTGGTCGGAGCTGTCGTGTCTGACTTGTTGGATCTGGTGGTGCTGCTGATCCTTGATCACCGGAGGCTGGTGGTACCTGGAAGAGACTCTGATGCTTAAGTTAGCACGTGCTTTTGGCAGGTTTTTTGTAGAATCAGAGTATGAGTTATACCTGAGTGCTCCAGTGTATTTATAGTACTGTAGAGTGACCTTTCTGGAGATAAGTTAGTTATCTTATCTTATCTTTGAGCGAAGTCACCTTATCTTTTAGGCCAGCCACCTTTAGAGTAGAATGCGTCCTTTTATTTGGGCCTACTTGGGCCTCTGAGGCATTTGTCTGAGCTCTTTGTGAAGAGGTTGGTAATTGACCAACCTTCCAATAGGTCGGTAATGAACGTACCTTTCAAGATGTCGGTAAGGGATCAACTTTCCAAGAGGTCAGCCTATTTGCTTTAGATCATCTCTGATCTTATAGCTCGGACCGGTGTATGAACACAACCCTTGCCTTCAGGTGAGAGATCAATCCTTTTCAAGTGGCATGGATTATTATTTGAATCTCTTACCCAGTCTTTAGCATCTAGACTTATTATAGGATATTCATCTTCCTTCAATCTGAATCCTATTTCGGGGATGACTTCTTTATTCTCCATCCACCCATGATAATTGAGTTCATGGAAGTGAGATTTGAATCCTTTTTTTTATCATAAGTGGGTGGTTTAGCTGGTTGCTTCCCTTTTCTTCCTTGCGGAACTTGGTGAGGCCATTGAATGGAGAAGGAGAGGGCCGAACCTTCCAACACCAAACATAAATGGTCCTTGTCCTTAAACACAAGAAAAATTATGAGCAAAACTAAGAAGATAAGGGAGGCAAAGTGAGGTATATCAGTTAAGACTAAGAAGAACAAAATCTTGGACAGAGCAAGGTTTAAGAGGAGAAAGAGTGGAACTTTTATGGGCACGGTTTCTTGGTTTTGGAAGAACAAGGATGTGGGATGTATGAGAGATGAAAAATCTATTTGGTTTAGAACAAGTGATGAGTCAAGTACGGGTGTGTGAGCAAAGCAAAATTATGTGTGCTAAAGGAAAGCTGCTTGCCAATTTAAAGCAAAGGAATGAGTTATGGGAGCAGGAAAAAAAAAGAGTTTGTGTTCGGCCACTTTGAAATGGAGGGTGAGGATTGAGTGAGTAGTATGAGGATGGATGGCTCATATGAGGAGGTGGAATGAAGATAAGTATTAAGGTTGGTTGTGGTCGTAATTGTAGCTCGGCATGGCATTGGGAGTGCAAGTGTCCTAGCCAGCTAATGCATGTCAAGGTGTTCTTCCCAAGGCATAAATCTCCAGGCCATGTGATTCCTTATGGTGTCTGGTTCTTTCTTTGCCCATGTGACTCCACTATGCTCCAATTCCCTCATTGCTTCTATCACATCTTCTTTATAGTTTTCCTGCAAGATAAAACAAAGCGTCAACTCATTTTTTTTAAAATAAAAATTAATGGAAGACAAATCTAACTATACTTCTTAATGAGAGCAATTAATTAATGTCTCTTTCTTATGCTTAAAGGAACTAAATCATCTATCTTGAAATTCAATATTTATGTAACTTATGTGAACACCAAACTTAGATTGTGACTATATGCTGCAAAATTCATCAATTAACTCACCCAGATAGACTCAATTAATGTTAATGTCTCATGATGCTATCATAGAGTGTCTTTATTCACATCAAACCTGGTGTTCATCAAAGGCTACATGCAACCTTAATGACTTTTTGTGACAATTGATTTTGTTCCCTTAAATGCATATGAATAGACATTTTATTTCTAACTACCAAAGCATAAAAGTTAAAAGATACTATGCATGGGTTGCCTCCCATGAAGCGCTTTTTTAGCATCATTAGCTTGACGTTGCAACTTCTTTGTTCATGTCAGCAGATGCACACTTTCTTCTTTGTTCCATGATCCACCAAGGTAATGCTTAGCTCTGTGACCATTTACAATGAATGTGTTCTTTGTAGCTTTATTTAGAAGTTCACAGCTTCCATGTGGGAAAACCTTGGTCACCAAATAAGGGCCAGTCCATTTAGACTTGAGTTTCCCAGGAAAATCTTAAGCCTAGAGTTGTATAATAGCACTTGCTGCCCTGGCTTAAACTCTTTTCTTGAAATTTTATTGTCAAGCCATCTTTTAGCTCTCTCTTGTATATCTTAGCATTCTCATAAGCTTCTAATATGAACTCATCTAACTTATTGAGTTGCAATAGCCTTTTCTCTCCTGCTGCTTAAGAGTCAAGATTGAGGAGCTTAGTGGCCCAGAAAGATTTGTGTTCGATCTCCACAGGTAGGTGACAGGATTTTCCATAAATCAGCTGGAAGGGTGACTTCCTAATTAGGCTATTAAGTGCAGTTCTATATGCCCATAGAGCATTGTCCAGTTTTCTTGCTCAGTTTTTCCTTGTGACCCCAACTGTCTTCTCTAAGATTCTCTTTAGCTCCATGTTTGCCAATTCAGCCTGCCTATTAGTTTGAGGGTGGTATGGTGTGGCCACCTTGTGAATTACTCCATATTTGTGGAGCAGCTTTTCCATTTATCTGTTATAAAAGTGGCTGCCACCATCACTAATAAGACCTTTGGGCACCCCATATCTGGTGAAGATGTGTCTCTTAAGAAATTGAAGAACAATTGGTGCATCACAGGTAGTTGTTGCTATGGCCTCTATCCATTTAGAGACATATTCCACTACTACCAATATGTATTTGAAGGAATATAATAGGGGAAATGGTCCCATGAAGTCTATGTCCCTGATGAGGGAAAAATGATTCCACAGAAACTCACCAGCAAGTGTACCAGGTCGCATCAAGTAGTAATATCTCACAAGAGTGAGGTCGATCCCACAGGGATTGATCAGTCTAGTCAAGCAGACAGTGATGAATTGAGTGAAAATTGGAGCAACAGAGAGTAAATTACAGAGAATTGTAAATTGCAGAAAGTAAAATTACAGAAGATTAAATGGAGAGAAAAGTAAATTGCATCAAATGTAAAGGAAATTGGGTGCAGGAAAATTAAGAAAAGCAGTAAATCAAAGCTCAGAACAATTGCAGAAGGTTTAAATGCATGAAAAGTAAATTTAGATCACAGCAAACTCAAATATAAAGTTGCAGAAAGTAAATTTACAGAATAGGAATATCAGAAACTGAAATTGCATAAGCCAAATTGAATTCAATACTGGAATGTAAAAGTGCAGAAAAATAAAAGTGTATCAAAGAGAGCCTTCTATTCTACACCTACTCCTACTCCTACTGCTGCCTACTACTACTGCAGCCTACTATCCGTCTGAGTCCCCTAATGAATGAAACTGATGCCTTTATATAGGCTTTACAAAAATGAAAATGAAATTGCAAACAAATTACAAATCAAATAACATTCCTATTCTAACTATCTCTTGTGCCTTTGAGTGATGTCAATGGGCTCTGCTTGCGTTGGAGCTTCAATGGGCTTGGAATCAGATTAATTGAACCAAAATTCTACACCCAAGAGAACGTAGCATTTTAAAATTGAGCGCAGCGTTCATTCACCCACGCGTACGCGTCCCTCACGCTAACGCGTGCTTTTGCGTTTTTGCCCATCGACGCGTATGCGTCACTTATGCGTACGCGTGAACTTCAGATTTTTAGCTTGTGACGCGTACGCGTGCCATACGCCTGCGCGTCCATATTGATGCGTGGAAATCAGATTCCACACAAAACTCACCGGCAAGTGTACTGGGTCGCATCAAGTTGTAATAACTCACAAGGGTGAGGTCAATCCCATAGGGATTGATGGATTGAGCAATTTTAGTTAGGTGATGAATTTAGTTAAGCGAATATTTGATGAATTGAGTAATTTTGATTGACAAAAGCTAAATTGCAAGTAAATAAAGGTGCAGAAAGTAAATAGCAGTAGAATAAAGTGCAGAAGAGTTAAATTGCAAATAACTTAATGAACAAGAAAGTAAAAGAGTTGTAACTTAAATTGCAAGAAAAGTAAATTGCAGAAACTTAAAATGTAAGAAATGTAAATTTGCTGAATCTAAATTGCTGAGAAATATAAATTGCTTGAAGAGTAAAAGGATTTGGTTGCTGGGACTTGGAATTGATCAAGAAATTGCAAATTAAAGTAAATCAGAAAGCTCTAAGATGTAAGACTTCAGATCTGGATCTCAGTAGCAAGAACAGAAATGTAAAATTGCATGAAGAAACAAATTAGAAAGAAACTTAAATCAATTGTGGAATTCTGAAAGAGAAATTAAAGATCGAGGAAGAGCAATGAGATTAGCAATCAGATCTAGATCTAAATTACTCCCTTGATCAAACAGAAATGAAATTGCAGAAGAAAACAAAGATAAAAACAGAAGAGAAGATTAAGATCTAAACCATAGATCAATTGAGAAGAAGAGTAAGAGATGATTCTCAGAATTAGAATCAATGGAACCCTTTAATCTCAATTCAAGACCCAAAATAGAAAAGTAGAACTTGCAGAAGAAATAAAATACAAAAAGAAAACCAGATCCAATTCCCAAATCCCAAATTCAAAACAATTGAAAATTAAAAGTGAAAACTAAAAATGAGCTAAAGGTGCTCTACAAATCCAACTTAATCCTATTTATACACTTTCTATTTTGATCTTCAAAGCTTGGAGTGGGCTTTTCAAAGTTGGCCTTGAATGAAAAATGGATTTGAAGAAGGATGGGTCCGGTTTGGTTTTGGTTCAAATTGGGTCAAGGTGTGTGGGAACCTCCTAGGGGAGCGCTCAGTTTGGTATAGTGAGCATTACTTTCACTCTTGGTTTGGTGAGCCTTGGTGCCAATTGAGAGCGCTACGCTCGAATCTTTGGGCATTACTCCTGGCCTTTGCTTGGTTCCCCTCTTCGAGCCTTGGTGTGAGCATTGCGTCTCCTTGTGTTGCTTGGCCTTGTGTACCTTGCTTCCTTGCCAAGCTCCACGAATAAGTGAACAAAAGGGAGCGCTGCGCTTGAGTTTTTGAGCACTACTCCTGGCCTTTGTTGCTTGGCCTTGTGTGCCTTGCTTCCTTGCCAAAAGGGCACGAAAAAGGTAAGGAATGTGAGCGTAGCGCTCAAAATTTCAAACGCTACCCCTTGCTTGTGCTGCACTATTTGGTGCTTCCTCTTGGGTGCTCAGTTTGCAACTTTGAGAGCTCCTTGAGAGCCTGGATGTGCCACGCTTTATTTTCATGGGCCACGCTTTTTAAAGCGTGGCCTAAAGTCCAAAGCGTGCTCAAACTTCAAAAGTGTGCCAAAAATTCCTCTTTCCACCATTTCTTCACCTACAAGCAACCAAACAACTAATCAAAGCTCCACCAAAATCACTAGATCTTTGCATCATTTATAAAATCAATTAATACTAGCATAAAACCTATGATTTTGTGCAAAATGCAAGATGTTTGATTGATTCAGGATAACCATGAAAATCCACTCCAATCACTTACTTAGCATAAAACCTAATAAAACTAATGAAAAATGCTTGTAGAACTAGCATAAGATGACTTGTCATCACAATACCAAACTTAAACCTTGCTTGTCCCCAAGCAAGCATTAAACATTGAGAAGAAATGAAATGAAATAGAGAAGCACACATGTCCTTATTTAGCAGATAATAGAAATTGAACTATGGGGTTTTATGCAGACAAACATAATGCCTTACTTTTTGATTGATCCCCTTTGATTTTTCCTTCTTTCTTTTGCTTAGAAAGCTTATTTCTTAATGGTAACTCAGTGTCAACTGTTGCAGCAGCCTTTTGGCTCAATTTTGCTCAACACTTCTTCACTACAAACACTTGGCTCACAAATCCTCTTAGGAATATTGATGCCCAGCATCTCTTTGGATAACTAAATGCTTTATAGCTAGGTTGCTCTTGATAATGGACTTTTGGTTGATAATCCCGGATTAGTTAATCCAAGTTACCAAGTTTTAAAAGACTCCTTAGAACCTAATTGTCCAAGCATATCCTAGTACAAAAAGCACCACAGACATATGTCCTAAGGTCCAAGCTATTGGTGTCTAGCCTTATTGTTTGTTTCTTTGTCAATTCATGGCTTTTCTTTTCTTTTCCTTTCTTACTTTGCTTTGTTTTCCAGGAAATTTCATTTATAAAAGGTTTTACGACAGCAACCAAGTTCATACTACAAAGAACACTCTATATGCAGCTTTTATTATTGAGCTTTCCATTAAATCAAGCAATCACCACCACATGTCTCATTCTAATTCCTTCAACATTGGACAATTACTTTCTTTTTTAAAAATTTTCTCTTATTGATGCGAAAAGGGAGACAAAATATAATTCAAGATGGATGAGTGATAACAAGCATAATGCAAATCCTAACAAGAAAACTACTCAAGGTATGAAAATGCAAAACATAAAACATTTAGAGGCATATCATGTTTCAGAGATGCATCATCCTTATTTGATTAAAACTATGAAAATAACTCCACCACCTCTAGTTGTCGTGCTCTTTCCCTTTGCTGCTTTCTCCTTTCTTCTTCTTCTTCTTTCTTTCTTGGGGTTCTTCAACAAGGCACCTTCGATCCCAAATCTGGTCTACCTGATCCCAGAGCCCAGCATCCTTCAATCTTTGTTGCATGTGTACTATTTTCTTATTGGCTAGTGCTCTTTGATGATCAATCAACTCTTGGAATTGCTCAAATGGTTTGATCAGTTGGTTCAATGTTGGCATGCTATGGACTACATAGTCCAACTTTGCTTGATTTGCTATATCATACTCCCTTCTATCCACATACCTATGCTCTCTAATTGTATGATATATGTTCTTCCATTGGTAGAGATTTTGGGTGTACTCAACAAACTTGGCCTGTCGTAGGAACAATTGGTATGCGAAATTGTTACTCTGAGGTTGTAAAATTTGTTGTTCGTTCTCTCCTTGGCAATGGCGCCAATAACTGGTGCACAACACCATGGTCTAAACATAACTTCACAACTTCGCACAACTAACTAGAAAGTGCACTGGGTCGTCCAAGTAATAAAACCTTACGTGAGTAAGGGTCGATCCCACGGAGATTGTTGGTATGAAGTAAGCTATGGTCATCTTGTAAATCTCAGTCAGGCGGATATCAAATGGTTATGGAGTTTTTGAATAATAATAATAAATAAACAGAAAATAAAGATAGAAATACTTATGTAATTCATTGGTGAGAATTTCAGATAAGCGTATAGAGATGCTTTCGTTCCTCTGAACCTCTGCTTTCCTGCTGTCTTCATCCAATCCTTCCTACTCCTTTCCATGGCAAGCTTTATATAAGGGCATCACCGTTGTCAATGGCTACATCCCATCCTCTCTGTGAAAATGGTCCAAATGCTCTGTCACGGCATGGCTAATCATCTGGAGGTTCTCGATCATACTGGAATAGGATTTACTATCCTTTTACGTCTGTCACTACGCCCAGCACTCGCGAGTTTGAAGTTCGTCTTAGCCATCCCTTCCCAGATCCTACTCGGAATACCACAGACAAGGTTTAGACTTTCCGGATCTCAGGAATGGCCATCCATCGGTTCTAACTTATACCACGAAGATTCTAATATCTCGGACTCGGTCCTCTGTATTAGATATCTAAGAGATACTCATTCTAGCTTGTTTGCATGTAGAACGGAAGTGTTTATCAGGCATACGTTCATAAGTGAGAATGATGATGAGCGTCACATAATCATCACATTCATCATGTTCTTGAGTGCGAATGGATATCTTAGAAGTGAAATAAGTTGAATTGAATAGAAAACAGTAGTACTTTGCATTAAATCATGAGGAACAGCAGAGCTCCACACTTTAATCTATGGAGTGCAGAAACTCTACCGTTGAAAATACATAAGTGATTAAGGTCTAGGCATGGCCGAATGGCCAGCCCCCATGATCTAAGAACTAGACGTCCCAAGATGATCCGAAGATCATAAGATCTCTAATACAATAGTAAATAGTCCTATTTATACTAAACTAGTTACTAGGGTTTACAGAAGTAAGTAATTGATGCATAAATCTACTTCCGGGGCCCACTTGGTGTGTGCTTGTGCTGAGCTTGAAGTTTACACGTGCAGAGGCTTCTTCTGGAGTTGAACGCCAAGTTGTAACGTGTTTTTGGTGTTCAACTCTGGTTCGTGACGTGTTTCTGGCGTTTAACTCCGGACTGCAGCGTAGAACTGGCGTTCAACGCCCTTTTGCGTCATCTAAACTCGGCCAAAGTATGGACTATTATATATTGCTGGAAAGCCCTGGATGTCTACTTTCCAATATACTATAAATTCCAAACTATCGATGAAACATAGCTCCAATCAGATGAGCAGGACTTGTAGCTTTTTGCCTCTTGAATAGTTTTGGCATCTCGCTTTATCCATTGAAGTTCAGAATGATTGGCATCTATAGGAACTCAGAGTTCAGATAGTGTTACTGATTTTCCTAGTTCAGTATGTTGATTCTTGAACACAGCTACTTTATGAATCTTGGCCGTGGCCCTAAGCACTTTGTTTTCCAGTATTACCACCGGATACATAAATGCCACAGACACATAATTGGGTGAACCTTTTCAGATTGTGACTCAGCTTTGCTAAAGTCCCCTATTAGAGGTGTCCAAGGTTCTTAAGCACACTCTTCTTTTGCTTTGGACCTTGACTTTAACCGCTCAGTCTCAAATTTTCACTTGACACCTTCACGCCACAAGCACATGGTTAGGGACAGCTTGGTTTAGCCGTTTAGGCCAGGATTTTATTCCTTTAGGCCCTCCTATCCACTGATGCTCAAAGCCTTGGGATCCTTTTTATTTACCCTTGCCTTTTGGTTTTAAGGGTTATTGGCTTTTTGCTCTTGCCTTTTGATTTTAAGAGCTTTTGGCTTTTTCTGCTTGCTTTTTCTCTTTTTTTTTTCGCTATTTTTTTCTATTTTATTTTTTTTTCTTCTGCAAGATTTTGTATTCACTGCTTTTTCTTGCTTCAAGAATCATTTTTATGATTTTTCAGATTATCAAATAACATGTCTCCTTGTCATCATTCTTTCAAGAGCCAACATATTTAACATTCATGAACAACAACTTCAAAAGACATATGCACTGTTCAGGCATTCATTCAGAAAACAAGAAGCATTGTCACCACATCAATATAATTAAACAAAGTTCAAGGATAAATTCGAAACTCATGTACTTCTTGTTCTTTTGAATTAAAACAGTTTTCATTTAAGAGAGGTGATGGATTCATAGGACATTCATAACTTTAAGACAAAGTTACTAAATACTAATGATCATGTAATAAGACACAAACATGGATAAGCACTTAACATAAAGAAAACGAAAAACAGAGACTGTAAGAACAAGGAATGAGTCCACCTTAGTGATGGTGAAGTTTTCTCCTTGAGGAACCAATGATGTCCTTGAGCTCTTCTAGGTCTCTTCCTTGTCTTTGTTGCTCCTCCCTCATTGCTTTTTGATCTTCTCTAATTTCATGAAGGATGATGGAGTGCTCTTGATGTTCCACCCTTAATTGTCCCATGTTGGAACTTAATTCTCCTAGAGAGGTGTTGATTTGCTCCCAAAAATTCTGTGGAGGAAAGTGCATCCCTTGAGGTATCTCAGGGATTTCTTGATGGTGAGCTTCCTCATGCATTTTTTGAGCTCCATGAGTGGGCTCTCTTGTTTTCTCCATCCTTTTCTTAGTGATGGGCTTCTCTTCCTCAATGGGAATGTTTCCCTCTATGTCAATCCCAGCTGAATTGCATAGATGGCAAATGAGGTGAGGAAAAGCTAACCTTGCCATAGTGGAGGACTTGTCAGCCACCTTGTAGAGTTCTTGAGGTATAATCTCATGAACCTCCACCTCTTCTCCAATCATGATGCTATGGATCATGATGGCCTGGTCTACAGTAACTTCAGACCGGTTGCTAGTGGGAATGATTGAGCGTTGAATGAACTCCAACCATCCTCTAGCTACAGGCTTAAGGTCCAGTCTTCTCAGTTGAATCAGTTTGCCTTTTGAGTCAATCTTCCATTGAGCTCCTTCCACACATATGTCCATGAGGACTTGGTCCAACCTTTGATCAAAGTTGACTCTCCTTGTGTAGGGGCATGCGTTCTCTTCCATCATTGGCAAGTTGAACGCCAACCTCACATTTTCCGGACTAAAATCTAAGTATTTCCCCTGAACCATGGTGAGATAATTCTTGGGTTCGGGTTCTTACTTTGATCATGGTTCCTAGTGATCTATGCATTAGCATAGAACTCTTGAACCATTAGAATTCCGACTTATTGGATGGGGTTTGTTAGAACTTCCCAACCTCTTCTATGGATCTCATGTCGGATCTCTGGATACTCATTTTTCTTGAGTTTGAAAGGGACCTCTGGGATCACCTTCTTCTTGGCTACAACATCATAGAAGTGGTCTTGATGGGCTTTGGAGATGAATCTTTCCATCTCCCATGACTCGGAGGTGGAAGCTTTTGTCTTTCCTTTTCCTTTTCTAGAGGATTCTCTGGTTTTAGGTGCCATCAGTGGTAATGGAAAAACAAAAAGCTTATGCTTTTACCACACCAAACTTAGAATATTGCTCTCCCTCGAGCAAGAGAAGAAAGAAGAGATGAAGAAGAAGAAGAAATGGAGGAGAGGGGGAGAGGTTGTGTTTCGGCCAAGAAGAGGAAGAGAGGGTTGTGTTGTGTGAAAATGAAGAAGAATGGAGGGGTTTATATAGTGGAGGGAGAGGGGGTTAGGTTCGGCCATTTAGGGTGGGTTTGGGTGGGAAAGTGATTTTGAATGTTGAAGGTAGGTGGGGTTTATGAGGTAGGTTTATGGGGAAGAGTGGATGGATGTGAGTGGTGAATGGATAATAGGAAAGAGAGATTGAGGTGATTGGTGAAGGGTTTTGGGGAAAGGTGTTTATTGGGAAGAGAGGATGAACATTGAGAAGAGGGAAGTGTATGAGTGGAGGTAGGTGGGGATCCTGTGGGGTCCACAGATGCTGAGATGATCTTGTGGGGTCCACAGATGCTGAGATGATCCTGTAGGGTCCACAGATCCTGAGGTGTCAAGGAATTGCATCCCTGCACCAATTAGGCATGTAAAATGCCTTTGCATGCAATTCTGGTGTTTAAACGCCGAATTGATGCTTGTTCTGGGCGTTCAGCGCCCAGATGCAGCATTTTTCTGGCGTTGAACGCCAGTTCTATGCTTGTTTCTGGCGTTCAGCGCCAGCTTTCCTCAGTGTGCATTCCTGGCGTCTGAACGCCAGGATGCTGCTTGTTTTGGGCGTTCAACGCCAGATCCATGCTCTGTTCTGGCATTGAACGCCAGCCAGATGCTCCTTACTGGCGTTTAAACGCCAGTAAGTCCTTCCTCCAGGGTGTGATTTTTCTTCTGCTGTTTTTGATTCTGTTTTTGATTTTTCTATTTATTTTGTGACTCCACATGATCATGAACCTAATAAAACATGAAATAACAATAAAAATAAATTAAAATTAGATAAATAAAAACTGGGTTGCCTCCCAACAAGCGCTTCTTTAATGTCAATAGCTTGACAGTGGGCTCTCATGGAGCCTTACAGATGTTCAGAGTATTGTTGAGACTCCCCAACACCAAACTTAGAGTTTGGATATGGGAGTTCAATACCAAACTTAGAATTTGGTTGTGGCCTCCCAACACCAAACTTAGAGTTTGACTGTGGGGACTCTGGTTGACTCTGTTTTGAGAGAAGCTTACTGTGCCTCTTTTCCATGTTTACAGAAGGATGTCCTTGAGTTTTAAACTCAAGGGAGTCCTCATTTTATTGAAGGACTAGTTCACCTCTGTTAACATCAATCACAGCTCTTGCTGTGGCTAGGAAGGGTCTTCCAAAGATGATGGATTCATCCTCATTCTTCCCAGTCTCTAGGATTATGGAATCAGCAGGGATGTAAAGGCCTTCAACCTTTACTAACACGTCCTCTACTTGTCCATAAGCCTCTTTTCTTGAGTTGTTTGCCATCTCTAATGAGATTTTAGCAGCTTGCACCTCAAAGATTCCCAGTTTCTCCATTACAGAGAGTGGCATGAGGTTTATTCCTGACCCAAGGTCACATAGAGCCTTCTCAAAGGTTATGGTGCCTATGGTACAAGGTATTAGGAACTTTTCAGGATCTTTTTTCTTCTGAGGCAATCTCAGTTGATCCAATGCATTTAGTTCATTGGTGAACAGGGGAGGTTCATCTCCCCAAGTTTCATTACCAAATAAATTGGCATTCAGCTTCTTGATTGCACCAAGGAACTTGGCAACTTGCTCTTCAGTAACATCTTCATTCTCTTCAGAAGAAAAATACTCTTCAGAGCTCATGAATGGCATAAGGAGGTTTAATGGAATCTCTATAGTCTCTAGATGAGCCTCAGAGTCCTTTGGTTCCTCAAAGGGATACTCCTTATTGATCATTGGACGTCCCAGGAGGTCTTCCTCTTGGGGATTCACGTCCTCCCCTTCCTCTCTAGGTTCGGTCGTGTTGACTATGTCAATGGCCTTGCACTCTCCTTTTTGATTTTCTTCTGTATTGCTTGGGAGAGCACTAGGAGCGATTTCAGTGATTTTCTTACTCAGCTATCCCACTTGTGCCTCCAAATTTCTAATGGAGGACCTTGTTTCATTCATGAAACTCACAGTGGCCTTAGATAGATCAGAGACTAAGTTTGCTAAATTAGAGATATTTTGTTCAGAGTTCTCTGTCTGTTGCTGAGTGGATGATGGAAAAGGCTTGCTATTGCTAAACCTGTTTCTTCCACTATTATTAAAGCCTTGTTGAGACTTTTGTTGATTCTTCCATGAGAGATTTGGGTGATTTCTCCATGAGGGATTGTAGGTGTTTCCATATGGTTCACCCATGTAATTCACCTCTGCTATTGCAGGGTTTTCAGGATCATAAGTTTCTTCTTCAGAAGATGCCTCTTGAGTACTGTTGGATGCAGCTTGCATTCCATTCAGACTCTGAGAAATCATATTGACTTGCTGAGTCAATATTTTATTCTGGGCCAATATGGCATTCAGAGTATCAATTTTAAGAACTCCCTTCTTCTGAGGCGTCCCATTACTCACAGGATTCCTCTCAGAAGTGTACATAAACTGGTTATTAGCAACCATGTCAATGAGTTCTTGAGCTTCTGCAGGCGTTTTCTTTAGGTGAATGGATCCACCTACAGAAGTATCCAATGACATCTTAGCTAATTCCGACAGACCATCATAGAATATATCCAGGATGGTCCATTCTAAAAGCATGTCAGAAAGACACTTTTTGGTCAGTTGCTTATATCTCTCCCAAGCTTCATAGAGGGATTCTCCTTCTTTCTGTCTAAAGGTTTGAACATCCACTCTAAGCTTACTAAGCTTTTGAGGAGGAAAGAACTTGGCTAAGAAAGCCTTGACCAGCTTATCCCAAGAGTTCAGGCTATCCTTAGGTTGAGAGTCCAACCATATTCTAGCTCTGTCTCTCACAGCAAACGGGAAAAGCATGAGCCTGTAGACTTCAGGATCTACTCCATTAGTCTTAACAGTATCACATATCTGCAAGAATTCAGTTAAGAACTGAAAGCGATCTTCAGATGGAAGTCCATGAAACTTGCAGTTTTGTTGCATCAGAGAAACTAATTGAGGTTTAAGCTCAAAATTGTTTGCTCCAATGGTAGGGATGGAAATGCTTCTTCCATGTAAATTAGAATTAGGTGCAGTAAAGTCACCAAGCATCCTCCTTGCATTATTATTATTTTCGGCTGCCATCTCCTCTTCCTGTTCGAAAATTTCTGTAAGGTTATCTCTGGATTGTTGTATTTTAGCTTCTCTTAGTTTCCTCTTCAGAGTCCTTTCAGGTTCAGGGTCTGCTTCAACAAGAATGTTCTTGTCCTTGCTCCTGCTCATATGAAAAAGAGGGAATAGAAAAATAATAATAATAGGGATCCTTTTTACCCAGGTATAGAGGTTCCCCTGTGTGAATAGAAGAAGAAAAGAATGTAATGTAAAAAAGGAAAGAAGAGAAAATTCGAACACAGATGGAAGAGGGGGTTCGAATTTGGGTGAGATGAAATGTTAGTAGATGAATAAATAAATAGAAGGAGATGAGAGAGAAAGAGGATTTTCGAAAATAAAATTTTTAAAAAGGGTTAGTGATTTTCGAAAATTAGGAATGAAATCAAATTAAAATTAAAAATTGAAACAATTAGTTAAATAAAAAGAATTTTTGAAAAAGAGGAAAGAGATTTTTGAAAATTAGAGAGAGAGAGTTAGTTAGGTAGTTTTGAAAAAGATAAGAAACAAACAAAAAGTCAATTAGTTAGTTGAAAAAGATTTGAAAATCAATTTTGAAAAGATAAGAATATAAGAAGTTAGAAAAGATATTTGAAAATCAAATTTTTGAAAAAGATAAGATTTAAAAAATAAAGATATGATAGGAAGATATGATTAGAATTAGTTTTGAAAAAGATTTGATTTTTAAAATTATAATTAATGACTTGACTCACAAGAAATCACAAGATATGATTCTAGAATTTAAAGTTTGAATCTTTCTTAACAAGTAAGTAACCAACTCGAAATTTTTGAATCAAAACATTAATTGATGATGTGATTTTCGAAAATATGATATAAAATTAAGAAAAAGATTTTTGAAAAATATTTTTAAAATTTTCGAAAATAAATAAGAAAAATAAAAAAGATTTGATTTTTGAAAAAGATTTTGAAAAAGATAAGATTTTTAAATTGAAAATTTGATTTGACTCATAAGAAACAACTAGATTTTAAAAATTTTTGAAAAAGTCAATCCAAATTTTCGAATTTTATGAGTGAAAACGGGAAAGATATTTTTTTGATTTTTGAACTTTTAATGATGAAAGAGAAAAACATGAAAAAGACTCAATGCATGAAAATTTTGGATCAAAACAATGAATGCATGCAAAAATGCTATGAATATCATGATGAACATCAAGAACACTTTGAAGATCATGATGAACATCAAGAACATGTTTTTGAAAATTTTTATATGCAAAGAAAACATGCAAGACACCAAACTTAGAAATCTTTCATGTTCAGACACTATGAATGCAAAAATGCACATGAAAAACAAGAAAAGGCACAAAACAAGAAAACATCAAGATCAAACAAGAAGATTTACCAAGAACAACTTGAAGATCATGAAGAACACCATGAATGCATGATTTTTTCGAAAAATGCATAAATTTTTTAGAAAAAAAATGCAATTGACACCAAACTTAAAAATTGACTCAAGACTCAAACAAGAAACACAAAATATTTTTTATTTTTATGATTTTATAAATTTTTTTTCGAAAATTAATGTGAAAAAAAAATAAAGATTCCAAATCTGAGGGTTAGACATGGCTTAATAGCCAGCCAAGCTTTAGAAGATACAAATCAGGCATATAACAGCTGATACTTCATCCAACTTCATATACTTATAAGTGGAAGCCTCAGTCTAAAAGAATTAGACATGGCTCTACAGCCAGCCAGGCTTCTACATGCTTCATGAAACACTAGAATTCATTCTTAAAAGTTCTGAGAAAAATATATTTTTGAAAAGATTTATTTTTTTTTCGAATATTAATTAGGAAAAATGAAAAAGAAGAAAATATTTTTGAAAAATTTTTTTTGAAAACTTTTTGAAAACAAAATAAGAAGAAAATTACCTAATCTGAGCAACAAGATGAACCGTCAGTTGTCCAAACTCAAACAATCCCCGGCAATGGCGCCAAAAACTTGGTATGCGAAATTGTTACTCTGAGGTTGTAAAATTTGTTGTTCGTTCTCTTCCTGGCAATGGCGCCAATAAATGGTGCACAATACCATAGTCTAAACATAACTTCACAACTTCGCACAACTAACCAGCAAGTGCACTGGGTCGTCCAAGTAATAAAACCTTACGTGAGTAAGGGTCGATCCCATGGAGATTGTTGGTATGAAGCAAGCTTTGGTCATCTTGTAAATCTCAATTAGGCGGATATCAAATGGTTATGGAGTTTTGGAATAATAATAATAAATAAACAGAAAATAAAGATAGAAATACTTATGTAATTCATTGGTGAGAATTTCAGATAAGCGTATAAAGATGCTTTCGTTCCTCTGAACCTCTGCTTTCCTGCTGTCTTCATCCAATCCTTCCTACTCCTTTCCATGGCAAGCTTTATATAAGGGCATCACCGTTGTCAATGGCTACATCCCATCATCTCTGTGAAAATGGTCCAAATGCTCTGTCATGGCATGGCTAATCATCTGGAGGTTCTCGATCATACTGGAATAGGATTTACTATCCTTTTACATCTGTCACTACGCCCAGCACTCGCGAGTTTGAAGTTCGTCACAGCCATCCCTTCCCAGATCCTACTCGGAATACCACAGACAAGGTTTAGACTTTTTGGATCTCAGGAATGGCCATCCATGGGTTCTAACTTATACCACGAAGATTCTAATATCTCGGACTCGGTCCTCTATATTAGATATCTAAGAGATACTCATTCTAGCTTGTTTGCATGTAGAACGGAAGTGTTTGTCAGGCACGCATTCATAAGTGAGAATGATGATGAGCGTCACATAATCATCACATTCATCATGTTCTTGAGTGCGAATGGATATCTTAGAAGTGGAATAAGTTGAATTGAATAGAAAACAGTAGTACTTTGCATTAAATCATGAGGAACAGCAGAGCTCCACACCTTAATCTATGGAGTGCAGAAACTCTACCGTTGAAAATACATAAGTGATTAAGGTTTAGGCATGGCCGAATGGCTAGCCCCCATGATCTAAGAACTAGACGTCCCAAGATGATCCGAGGATCATAAGATCTCTAATACAATAGTAAACAGTCCTATTTATACTAAACTAGTTACTAGGGTTTACAGAAGTAAGTAATTGATGCATTAATCCACTTCTGGGGCCCACTTGGTGTGTGCTTGGGCTGAGCTTGAAGTTTACACGTGCAAAGGCTTCTTCTGGAGTTGAACGCCAAGTTGTAACGTGTTTTTGGCGTTCAACTCTGGTTCGTGACGTGTTTCTGGCGTTTAACTCCGGACTACAGCGAAGAACTGGCGTTCAACGCCCTTTTGCGTCGTCTAAACGCGGCCAACGTATGGACTATTATATATTGCTGGAAAGCCCTGGATGTCTACTTTCCAACACAATGGAAAGCGCGCCATTTTGAGTTCTGTAGCTCCAGAAAATCCACTTTGAGTACAGGGAGGTCAGAATCCAACAGCATCAGCAGTCCTTCTTCAACCTCTGAATCTGATTTTTGCTCAAGTCCCTCAATTTCAGCCAGAAAATACCTAAAATCATAGAAAAACACACAAAGTCATAGTAAAGTCCAGAAATGTGAATTTAACATAAAAACTAATAAAAACATCCCTAAAAGTAACTAGATCCTACTAAAACATACTAAAAACAATGCCAAAAAGCGTATAAATTATCCGCTCATCAACAGTCCATTAACTGACTCTTGAACATTTGCTTATTGTTCCTTTTGCCCCTCAAGAATTTTTGCTTGAAACTCCCTCTGTTGATCTAACATCTGAAGCTGGAAGTTTTCTTGCTTCTTCATCATTTGCTGTTGCCAATGCAGTTGTTGCTCACGAACCTTCAAATATTGCTCTTCTTGTTGCAAGTTTTGCTCTTGTTGCCTCAAATACTGCTCGTGTGCTCTCATGTGTTGTTGAGACATTTCTTCAATGGCTCTTTGCAATTGGCTCAGATCCATTGCACCAAGAGCTTGTTCTCCCTCCACTTGTGGTCTCATTCTTCTACCTTGAGCTTTTCCTTCCTCTTGGTTGTCAGCATCAGTGGCACCCTCCATGCTTTGCTTGGTGATCCCTCTGCTCCCTTTTACCTTCTCAGTATTTTCATCCTCAAAGAGTACTCTAACTCTTTTGCATAGCCTCAGAATAGTGCTTGGGTGACCAAGTCTACTTTTACCCGTTTTCTCAGCTATTTCTTGAATACTATCCGCGATGAGCTGTGGGACATTGACTTCTCCTCCCCTAAGTATGCAATAGGTCAGAATTGCTCTCTTAATGGTGACCTCAGATGTATTTGCAGTAGAGAGGATGGATTTTCTCACTATCTCATACCAACCTTTGGCTTCTGGTGTGAGATCTATTCTTTTTAAGTGGCTTGGGGCTCCTTCTGAGTCCCTTTCCCAATGATGTGCATAAACTTGTTATGCTACGATTTAGGAAATTGCACGATCGGCAAAATTCCTTCCGGCAAGTGCACCGGTTATCGTCAAGTAAAAACTCACAATAGAGTGAGGTCGAATCCCACAAGGATTGGTTGAGTGAGCAATTCGGATTAGAAGTATGTTCTAGTTGAGCGGAATCAAGATTTAGATGAGAATTGCGGAATGTAAAATTGGCGGGAAAAGTAAATGACAAGAAATTGAAATGGCGGAATCTTAAATTGCATGAATTAAAGAGCAGAAGCTAAATTGCTGAAATTAAAAGGGAATGGGGGTGATTGCATGAATTTAGTTACAGAATGTAAAGAGAAAGTGGAAATCAGAAATGGGGAATTCATTGGGTTATAGGAGATATTGAGATCTCCGAATCAAAACATGTTTATCTCTTCCTCAACCAATGCGTTCATTGAATTTTGCTTGGCAATCTTATATGATTGGATCCCAATCCCTTGGCTCACCAATTCTCTCTAAAAACAAACAAATTCCCAATCCCTTGGTTTAAATGTTCATAAGAAGAGATGATGCTCGATCACTGATTTTACCACACAGTTTCATGAACCACAATTTGGTAGGATTACATGTCACAATATCCATCCAAACCCCAATCCAATTCACTGTGAGAAAGCTTCTCTAGCATGAATCCTCCATTCCTTTCCCAAGGTTCCGAAGGATTCCAATTATGGGTAGTTTCTTTCCCAAGACAACTACCCAATAGAATTAGATCGAGAAGCTTTCTAACAAAATTCAAGAGAAAAGATTGAAGAAGAAGATAAACTATTATTGATTCATTGAATTACAATAGAGCTCCCTAACCCAATGAAAGGGGGTTTAGTGAGTCATAGCTCTGAATTCAATTACAAAGATATGAAAACTAGCTAAATGAAAAGGTAAAAGTCCCCTCCTAACTTAAATTCTATCCTATTTATACACTTTCTATATTGAGCTTCTGTTGTGTTTCTTGGGCTTTGAGGCCTCTCCCTGCTTTCCTTTTGCCTTGGGTTTATGATCCATAATCTTGATGAGGCTGCTGATCCAAATTCTGTAACATTCATTGAGCCAACTTAGTGATAATCAAATAATGACACATGACTCAATAAATTGAAATTTCAGACTCATCAATCCTTCAGGCCCAATCCCATAAACCATGATATTCAATTGGGTTTCATACCAGAGTAAGTTTAAGTTAATGTTTGTGCTCAAATACTACTTAAACCGCAATATTTTTGGCCCAGAAACCTTTTCCAAGAGTGGCGTTTAAGTTGCAGTTTAAGCTTAAACTGCAGCTTAAACGCCAGACACTTCCAGTGATGCCTTTTGTGGAAGCACGTTTAAGCTTCAGTTTAAGGTTAAACTGAAGCTTAAACGTGGAAATGGAAGAAGGCAGCCCTGGAGGGTAACTTAGTCGAACACGTTTAAGCTTCAGTTTAAGGTTAAACTGAAGCTTAAACGTGGAGATAGGAAAGGCAGCCCTGGAGGTCGAACACGTTTAAGCTCCAGTTTAAGGTTAAACTGGAGCTTAAACGTGGAAATAGAGAAAGCCATCTGGGAGGTCGAACACGTTTAAGCTCCAGTTTAAGGTTAAACTGGAGCTTAAACGTGGAAGCTGAGAAAGGTAGCCCTGGAGGTGTCGAACACGTTTAAGCTCCAGTTTAAGGTTAAACTGGAGCTTAAACGTGGAAATGGAGAAAGCAACCCTGGAGGAGAAAACTTGGTCGAACATGTTTAAGCTCCAGTTTAAGGTTAAACTGGAGCTTAAACGTGGAAATGGCTCCCTGGTGCATTTTCCATTTCTGGCGTTTAACTTCCAGTTTAAGGTTAAACTGGAGGTTAAACGTGGAAATGCTTCCTGAGTGGAATTCTCATTCTGGCGTTTAACCTCCAGTTTAAGGTTAAACTGGAGGTTAAACTTCAGTTTCAGCATTTCTTAACCTTCAAGATTCTGGCGTTTAAGCTCCAGTTTAGGCTTAAACTGGAACTTAAACGCCATTTCCAGCATTATATGGCTTGGTAGTTTAAGTTCCAGTTTAAGCTTAAACTGGAACTTAAACTCCACATGTGATATTCAAGCTTCCTTTATTGATTTTGTTGCTTCCTTGCCTAGCCTCTTCTTTCCTGAAATCATCCAAACAATTGCATCAAAGTCTTGCAAAATTTCATGAGAATTCTTCCATTCATAGCATTCAAGTATTATAACTAAAACTCATGGAATTTGCATCAAAATCATACTGTTTGGATGGTTCATTGCTTTGTTATTCATTTAACCATTCTTGGTTACTTTAAGCTCAAGAAAATGCATAAAACAACTAAAACTAACAGAAAAATGCTAGTGAAACTACCCTAAGATGCCTTGGCATCACAACACCAAACTTAATACTTGCTTGTCCCTAAGCAAGTCCTGAGTTATTTGAGAAGAAAGTATGAAACAGAAAGCAATTACATTGGCTATATTAGCAAGCATTTGAAGTTCATCAGAAGGGTTTTATGCAGAAAGTTGCAGCATCACTTTTTCATTCTTATCAGGTAAGATTATCACTTTTTCATTGCATCCATCAAACACTGTTATGGCCTCTTGTTATTCTTATGTCCTTGGCACTTTTCTCTCTTTGTTTTTCTTTCCTTTTTCTTAGAGCTCTTTTGCTCCTTGTTTGCTTGGTGTCATGTGTTGCACAAGCCTTTGGCATTTTCTTTTTCTTATCAGTGCACTACACATATCCACTCCAGGCATTTTAGTTCACATTTCTTCTTGAGACATTGGTGCCCAGCACCTCTTTGTGTGACTAAATGTTTTGTATTTAGGTTGCTCTTGATAATGGACTTTTGGTTGATAATCCCGGGTTAGTTAACCCAAGTTACCAAGTGTTGAAACACTCCTCAGAACCTATTCATCCAAGCATATCCTTAATACATAAACACCACAGGCATTTGTCTCAGAAGTTCAAACCATTGGTGCCTAGCTTATTTTCTCAATTTTTTTGCTTTTTGGTTGCCCTTTTTCAGTGGCTTTTTCTTCTTCTTTTTCTTTCTTTTTCATGGCCAAAGACATTTATTCATCAAGATCCATAGACAGTTTTCAATTTCTACATAAAAAATGATAATTCTACACTCTATTTCCAGTGATCTGACTAAACAATCAAGCATGCATACCACCACTTAATTCTACTTGATTTGTCACTAATTGAGCCAAGTTACTTTTGTTCAAACTTTTCTTTTATTTTTTTGGAAACAGAACAAGCATGGCAAGCACTTGTTTAAGAAGGTGAAGTTATATCCAAACATCTAGGCATTCATTTTATTCAAGGCAATAAACAGACAAACATACTAGAGATTTCACCTTAAAACTTAAATGACTTATAATGAAAGAAAGCTCATGAAGACAATTCACCAATTATCATTTGATTATTAAGGAGAGAGACCACCTCTCATTTATTGCTTGGTTCTTCTTGATTCTTGGGATCCTGCTTCTTCTTGCTTCCTACCGCTTTTTGACCACTTGAACTTCCTTTGTCTTTTCTTATGAGCTTTTTCCAGAATCCAGCCTTTTTCATTGTTTCCTCCACTCCTTTTTCAAGGATCATTGCCTTGTTTATTTCTCCTTCTTTCCTCCCTTTGAAATACTCATCAAAAGCTGGGAATGCTGGGTCCATCTTGTGTAAATGTTCCCCTATGTAGTTAAGCTTGATTTGCGAACTGATGTTGTAATCAGCTTGGACTGAGTATCTTGCATTCTGTAAAGTGGTGGCTTCCTTGATTGCCAAGACATTGGCATCTTGGTGTTGGCATATGTGGCTGAAGGATTCCTGTAAGTGTAAATTCTGTTCCCTTTGCATATCTAAGAATCTTGATTCAAAGTTCCTTTGCATATCCATCATTTTTAGGTGAAAGTCCTCTTGTCTCTCCTGAGACCTCATGTATTGTTGAGACATTCCTTCTATGATTTCCTGCATTCTGCTCATATCCATGGGGTCTCTGGGAATTCGTTGTCTTCTTTCTGGAATTCCTTGCTCTTCTTGCTCTTCTTCTCCGTCTTCTCCTTCCTGTCCTTCTTGTTCCGCTTCTTGCTCTGCTTCTGCTTGTTGCCCTTCTTCATTTCTTCTTTTTGTATGTCTTGGAGCAATTGGGCCAAGAGTCATTCTGTACGCAGTTATAGCCAATCCAGGATATAGCCAATTAGGTCTTTCATCTTCAAGTGGTACTTGGACATCGATGCATAGTCTAATGATGGTGCTAGGGAAGTGGAGCCAGGATTCAGGGTCACTTTTCTCACTAAGCTCTTGTATCTGTTCAGCAATGAGTTTATGAACTTTAATCTCCCCTCCCACCATTATGCAATGTAGCAAGATGGCTCTTTTAGGGACTATTTCTGAAGAGTTTGCAGTGGGTAGGATGGATCTCCTAACTATTGCATACCACCCTTTAGCTTCCGGTGTTAGGTCTCCCCTTCTCAAGACTCTTGGAGCCCCTCTTGTTTTTCTTACCCATTCAGCTCTGATGGCACAAAGGTCTTCAGCAATAGTTGTATAGTCAGGTTCTCCTATCATCCTTTCTTCATAACTTGCTTGGCTGAAATGTATGTTTTTCAGGCCAAGAGTTTTCATGATTGCTTTGGGACTGAAGTCAACTTCCACCCCTCTCACATAGCTTTTGTATGTGGGTTTCTTGGTTAAGTCTTCCCTCACTGCATTTGCATAGAACTCCTTCACCAAGTTGATGTTGATTTTAGTGATTGGCTTAGTCAGGAGCTCCCACTTCCTCTTTTTGATCTTCTCCCAAACACCTGGGAACTCATCCTTTTCAAGGTCAAATGGAACCTCAGCTAGTACCCTTTTAGGTCTCATCCATTTGGCTTGAATCTCATGGAAAACTAATTTGTATCTCCATGCATCGAATTCCCTGTTCTCCTCCATTGGTTGCTTGTCTTTTCTTCTTTTGTGGCTAGATGAGGCTGCCATTGGTTCTTTAGTTTTGGTAAGTGACAAGCTAAAGTTGACAAGGTGAAGCAAGAAGTGTTGTTGGAGGTGTGGTGAGGTTGTTTTCGGCAAAAGATAGTTATGCTATGATGAAAGAAAATGTGCATGAAGGAGATTTGGTGGTGTGGAACTCGTTCCTCAAGTGGTTCTTTATAGTGCCCGTAAGTGAAAAATGGACGGCTAGGGTGGTTTGTGAAGGGTGGCTTGATGGTAAATATATGAATTAGGGAGAAGGACGAATTGCTTTTCATTTTCTTGGAAGTATTCTGGGTGCATTAGGTTGTACATGTAGCTATCTTTTCTTGCAGAACTTCCTTTTCCCATGTGTTAGTTTCAAAGACTTGTGAACTTTCTTTTTGACCAAGCACCGTACCTTCCTTTGTCTTTTTCCTCCATTTTTGTCTTTTCTTTTGTACCTGCACAAACAAACAAGTTTGCTATCATTTTTCGGTCCATGTGAATGATGAATAGTACTTGCACATGTAAATCAATGATTGACTTCATGAGCTTATAGCCGTGACTTTTGTATGTATGCACACTTATTACTGGACACCAAACTTAGTGTTTGGTAAAGTCTCCTGATGACATGAAATCCATATTGGTTGTCCTTAATGAATGTGCATAATTCTAATAAATCATAGTCACTTTGGCTCTTTGATTCTAAACAAATTTACTACCCTAAGTAATTGAAACCAAAGTATTAAAACATGCGAATGGTATACTTGTCATGAATTTCGAAATCCAGAGGAACTTCTTGCTTTTCATGAACCGTGTTCAAAGAGGAACACCAAACTTAATGTTTGGTTGTGCACTTTGAATGAAAAATTGAATGCATTTTGAATAAAATTTGGGGTGCCTTCAGGCACACCAAACTTAGAGACAAATTGTATTTTACATGCAATGTTTAGTGCACTCTTTCAGCAGTTGTCCTGAGGATTCAAGTTCATGCATAAGAAACCATGCTTTATTAAATGCACAACAAAACAAAAAAAGTAAGGATATTAAAAACATGGGTTGCCTCCCATGAAGCGCTTCTTTAACGTCACTAGCTTGACGGTTGTCCCTTGTTAGGGTGGATTGTAGTGCTTGACGTCTTCTCCTCTCACTATGAAAACGTCCCCACTTGATTCCTTCATGACCTCTAAATGTTCCATAGAAAGAACTTTCCTGATTGTGAACACTTGAGGGAGCTGGGAAGGAATGGTTTTGAGGCCAGGTGGGATTGGCAGATAATGACTTGATATCACTTTATCTCCCGGAGAAAAACCTTCAGTGGGAATTTTCTTGTTTCTCCACCCTCTTGGCAATTTCCCTATCATTCTTCCCTTTCTCTTGAGGATTTCTTCATTGACCCTTATGCCAGGAGGATCCTTCTGATCTGTTTCCATTGATTCTTGCGGCTTTAACTCTTGCAACTCTTGTTTGCCTTCCAAGGACTGTTTTAGAGTTTCAGTTGCTGGATTACTTTCCTCCAAACACAGATGGCTACTATCATCCTTAGGCTTTTCAGGTTCTGGTTCAGGCTCAGATGCAGGTTTGAAAACTTTGAAAATGAGCTGTTCATCATGTATTCTCAGAATTAGCTCTCCTTGTTCTACATCTATGAGCGCTCTAGTAGTGGCTAGAAATGGCCTGCCCAGAATGATAGGGTGTAAGTAGCTTTCCTCCATGTCCAAAATGACAAAGTCTGTGGGGAAGTAATAATCTCCCACTTTCACCAGCACATTCTCAACTACCCCTTCAGCTTGCTTCTAAGTTTTGTCAGCCAGGTGTATGATTACATCAGTGGATATCACCTCATTCAGTTGTAGCCTCTTCATAAGAGTTAGAGGCATCACATTTATGCTAGCTCCTAGATCACAGAATCCTCTGTCAATTTTTGTTTCCCCTATGATGCAAGGGATATGAAAACTTCCTGGGTCTGTTTTCTTAGAGACTGTGTCCTTCTTGATGAGGGCACTGCATTCTTTGTTCATTGTTACCGTTTGTCCTCCCTTCAAAACTCTTTTCTTCCTCAATAATTCCTTTAAATACTTGATGTGTGTAGGCATTTGATGGAGAATCTCAAGAAAGGGAATATTGATATGGAGAGACTTAAATGTCTCTAAAAACCTTGAATAGGTTTTCCCTTTTTCACCTCCTCCTAACCTCTGAGGAAATGGTGCTTTTGGTTGGTATGTTTCCATCGTGCCTTTTTACAGTTCCTTGGCTTGCTCAGTTTCACTTTCCTGCTTAGCTTCCTCCACACCTTCCTTCAAGATTTCTGGCTCCTGTTCTGAGGATCTGATTCCTTCTTCTTCTGAGACTTCTTTCAATATGGTGATGGCCTTGCATTCTTCCCATCTCACTCCCTTTTGTTCCCCTTTAGGATTCTTTTCTGTGTCACTAGGGAACACTGCAGTTGATTTGGGGGCCTGTTGAGATAGCTCTTCTACTTGAGACTCCATCCTCTTGAGTTTTTCACCATGGTTTCTTAAGGTAGATCTCACATCATCCCTGAAGCTTTTCAATTCAATTATGTCCTGACCCATGTGTGCCAGCATTCCTTCTATCCTGTTTAATTAATCTTGAAATTGTTGGTTCGGGTTAGGTTGGGTAGGTTGATTATTTTGGCCATGATATGGTGGTTGAGAGTAAGTGTTTTGTGTGGCTTGGTATGATCTTTGGTTGGAGTTTTGGTATGTGGACTTGTTATGTTGGTTTTGCTGGTTTCCCCACCCAAAGTTTGGGTGGTTTTTCCAGCCTGGGTTGTAAGTGTTGGAATGTGGATCATATGGTTGCCTTTGTTGATTTCCTACATAATTGGCCTCTTCCCAATCACCTCCTTCAGTACTTTCTTCCTCTTGATCTTGTGTGTGTATTGCAGCCACTTGTTTTGTTTCTAATTTCCTGGTGAGCTCTGCTAGTTGCTTGGCAAACACCTTGTTTTGGGCTAGAATTGTATCAACATGGTTCAGCTCCATGACTCCCTTAGTGTTGTGTCTCTCTGATGCATAGTAGTACTCATTCTCAGCCACTGTCTCAATCACTTCAATGGCTTCTTCCACAGTCTTTTTCCTGTTCAATGAACCTCCTGATGAATGGTCTACAGCCTTCCTTGATTCATAAGACAGTCCATCATAGAAAATATGCAATTGCACCCAGTCATGGAACATGTCTGGTGGGCATTTCCTTGTCAAATCCTTGAATCTCTCCCATGCCTCGTAGAGAGTTTCACCATCTTGTTGTCTAAAAGTCTGAACCTCAGATCGAAGCCTATTGACCTTTTGTGGGGGGTAGAAACGTGCCAGAAACTTGCTTTCCACCTCGTCCCATGTTGTTAGGCTCCCCCTTGGGAATGATTCCAGCCACTTAGCTGCCTTGTCCCTAAGTGAAAATGGGAACAAAAGCAGTTTATAGGCATCTTCCTGGACTCCATTGGACTTCACAGTGTCGCAAATTCTCAGGAATTTTGTGAGATGTTGGTTTGGGTCTTCATTAGCACTTCCACCAAATGAACAATGATTCTCCACAAGTGATATTAGCTGTGGTTTGAGCTCAAAATTGTTGGCCTGAATGGGTGGTTTCTGAATGCTGCTACCACAATTCCCAGAGGTTGGGTTTATGTATGAACTAAGAACCCTCCTCTCAGGAATGGCATTGTTTACATCAGCTCTCTCATGGTTGTGAACTTCTCTATCCATGTTGAGATCTAGAGCTTCCTCAAAATTGTCCTCAGATTCTCCTTCAGATTCTTCTTCTCCCAGTATTCTCTTCCCTCTTGCTTCCCTTCTAAGTCTATGAAGGGTCCTCTCTGGTTCGGTATATGGAGGAGTTGATGTCTCTCCTCTCCTACCTGTCATACAAGAACACAGCACAGGCAACAAACAAGTGAAATACTCTTGGTTAATGGAAGAGTATGGTTAGAGCAGTTGAGGAATTAATTCAAACAGTTAGTGAGTCAGTGAGTTAGTTGCTTGAATTTAAAGGCATAAAGAAAGAAAGCATGTAACAGAGTGCAGAAATTAAAATTCAACAAGTAACTTGAACTGAATGAACAAAGCAAGAAAAATGCTCAATCTAGTTAACTTCCAATTTGAGAATTGTCAATCGAAAACCAATCCCCGGCAACGGCGCCATAAACTTGATGTGCATAAACTTGTTATGCTACGATTTAGGAAATTGCACGATCGGCAAAATTCCTTCCGGCAAGTGCACCGGTTATCGTCAAGTAAAAACTCACAATAGAGTGAGGTCGAATCCCACAAGGATTGGTTGAGTGAGCAATTCGGATTAGAAGTATGTTCTAGTTGAGCGGAATCAAGATTTAGATGAGAATTGTGGAATGTAAAATTGCATGAATTAAAGAGCGAGAAGCTAAATTGCTGAAATTAAAAGGGATGGGGGTGATTGCATGAATTTAATTGCAGAATGTAAAGAGAAAGTGGTAGATCAGAAATGGGGAATTCATTGGGTTATAGGAGATATTGAGATCTCCGAATCAAAACATGTTATCTCTTCCTCAACCAATGCGTTCATTGAATTTTGCTTGGCAATCTTATATGATTGGATCCCAATCCCTTGGCTCACCAATTCTCTCTAAAAACAAACAAATTCCCAATCCCTTGGTTTAAATGTTCATAAGAAGAGATGATGCTCGATCACTGATTTTACCACACAGTTTCATGAACCACAATTTGGTAGGATTACATGTCACAATATCCATCCAAACCCCAATCCAATTCACTGTGAGAAAGCTTCTCTAGCATGAATCCTCCATTCCTTTCCCAAGGTTCCGAAGGATTCCAATTATGGGTAGTTTCTTTCCCAAGACAACTACCCAATGGAATTAGATCGAGAAGCTTTCTAACAAAATTCAAGAGAAAAGATTGAAGAAGAAGATAAACTATTATTGATTCATTGAATTACAATAGAGCTCCCTAACCCAATGAAAGGGGGTTTAGTGAGTCATAGCTCTGAATTCAATTACAAAATTAAAGGAAAATGATCCAAAGTTCCCGTGTGTCGAAAAGTCTTCCCCCTCAGGGGCTGGATTCCCCTTCAATCTTCCCGTGTCTCAAATGCAGAAACTAAGGCCTTTAAATAGGCTCCCTAAATTACAAAATGAAAATGAAATTCAAAGCAAATTACAATCAAATGAAAATAAACTATTCTAGATGATTCTTGTGGCCTTGATTTGGTGTTGTTGATGGGCCTTGCTTGCTTGAGGGGTAGAGTGACATAATTGATCCAAAAAGGATAATGATCCATTAAACTACACTCAAACGTTGCACCCCCCCTTTCTTGAGTCGTCACTTTGTTCTCTTGTCAACCTTGCCAATTTGATGCCAAATATAGACTATTATACCTCGTTGGAAAGCTATGGATGTCAGCTTTCTAACACAACTGGAAGCACCTCAATTGGATCTCTATAGCTCAAGTTATGCTTGATTGAAGGTGACAAGGTTGCTGGTTGGTTTGACAGCGTTTAAGCCAACGTTTAAGTCACTTAAACGTGCTCGAAAATGCCAATTTTGGGAGCTCAGTTGCATTGTCCACCCCATACTTCTATACATCGTTGGAAAGCTCTGGATGTCTACTTTCCAATGCAACTGGAAGCGCATCATTTGGAGTTCTACAACTCGAGTTATACTCCATGGAAGGTGAAGAGGTCAGCTGGCCTGATTGCATGTTGGTACTATGCTCTTCTATGCACATTACGGGGCTGTTTTCTCCCTCAATTTTTAGTATCCACCATGCATGCCATATATGCTTGGAAAGCTCTAGATGTCTTCTTTCCAATGCATTTTGAATCACCTCATTTGGAGTTTTGTAGCTCAAGTTATTTATGTTTGAAGAAGGCATGGTCAAGCTGTTCCATATAACACGTTTAAGCTCCAGTTTAAGCTTAAACTGGAGCTTAAACGCTGGCACTCCCTGGAGGCACAAGCTCGAGCACGTTTAAGCTTCAGTTTAAGGTTAAACTGAAGCTTAAACGTGGAAATGAGAAAGCAACCCTGGAGGAGAAAAAAAAGTCGAACACGTTTAAGCTCCAGTTTAAGGTTAAACTGGAGCTTAAACGTGGAAATGCTCCCTGGTGCATTTCTAATTCTGGCGTTTAACTTCCAGTTTAAGGTTAAACTGGAGGCTAAACGCCACTTTCAGCATTTCCTTAGCTCTCATGGTTTTGGCGTTTAAGCTCCAGTTTAAGCTTAAACTGGAACTTAAACTCCACATGTGATATTCAAGCTTCCTTTATTGATTTTGTTGCATCCTTGCCTAGCCTCTTCTTCCCTGAAATCATCCAAACAACTGCATCAAAGTCTTGCAAAATTTCATGAGAAATCTTTCATTCATAGCATTCAAGGAATATAACTAAAAACTCATGGAATTTGCATCAAAATCTTCATGTTTGAATGATTTAAGACAAGCATGACTATTTGGCCCAAATGATTACTTAAGGCTCAAGAAAATGCATAAAACAACTAAAAATAACAGAAAAATGCTAGTGAAACTAGCCTAAGATGCCTTGGCATCACAACACCAAACTTAATATTTGCTTGTCCCTAAGCAAGTCCTGAGTTACTTGAGAAGAAAGTATGAAACAGAAAGCAATTACATTGGCTATATTAGTAAGCACTTGAAGTTCATCAGAAGGGTTTTATGCAGAAAGTTGCAGCATCACTTTTTCATTCTTATCAAGTAAGATTATCACTTTTTCATTGCATCCATCAAACACTGCTATGGCCCCTTGTTATTCTTATGTCCTTGGCACTTTTCTCTTCTTTGTTTTTCTTTTCCTTAGAGCTCCTTTGCTCCTTGTTTGCTCAGTGTCATGTGTTGCACAAGCCTTTGGCATTTTCTTTTTCTTATCAGTGCACTACACATATCCACTACAGGCATTTTAGTTCACATTTCTTCTTGAGACATTGGTGCCCAGCACCTCTTTGTGTGACTAAATGTTTTGTATTTAGGTTGCTCTTGATAATGGACTTTTGGTTGATAATCCCGGGTTAGTTAACCCAAGTTACCAAGTGTTGAAACACTCCTCAGAACCTATTCATCCAAGCATATCCTTAATACATAAACACCACAGGCATTTGTCTCAGAAGTTCAAACCATTGGTGCCTAGCTTATTTTCTCAATTTTTTTTGCTTTTTTTTTTGTTTGCCCTTTTTTCAGTGGCTTTTTCTTCTTCTTTTTCTTTCTTTTTCATGGCCAAAGACATTTATTCATCAAGATCCATAGACAGTTTTCAAATTCTACACAAAAAATGATAATTCTACACTCAATTTCCAGTGATCTGACTAAACAATCAAGCATGCATACCACCACTTAATTCTACTTGATTTGTCACTAATTGAGCCAAGTTACTTTTGTTCAAACTTTTCTTTTATTTTTGGAAACAGAACAAGCATGGCAAGCATACATTTAAGCAAGTGAAGTTTATCCAGACACTTAGACTATCACTTATTTGGAAATTAAACAAACAGACAAACAAAAACTGCAATGACTCAAACTTAAAGCAGGGGTGCATGCAAACTTCCAATATCAGCAATTCAAAGTACAAGCAATTAAGTGACAATACAACCTTTTAGCATCTTCTTTGTTGTTCATCATCCTTCCTAGCCTTGGTGTTCTCTTTGATGATGATGTATATTCCTTCCATGAGATTGATTGTCTTCCTGCAAAGCTATTAGAAGTTACTTGTTCCCCAAGCACTTTGAGAATTGGTTAGCATGCATGTATGTTTGTAGGCCTCTGAACTTAGATTGGTGTGTGAACACCAAACTTAGTTCCTTGCCATATGCAGCAATTTGGATCATATGCAGAAAACCTCATGTGCTTTTATTAAGAAAATAACTATGAACTAGAAATTAAACTATTGTTTAAGTAGTTTCCCTGATTGGTTGGAGCTAGTGACTAGTCATGCTGAGGTAGAAATGTGCTTTTAATGAAGTTTTTGGTGGAACACCAAACTTAGAATCTCACATTCACCCTTGAATTGTTTTGGTGTGCAACACCAAACTTAGCTCCTTGCAATACAGATAAATCTACTTAACTCTTTTATTGAAATAACTAGAAAAGAAAAACTACCTTTGGTTGGGTTGCCTCCCAACAAGCGCTTCTTTAACGTCATTAGCTTGACATGCTGTTCCTGACTTTCTTCCTCTTCTTCCAGTTTGTTAAGAGGAATGACTTCAAGTGGATAAAGGAGCTAGTTAGTGCCCCTTGTTGTGAATGCTTCTTTCCAGCAAGCTTTCCCTTGTGATTGGCTTGAGTGAACTTGCTTGTTGGCTCAGGAGTTGGATTGTTCTTCGACCTTCTCTTCTTCATGGATATGATCCTTTGTTTCTCGGTCACAATCCTCATTTTGGTGCTTGTTTCTACTGCCTTCACATCCTTGATCTCAGAACTTGGTTGTTGTTGGACAGTTGGAGTATCCTGTTCATCAAAAGCTTCCTGAATTTGTGGTTCAATGAACCCTTCCTCTTTGCAACTCTCTGTGTCATTGGAGTGTGATCTCCCTTGATTGACTTTCTCCCTTTCTTGTTCTTCTGATTCCTCCCTTGGGTTTGCCATGGTATCACTAGAAGAATTGTGGGTAGGGATTTGCTTTGATAGATATCCAATTTGTGCTTCTAGCTTTTGAATGGCAGCACCATGATTTTGTAAGTTGGATATCACTTCTTCCTTAAAGCTTTTCAAATCGGCCACATCTCTGCCCATAGTTGCAATCATTCCTTCTATCCTGTTTAATTGATCTTGAAATTGTTGGTTCGGATTGGGTTGATGAGGTTGATTATCTTGGCTGTGATATGGTGGCTGGGAGTATGTGTTTTGTGTGGGCTGATAGAGTCTTTGGTTGGAGTGTTGGTAGTGGTATGACTCTTGTGTGTAGTGGAATGAGTCTTGTGGATAGTGAAATGAATTGTATGAATTTGAGAAGGAATTTTGTGCTGAGAAATGCTCAAGTGATGAAGAATTTGGATATGTAAAACTAGGAGGTGAGGTTGGATAATTCAGAGGTGATGGCTCTTGATGAATGGGGTGTGAATAAGTGAAATCTCTTTGGTTTTGATCTTCCCAGCCACAACTTGAGTAGTGATCAAATTCACCAAAACATGGACCATTTTGTGGCTCTGGGAAGTACCCCGTTTCCTGTTCCTGATACTCCCACCCACTATGAGCATAATAACATGAATCATTCTGTGGTGGTGGAGAGTTTCTCATGAATTTTGATTGACCAAAAGATGATGGATACTCCTTTCTTTTTTGCAATGTGCTCAGTCTCAAACAATACTCATCCAAAGATAGTGGAAATTCCATAGTGAGGCAATATCACAAACAGCTAGTGGTTAGTATGCTAACAAGTGAATAAGCAAAGAAAACAAATTAAAATTTGCAGAAATTAGCAGTAATAAACTGAAACAAAAACTATTAACAAAAGAAAAGAAAAATTGCTCAATCTAGTTAACTTCCAATTGGAGAATTGTCAATCGAAAACCAATTCCCGGCAACGACGCCATAAACTTGATGCGCATAAACTTGTTATGCTACGATTTAGGAAATTGCACGATCGGCAAAATTCCTTCCGGCAAGTGCACCGGTTATCGTCAAGTAAAAACTCACAATAGAGTGAGGTCGAATCCCACAAGGATTGGTTGAGTGAGCAATTCGGATTAGAAGTATGTTCTAGTTGAGCGGAATCAAGATTTAGATGAGAATTGCGGAATGTAAAATTGCATGAATTAAAGAGCGAGAAGCTAAATTGCTGAAATTAAAAGGGATGGGGTGATTGCATGAATTTAATTGCAGAATGTAAAGAGAAATTGGTAAATCAGAAATGGGGAGTTCATTGGGTGTTAGGAGATATTGAGATCTCCGAATCAAAACAACTTTTATCCCTTCCTCAACCAATGCATTCATTGAATTTTGCTTGGCAATCTTATATGATTGGATCCCAATCCCTTGGCTCACCAATTCTCTCTAAAAACAAACAAATTCCCAATCCCTTGGTTTAAATGTTCATAAGAAGAGATGATGCTCGATCACTGATTATACCACACAGTTTCATGAACCACAATTTGGTAGGATTACATGTCACAATATCCATCCAAACCCCAATCCAATTCACTGTGAGAAAGCTTCTCTAGCATGAATCTTCCATTCCTTTCCCAAGGTTCCGAAGGATTCCAATTATGGGTAGTTTCTTTCCCAAGACAACTACCCAATGGAATTAGATCGAGAAGCTTTCTAACAAAATTCAAGAGAAAAGATTGAAGAAGAAGATAAAACTATTATTGATTCATTGAATTACAATAGAGCTCCCTAACCCAATGAAAGGGGTTTAGTGAGTCATAGCTCTGAATTCAATTACAAAACTAAAGGAAAATGATCCAAAGTTCCCGTGTGTCGAAAAGTCTTCCCCCTCAGGGGCTGGATTCCCCTTCAATCCTCCCGTGTCTCAAATGCAGAAACTAAGGCCTTTAAATAGGCTCCCTAAATTACAAAATGAAAATGAAATTCAAAGCAAATTACAATCAAATGAAAATAAACTATTCTAGATGATTCTTGTGGCCTTGATTTGGTGTTGTTGATGGGCCTTGCTTGCTTGAGGGGTAGAGTGACATAATTGATCCAAAAAGGATAATGATCCATTAAACTACACTCAGACGTTGCACCCCCCCTTTCTTGAGTCGTCACTTTGTTCTCTTGTCGACCTTGCCAATTTGATGCCAAATATAGACTATTATACCTCGTTGGAAAGCTATGGATGTCAGCTTTCTAACGCAACTGGAAGCACCTCAATTGGATCTCTATAGCTCAAGTTATGCTTGATTGAAGGTGACAAGGTTGCTGGTTGGTTTGACAGCGTTTAAGCCAACGTTTAAGTCACTTAAACGTGCTAGAAAATGCCAATATTGGGAGCTCAGTTGCATTGTCCACCCCATACTTCTATACATCGTTGGAAAGCTCTGGATGTCTACTTTCTAATGCAACTGGAAGCGCATCATTTGGAGTTCTACAACTCGAGTTATACTTCATGGAAGGTGAAGAGGTCAGCTGGCCTGATTGCATGTTGGTACTATGCTCTTCTATGCACATTACGGGGCTGTTTTCTCCCTCAATTTTTAGTATCCACCATGCATGCCATATATGCTTGGAAAGCTCTAGATGTCTTCTTTCCAATGCATTTTGAATCACCTCATTTGGAGTTTTGTAGCTCAAGTTATTTATGTTTGAAGAAGGCATGGTCAAGCTGTTCCATATAACACGTTTAAGCTCCAGTTTAAGCTTAAACTGGAGCTTAAACGCTGGCACTCCCTGGAGGCACAAGCTCGAGCACGTTTAAGCTTCAGTTTAAGGTTAAACTGAAGCTTAAACGTGGAAATGAGAAAGCAACCCTGGAGGAGAAAAAATAGTCGAACACGTTTAAGCTCCAGTTTAAGGTTAAACTGGAGCTTAAACGTGGAAATGCTCCCTGGTGCATTTCTAATTCTGGCGTTTAACTTCCAGTTTAAGGTTAAACTGGAGGTTAAACGCCACTTTCAGCATTTCCTTAGCTCTCATGGTTTTGGCGTTTAAGCTCCAGTTTAAGCTTAAACTGGAACTTAAACTCCACATGTGATATTCAAGCTTCCTTTATTGATTTTGTTGCTTCCTTGCCTAGCCTCTTCTTCCCTGAAATCATCCAAACAACTGCATCAAAGTCTTGCAAAATTTCATGAGAAATCTTTCATTCATAGCATTCAAGGAATATAACTAAAAACTCATGGAATTTGCATCAAAATCTTCATGTTTGAATGATTTAAGACAAGCATGACTATTTGGCCCAAATGATTACTTAAGGCTCAAGAAAATGCATAAAACAACTAAAAATAACAGAAAAATGCTAGTGAAACTAGCCTAAGATTCCTTGAGAAAAAGATTGAAGAAGAAGATAAACTATTATTGATTCATTGAATTACAATAGAGCTCCCTAACCCAATGAAAGGGGGTTTAGTGAGTCATAGCTCTGAATTCAATTACAAAGATATGAAAACTAGCTAAATGAAAAGGTCTAAGTCCTTCCTAACTTAAATTCTACCCTATTTATACACTTTCTATATTGAGCTTCTGTTGTGTTTCTTGGGCTTTGAGGCCTCTCCCTGCTTTCCTTTTGCCTTGGGTTTATGATCCATAATCTTGATGAGGCTGCTGATCCAAATTCTGTAACATTCATTGAGCCAACTTAGTGATAATCAAATAATGACACATGACTCAATAAATTGAAATTTCAGACTCATCAATCCTTCAGGCCCAATCCCATAAACCATGATATTCAATTGGGTTTCATACCAGAGTAAGTTTAAGTTAATGTTTGTGCTCAAATACTAACTTAAACCGCAATATTTTTGGCCCAGAAACCTTTTCCAAGAGTGGCGTTTAAGTTGCAGTTTAAGCTTAAACTGCAGCTTAAACGCCAGACACTTCCAGTGATGCCTTTTGTGGAAGCACGTTTAAGCTTCAGTTTAAGGTTAAACTGAAGCTTAAACGTGGAAATGGAAGAAGGCAGCCCTGGAGGGTAACTTAGTCGAACACGTTTAAGCTTCAGTTTAAGGTTAAACTGAAGCTTAAACGTGGAGATAGGAAAGGCAGCCCTGGAGGTCGAACACGTTTAAGCTCCAGTTTAAGGTTAAACTGGAGCTTAAACGTGGAAATAGAGAAAGCCATCTGGGAGGTCGAACACGTTTAAGCTCCAGTTTAAGGTTAAACTGGAGCTTAAACGTGGAAGCTGAGAAAGGTAGCCCTGGAGGTGTCGAACACGTTTAAGCTCCAGTTTAAGGTTAAACTGGAGCTTAAACGTGGAAATGGAGAAAGCAACCCTGGAGGAGAAAACTTGGTCGAACACGTTTAGGCTTAAACTGGAACTTAAACGCCATTTCCAGCATTATATGGCTTGGTAGTTTAAGTTCCAGTTTAAGCTTAAACTGGAACTTAAACTCCACATGTGATATTCAAGCTTCCTTTATTGATTTTGTTGCTTCCTTGCCTAGCCTCTTCTTTCCTGAAATCATCCAAACAATTGCATCAAAGTCTTGCAAAATTTAATGAGAATTCTTCCATTCATAGCATTCAAGTAATATAACTAAAACTCATGGAATTTGCATCAAAATCATACTGTTTGGATGGTTCAATGCTTTGTTATTCATTTAACCATTCTTGGTTACTTTAAGCTCAAGAAAATGCATAAAACAACTAAAACTAACAGAAAAATGCTAGTGAAACTAGCCTAAGATGCCTTGGCATCACCCAATCCTTGCCTTCAAGACACAACCCATTTAATATCTCATCAGGGTCATTCTCACCCTGCATTCTTTCCTCAAAACTGGGTTCTCCATATGATATCACCCTTATCTATAGAACTCTCATAATAGATGGTGGGCTAAAATCTACCTCAACCCCCCTAACATAACTCTTATAGGGATGGTTGTCTTTGCTTGTCCTCACAGCATTAGCATAAAATTCCCTTATCATGACTGTACTGATGTCTGTGAGAGGTTCACAAAAAAGTTCCCACCTCCTCTCTGCCTCTATTCTTCTCATGATGGGATATTCCCCATTTTTCAGCCTGAATCCCGTCTCTGGAATGACTTTCTTTGATTCCATTAGCCTATAATACTTTGATTCATGGAATTGAGATTTGAATTTTTTGGTATCATAGGTTGGTGGTTTGGCTACTATTGGTTCCTTTCCTTTCCTTCTCCTAGAACTTGAGGAAGCCATATATTAAGAAGGAAAGAAAGGAGAAGAAAAGATAGGTCTTGGTGAGAGCACGACTATGATGGAGAGAGTGGGAGGTAGGGTATTGTGTGATGCCTTTGGGTGAGAGAGTGAGGGTGTACCGTGTTTGGAAGAGATATTTGAGTGAAACAAAGGTAAATAAGTGAGGAGGTGTTATATAGAGAAAGCAAGGATATGTGAACTCAGGAAGTATCATGGCCAATTTATAGCCAAGGAATGAAACAAAGCAAAGAGTTGGAGGGAAGCATTGGCTCGGTCATGTGGCAAAGATTGGTGAGGATTGAGCAATTTGTTGTTGAAGATCTATGAGATGGACGACATGTATGTGAAGATGAGTGAAGACAAGGATTGTTCCTCCATTGGCTGCATGTGGTTTGGCTTTGTAGCAATGAAGTGTAAAGATTGAGCTAATTATTGTAGAAGGTTCATGGCATGGACGGCTTACATGCAAGGGTGGAGGAGGACAAGGATTACTTCCTCATTGGGCACCTTTGGTTCGGCCTCGTTGACCATGCAGATTTTGTTCCCAAGAGAGCACCATTCCCTAGGCACATGTGACTCTCTTTTGATCTTGTGACAACCGTACATGCCCCTTTTGTCTTCTTCTCAATCTCCCTTGTACCTATACAATTAAATCAAGGTAATGGTAAGCTTAAGGTTTGAAATTGGTACGATGGTGTAGTGACAAGTAACAGGGAAAAATTCTACATGTTCCTTATTTATACATGACCAATTATGCCCCTTAGATTTTGAACAGAGTTTAGTGAACACCAAACTTGTTCTCTCTAAAGGATCCATATAAAACTCAATGAGTATCCGCCATAATTGGTACATTCATTATAAGGAACATTTTATTTGCTACCATGCTATCATAAACTCATAAAATGATGCAATGTATGGTTTGTCTATTCATAAATTTGAGCCTTTGAGTGAAAATTGACTTTCTTGAAATTCATATCATATACAGACACCAAACTTAAGGTTTGGCTATATACTTAAACAGAAAGAATGAGTATATATCCTAGAATGATTCTATGATCAATCATGCTTGAAAAGCTATTTTAAAGTGCCTTTAGGCACACCAAACTTAGGAGTCAAGCATATGCTCTAAATTAATATGAGCAATTATTAAATCCACTCATGAGAGCTCAAATTTATGCTAGAAAAACTAGTAATTATTGAAATTAAAATAATAGCAAGAACATTAAATCATGGGCTGCCTCCCATGGAGCGCTCTTTTATTGTCAGTAGCTTGACATTGGTCCCTTATTAGGGTGGTTGATGATTGTGGTGCCTCAATTTGTCTCCTTTCACTGTGACCTTTGTTCCTGTACGTTGATGGTCAATCTCCACATGCTCTAGTGAGAGTATCTTATTGATGGTGTAGAAATCATCAGTTTGTGCATTTGTCTCCAACTGCTGGTATATCAATCTCACTTTATCCCCTTTTGAGAATTCTTCAGTTGGTATCTTCTTGTTCTTCCACCCTTTTGGACTTCTTTTCTTACTCTTCTTTCCTTTCTTCACCTGTCCCTCTTCCTTTGCAGCATGTTTTATGTCAGGGACCTCCTTCTCAATAATCAAGTCCTCAACCCCTTCCTGCCTTCTATTCTTAGCCTTTACATGTTCCTTACCCTCTTTTTCTTCTCAACTCTTCATCTCTTGCTTTGCAGATGAGCTGATGAGCTCTTCATTGGGTTTTTCCTTCCACTATAAATCTTCTTCTTCAACCCTCATACAGCTTTTCTCCTTAACAGTCTGCTATACTTCTTGGAAGACATTCAAAGTGATCTTCTCGTCATTTACCCTCAGAGTCAATTCTCCTTGTTCCACATCAATAATGGCTCTTGTTGTGACCAGGAAAGGTCTTCCTACTATTAGAGAGTCATTCTCCTCTTCTCCTAAGTCCAAGATTACAAAATCTGCAGGAAATATAAATTTTCCCACTCTAACCAAGAGATTTTCAATCACCCCATCAGAAACTACCAGAGATCTATCCACTAGCTCCAATGACATCTGTGTAGGCTTCACTTCTTCTATAGATAGCCTTCTCATCATAGACAGAGGCATGAGGTTAACACTGGAGCCCAAATCACACAGTGCCTTGTCAATGGCTGTATTACCAATGGTGCAAGGCAAGTAGAAACTCCCAGGGTCTTTGAGCTTTGGTGGGATGCCTTCTTGGACCAATGCACTGCATTCCTGGGTAAGGATTACTGTCTCTTTCTCATTCCAGCTCCTTTTCTTGTTGATGAGCTCTTTGATGAATTTTGCATATAGAGGCATTTGTTCTAGAGCTTCAGCAAGTGGAATATTAATTTCCAGTTTCTTAAACACTTCTATGAATTTAGGAAACTGTTGGTCTTTAATCTCCTTGTTAAACCTTTGAAGATATGGAATGGAGGGAGTGTATGTCTTCACCATTGTCCTCTGTTCTTGTGACTGTTCCTCTATGATTTCCTTTCCTTTCTTTGAAGCTTGAGGTTCCTCTTTCTCCTTGAGCTTCTCTTGGTCTTGCTTGCCTTTTTCTTCTTCTTGCTTTTTGTCGCCAACCTCATTTTCCTCAGGCTTGTTGTTAGTTTCTTTCTCAGCTGGACTCTTGTCATTTACCAAAGTTCTTCCACTCCTTAGTTGAATGGCCTTGCATTCTTCCTTGGGGTTGGGAATGGTGTCACTTGGCAATGCATTGGTTGGCCTCTCAGTCACTGCTTGCTTTGATAATTGACCAATCTGCTTTTCCAAGTTCCTCAATGAAGCCTCATAGTTCTTGTTGGCTAGCTCTTGATGTTTCATCATTTTCTCCATCAATATCTTCAAGTTGGAGATCCTTTGAGATTTCTGAGGTGGTTGTGGGTGATTATGGGATGTTGAGGGTGAATGATAGTTATTTTGGTTAGTGGTTGAGTTGTTGGGTGGATAGTAGTTGGATTGGGGTTGGTTGTTTTGTGGTTTTCTGTATGAATTTTGGTTAGTGTTTTGATGGTTTTAATGGTTTGTGTTTATGGAATTATTTTGGTTTGAATTTCTTTACCAAGGTTGCTGGTTTTGGTTCTCTCCCCATTTCAGATTGGGATGGTTTCTCCAGGATGAATTGTAAGTGTCTCCATGGAATTCATTTGATCTAGAGCTTTGATTGTGCATGTATTGCACTTGTTCAGGTTGCTGCTCCTTATAACTTTCCTCCTCTGTCCCCACACCATTGATAACTGAGTATTTAAACCTCGGGTCGTCTTCTCAAGGAATTACAGGGAAGTATGTTCTTATTATTGGTTATGAGTCTTGTAAATTGGGGGTTTTGAAAGTAAGGAAGCAGTATGTTGAATGACAAGAAGAATAAAATAAATAAATAACTATAAAATAGACTCTTGGCAAGGTATGAAAACTGGAAGTCCTATCCTGGTTATCCTTATCAATTGTAATGAGAATTGAATTTTTCTCCCACTTTGTTAACCTCTAACTATGAAGGTAAGTGGATGAATTAATTTTTATTCCTCAGGTCCTAGTCTTTCCTTGGGAAAAGTCAGAGTTATTGGAATTCAAATTAATTCTTGAAGAATTCTAATTTTCAATCAACAATGAGTTTGATAACTCAAGAGTCACCAATTATTTAACCAAAGCCAAAAGGAAAAATATCTAAATTAAATTAAAAGCATTCATATAAATAAAGCAAAGCAAAATTAAATCTGAAAATACCTCGAATTGCATTCACAAAAGAAATTAAATCTAACATGGATATTCATAAATTAAATTGGAAAAATAAATAAAAGAAACATTGAACCTGTGATTGCAAAAGATGAAATATTCATAAAGTGAAAAGAATCCTAATTCTAAATCCTAAGAGAGAGAAGAGAACCTTTCTCTCTAAAAACTACATCTAAAACTAAAATTGTGAATATGAAAGCTTGATTATGAACGGATGCATTCCCCCACTTTATAGCCTCTAATCTGTGTGTTCTGGGGTAAAAACTGGGTCAAAAGCAGCCCAAAAATCGCTCCCAGCGATTTTTGTTACGTTCAGTTCGCGGGCAAGTGACGCGAAGGCGTTATCCACGCGTCCGCGCGGATTGAATTTCGCATATGCGACGCGGGCGCATCATTCACGCGTTTGCGTTGCCTAACTTCGGGGCAGCTATGGAAAATTATATATCAAATCGAAGCCCGAACATTAGCTTTCCAACGCAACTGCAACCGCGTCGTTTGGACCTCTGTAGCGAAAGTTATAGCCGTTTGAGTGTAAAAAGGTCAGGCTGGACAACTTAGCAGTTTCTCCAACTTCTTGTATTCCTTCCACTTTTGCATGCTTACTTTTCTATCCTCTGAGCCATTCCTGCCCTGTAATCTCTGAAATCACTTAACACACATATCAAGGCATCTAATGGTGATAAGAGAGGATTAATATTAGCAATATAAAGGCCAAAGAAGCATGTTTTCAATCATAGCACAAAATCAGGAAGGAAGACATAAAGCATGCGATTAGTATGAATAAATGGGTAAAGAGTTGATAAAAACCACTCAATTGAGCACAAGATAAACCATGAAATAGTGGTTTATCAACCTCCCCACACTTAACATTAGCATGTCCTCATGCTAAGCTCAAGAGAAGCTATAAAGGTGAAGAGGAGTAGTAGAATGTATGAAATGCAACCTATCTATATGAATGCAACTACATGCAAAATGATTCTACCTACTTGGTTAAAAATAAATAAGTTCTCCAAGACAAACATGAATCAGATTTCACTAAGTCAAATTATACAATAAAAGACAAGTAAAGTTGTAAGAAGATAGCTCATGAAAGCAGGGAACATAGAATCAAGCATTGAACCCTTACTGGTAATGTATATCACTCTAATCTCTCAAGTGTCTAGGGTTAATCACTCTATTCTTCTCTAATCATGCCTTCTAAACCTTGTTCTTCATCTAACTAATCAACAAATATATAGCATACTAATGCAAACATCATGAGGTCTTTTCAAGGTTGTAATGGGGCTAAGGTAAGGGTGATGATATATGTATGGCCAAGTGAGCTATAATATGAATCTTTAATTAGCCTAAGCTCTCACCTAATATACATATACTCTATATACTTTTAAATTCATGCCTAGCTACCCATAATTCCTACTTTTATATGATTCCCATACTCATGTACCAAAATTTTGATATTTCTTTACTTTTATCACATGTGCATTGATCTTTTTATTAACTTAGCATTGGGATAATTTTGTTCCCCTTACTTATTTACTTATTTATTGAATTTTTTTTTTTTGGATTTTTTTTAGAGAAATAAACATAACATATCAATGCACATAGATTTTCTATTATTTTTCTATTTTGGTTTTTCATGAGTAGGTTCCCAAATTCCCAATATTCAAATAGATTAGAAACATGATACATTCCCTTATTAACCCATGTTTCCACAATTTCCCCACACTTAGTTGATGCACAATCTCCATCTTAAGCTAACCAAAGATTCAATTGGGGTTTTTAATTTATTTTTCTGCTTAAGGCTAGTGATGTGGTAAAATATAGAATAAATGGGATTAAAAAGGCTCAAGGTGGCAAACAAAGGTGATTGAAAGGGTAGGCTTATTTGGGATAAGTGAGTAATAATCAAATAATGTCCTCAATCATATGCAAGCATGTAAATACACTAAATAATGGACATATAGAATGGAACAAAGCAAAGGTTACAATCATAGTGAAGAAAACACACAAGAATAAAAATTTATGGTTAAATAATGTAACCATATAATTAAGCTCAAGTCTCACAGGTTGTGTGTTCTTTAGCTCAAAAACCATGTTCCAAATACAACTTCCAAACAAGTTTAACACAAAAATTTTTCAATTTAAATTAGTGAAATTTTTCAAAAATAGAGTCCTAAAAAGAAATTTATTACCTTAACCAAGTAGTAACTAAATGCATAAAATCAAACAAACATGCAATCAAATATGCAAATGCAACAATGAATAAACAAAGCAAATAGAGTATTGGTGTTGAAAAGAAGAAAATAGCTAACCCATGGAGATCGGTATCGACCTCCCCACACTTAAAGATTGCACCGTCCTCGGTGCATGCTGAGATGTGCAGGTGGACGGGTTGTTCCTACTGATGCTTTTCTTCAAGGATTGTGCAGATGGACTTGTTTGTCTCCCCTTTTAGAAGTTTCTCCCTTTTTCCGTCATCGGTGGCCAGCCTGAAAGAAGAGAAAAAGAAGAACAGTAACCCAGAAATAAAGATAAAATAAAATATGGTTGGGTTAATGCCAGATAATGAGGGTCTCAATTACATAGTAGCTACAACATGCAAATGAGAAAACAGTAGAAGTACATGGCAAATAAAGAGTGCAAATATTTGCAAAAATAGGGAAGAGAGTGTGGGTAAGGAGAGATAATATAAATTCATGTCAATGTAAAAGTAATACAGGTATAAAAGATTGGTATTGATATAAATATTATTACCGATCCAGAATAAAACAAGTCACTAAGCACCCAAAATAATTCAAGAGAAGATGCAACAGTTATATAAGAAAATTAACACCAAAGGAAAACTAATGAATTTAGAAAAGAAAAGAGAAATATGCACAAAATTAAGATGCAATGAATGAAATATTCAAATAAATTAAGTAAAATAAAGTGAAAGATAAGAAGAATGAGAAGGGAAAGAACGGAAGAAGAAGTAAGTAAGAAAGGAGGGAGGAAAAATTAGGATTGGGGAAGAAAAGATAAGATATTTGGCAAATTAGGATAAGCTGTGCGGCACAAGCGACGCGGACGCGTGGGGCACGCGGTCGCGTGACTTGCACTTATACGGATTGATGCGGTCGCGTCGGTCACGCGGTCGCGTGACACAGTTTGTGCCACTGGCGCGAGGGCAGCCTCGCGCTTGCACAACTCTTTGTTCGAAACTTAGTATCGCCAAAATCCAGGGTGACGCAGTCGCGTGATCGACGCGATCGCGTGAGTGGTCATCATTGGGATATGACGTGGACGCGTGAGCCATGCGTCCGTGTGTTAAGAATTGTGCGTTCATACAATGACTCTCCTTCTTGCTGTCTCAAGGTTTGCACATCAGTTTTTAGCTTGATGACTCTTTGAGGTGGATAGAATTTGGTTAAGAATTTGCTAACCAAATCATCCCAGCTGGTAATGCTATCCTTAGGGAAGGTTTCTAACCAATATATGGCTTTGTCGATCAGTGAAAATGGGAATAAAAGAAGCTTATAGATATCAAGATTGACTCTATTGGTTTTGACAGTGTCACAAACTCTCAAAAACACAGAGAGATGTTGGTTTGAATCTTCAGCAGCACTTCCTCCATATTGACAGTTGTTTTGAACCAGGGTAATCAATTGAGGCTTGAGTTCAAAGTTATTGTCATTGACATTGGGGGTTAGGATGCTACTCCCATAATTCCTTGGGTTGGGGATAGTGTATGAGGCTAAGACTCTTCTCTGAGGTTGACCATTGTTGTTAGCCACACCATCAGTATGATCTGGAATGTTATCATCCATTACTTGCTCTTCCTCCCCTAATTCCTCCTCACCAATAACTCCTTTCCCTCTTGCTTCTCTTCTCAATATTCGGAGGGTTCTCTCGTCAAGGTTAAAAGATGTGGATTCACCTCCTCTTCCTCCTGACATAAACACAAAACCAGAAACCAGAATGAAACACTCTACTGCTAGAGTGAGTTAGTGTTAGCTTAAGTAAAAATTCAAATAGTTAGTGTGCTTAGTAAAAATGAAAAGAAAATGCTTAATCTAGATCATCACCTTACTTAATCATTGTCAATCTAAATCAATCCCCAGCAACGGCGCCAAAACTTGATGGGTGAAAATCAGATTCCACAATAAACTCATCGGCAAGTGTACCGGGTCGCATCAAGTAGTAATAACTCACAAGAGTGAGGTCGATCCCACAGGGATTCATGGAATGAGAAATTTTAGTTAGGTGATGAATTTAGTTAAGTGAATATTTGATGAATTGAGTGATTTTGATTGACAGAAGCTAAATTGCAAGTAAATAAAGGTGCAGAAAGTAAATTGAGCAGAAGAATAAAGTGCAGAAGAGTTAAATTGCATGTAACTTAAAAAACAAGAAAGTAAAAGAGCTGTAACTTAAATTACAAGAAAAGTAAATTGCAGAAACTTAAAGTGCAAGAAATATAAATTCGCTGAATCTAAATTGCTGAGAAATGTAAATTGCTTGAAGAATAAAAAGATTTGGGTGCTGGGACTTGGAATTGAACAAGAAATTGCAAATTAAAGTAAATCAGAAAGCTCTGAGATGCAAGACTTTAGATCTCGATCTCAGTAGCAAGAATAGAAATGTAAAATTGCTTGAAGAAATAAATTAGCAAGAAACTTAAATCAATTGTAGAATTCTAAAAGAGAAATTGAAGATCGAAGAAGAGCAATGAGATTAGCAATCAGATCTAGATCTCAATTACTCCCTTAATCAAACAAAAATGAAATTGCAGAAGAAAACGAAGATAAAAACAGAAGAGAAGATTAAGATCTAATCCTTAGATCAATTGAGAATAAAAGTAAGAGATGATTCTCAGAATTAGAATCAATAGAACCCTTCAATCTCAATTCAAGATCCAAAATAGAAAAGTAGAAGTTGCAGAAGAAATAAAATGCGGAAAGAGAACCAGATCCAATTCCCAAATCCCAAATTCAAAACAATTGAAAATTAAAAGTGAAAAACTAAAAATGAGCTAAAGGTGCTCTACGAATCAAACTTAATCCTATTTATATACTTTCTATTCTGATCTTCAAAGCTTGGAGTGGGCTTTTCAAAGTTGGCCTTGAATGAAAAATGGATTTCAAGAAGGATGGGTCTGGTTTGGTTTTGGTTCAAATTGGGTCAAGGTGTGTGGGAACCTCCGAGGGGTGCGCTCCGTTTGGTATAGTGAGCATTACTTTCACTCTTGGTTTGGTGAGCCTTGGTGCCAATTCTCCTTGCCTAGCTCCTTGTCCATAGCGTTCACTAAGTGAGCGTTCCGCTCACTCTTTGAGCGCTACATGAGGCTGAGCCTTGGTTGTGCATGCTTGGCTTTCTTGGTTTCAAAAGAGCTCGAAAAAGTGAGCAAAAGAGAGCGCTACGCTCGAATCTTTGAGCGCTACTCATGGCCTTTGCTTGGTTCCCCTCTTCGAGCCTTGGTGTGAGCATTGCGTCTCCTTGTGTTGCTTGGCCTTGTGTGCCTTGCTTCCTTGCCAAGCTCCACGGAAAAGTGAACAAAAGGGAGCGTTGCGCTTGAGTTTTTGAGCGCTACTCATGGCCTTTGTTGCTTGGCTTTGTGTGCCTTGCTTCCTTGCCAAAAGGGCACGAAAAAGGTAAGGAATGTGAGCGTAGCGCTCACAATTTCAAATGCTACTCCTTGCTTGTGCTCAACCATTTGGTGCTTCCTCTTGTACGCTCAGTTTGCAACTTTGAGCGCTCCTTGAGAGCTTGGATATGCCACGCTTTATTTTCATGGGCCACGCTTTTTAAAGCGTGGGCTAAGGTCCAAAGCGTGCTCAAACTTCAAAAGTGTGCCAAAATTTCTCTTTCCCCCATTTTTTCACCTACAAGCAACCAAACAACTAATCAAAGCTCCACCAAAATCACTAGATCTTTGCATCATTTATAAAATCAATTAATTCTAGCATAAAACCTATGATTTTGTGCAAAATGCATGATGTTTGATTAATTCAAGATAACCATGAAAATACACTCCAATCACTTATGGTGCAAGAAAGTGAATAAAACCTAATAAAACTAATAAAAAATGCTTGTAGAACTAGCATAAGATGACTTGTCATCACATATCAGCGTTCACTTTGTGAACGTAGCGCTCGCTTTGACAACATTGTCCCACGCGTGCGCGTCCTCTGTGCGTGCGAGTGGATAGCAAAATATCCAATTCAGGCTTTAGCACCAGCCACGCTTGAGCGTGCTTTGTCCCGGGTGCTCCATTGAGGCGTGCGCATCGTTTGCAAAAGTTTGCCTCCAAATTCGAACATGCCCGAAACATTGGCTTAGTTAACTTAGCGCTCTCTTTGCGAATGAGCACTGATTATGAAAACAGAGCACGCTTCCTTGATTTAGTCATGGGCCACGCTTTCAAAAGTGTGGCCTAAGGCTCCAAAGCGTGCTCCAACTTTAAAGTGTGCCCAAAAATTCCTTTTTTCTCCTTTTTAGCTTATTTTGTGCTTTTTTGCTTATTTTTCCTCTTATTTCCTACAAAGTTTATAAAATCAAAAGATCAAAGAAATATACCATTTAAGCACAAAAGTATTCAATATTTAAGCACAAATTATCAATTTCTTGCATGAAAAAGCATAGAAAAGCATGACATGACGACATGTTATCACAACACCAAACTTAAACCTTGCTTGTCTCCAAGCAAGAAAAGAATCATGTATTAAGTTTTGACAAACCAAGGTGAGAAGAATAGAAATTGATGTTCACGGTTGGCTAGTTTTCTATGCATGCTACAATGACAGAAGAAATATAAATGATTGATGCTTCTATCTAGCTCATTTTATGAAATCTTTTCCTTATATTTCTTCCTTGAAACAACCTTTATATTCTCTTATTAGTTTCTCCTTTTGGGTGCTTTGCCCTATGAGTTGATAACAAAGCTACAACTCTAAATGCTTTGTTTTCAAGTATTACCACTTGATACATAAGCACCACAAGCATTTAATTAGAGGACTTTTTAAGCTTATTTGTTTCTTTTCTTTACTCTCTAATCATTGATGCTCAGAGCCTTGAGCTTTGAGGGAGTGCTTTTGCACTTGAGCCTAGCCTTGACTCTAAGTGTTTTATTTTTAAGCTTTTTGCCTGATACATAAACACCACAAGTATTTAACAAATGAATTGTCATTGGTACTCAGAGCCTTCAGCTTTCTCATTCTTTCCCTTTTTCTTTTCTTGCCTTAATTGCATTTGCTTCTTCAAGGTTTTCATGATTTAAAAAATTTCATAAAATGTCCTAGATGAAAACTTCAATTAAATAAAATTTAATGCAATTGAGAAATAATTAATCATACTAGCCTTCCAATACTTGTATGCTCATGCTAAATTCTTCTTTAATGCCTTGTTTGTTTATGATCATGATACTTTGTTGCTTTTAAACTCACAATATTCAAGATGGTAGTTATAATGTCACAGCAACATGTTACAACTTAGCAATCAAGCTATGCTTATTCACAACACACATGCCTACAGAGAAGATAGAAGACAATCATGCAATTTAAAGTGCTGGAAACAAATGAGAGGAAAAGGAACTTTACCACCTTGTAATTCATCTTCTCTACTGTTGTCCTTTTCCTCTTATTCATCCCCCTTCCCATACCAAACTCAGAAGGCTTGCTCATCCTCAAGCAACAACTAGAACAATGGTGATGGGGGTTAGAATGGACCATGAGTATCTTACACAATAAAATGTTAGTAGTACATGTATTTAAGCAAGCAAAATGAATAATAACAATGAAGGCACAGAGAAACAGAGACATTGTGATTGCAAAAATAAGAGGGTGTGCATGACACATTGCATAAAGAATGAGTGGCATACCAAACTTAGTGTGACACTCTGATGGGTTGAAATCGGCTTCCAACACCTAAACTCACCGGTAAGTGTATCGGGTCGCATCAAGTAGTAATTACTCACATGAGTGAGGTCGATCCCACAGGGATTGATGGATTGAGCAATTTTAGTTAAGTGGTGAATTTAGTTAAGCAAATAGATGATGATTTGAGTGAAACTTGAATAGCAGAAGCTGAATTTCAAGAAAATAAAAGGGAGAGGGGAAATTGACAGAAAAATAAAGTACAAAAGAGTAAATTGCATGAAACTTAAAGGACAAGAAAGTAAAAGGGCTGAATCTTAAGGTGCAAGTAATGTAAATGACTGAAGCTTAGATTGCAAGAAATGTAAATAGTTGAAGCTTAGAGTGCAAGAAATGTAAATTGCTGAATAGTAAAGGGATGTGGGAGCTGGGATTTAGAATTCAACAAGAGAATGTAAGGAGGAATAAATCAGAGAAGTAGAAGATGAAATAAATTGCAGAGAACCTAAACAGGAAGTTAAAACTTGCATGAAGGACAAAACAGAAAGTAAACTTAGCTCAATTGCAAAATCTAAAAGAGAAATTGAAGATCTCAGGGGATCAATGAGACTAGAAAATAGATCTAGATCTCAATTCCTTCCTTGATCAAACAGAAGAAAATTGCAAAAAGGAACTGAAATTTAAAAAAATAGCAAAGAAAATTAAAACCCAATCCTTAGATCAATTGAAAGGAAGAGTGGAAGATGATTCTCAGAATTTGAATTAATGGAGCTCTTCAATCTCAATTTAAGATCCAAAATAGAAAAGCAAAAGTTGCAGAAGAAGAAAAGTGAAAACAGCAATTGAAATTAGAATTATGCAGAAGAAAAACAAAAATGAATTTTAGATCAAGAATTGAAACAGAACTTCTTCAATCTCAATCCCAAAATTCATAAACAGAAAGTAAGAAATGCAGAAGTAAAAAACAAAGAGAAAGAGAACTCAGATCTCAATCCCAATTCCCCAAATTCAAAAATTGAAAACTAAAATTCAGCTAAAATGTAAAAATGAGTAAAAGGTAAAACTAAAAATGAAAAGGAAAGAAGGTCCTCTCCAAATCAAACTAAGCCTTATTTATACACTTTCTAATTTTTTATTTTAGAATTTGGAGTGGACTTTTCCATTTGGTGAAGAATTGGATCCAATTTTGCCTTTGCTTGAAAGATGGAACCAGGGACACCTCCCAGGGAAGCGCTCAGTTAAATGTAACAACGCAGCACTCAATTTGTTTGGTCCCAGGCTCGTGCATAGCATTTTTGGTGCAGCAAAGTAGCGCTCAATGAACTAATGTAACGTAGCGCTACATGCTTGAGTGGGATTCCCTCTTTGAGCCTTGGTGGAGTCCTTTTGGCAATTTCCTTTTGCCTATAGCCTTCTTAAGCATAGCGCTCTGTGAACTAAGTTCACGTAGCGCCCTTTGTGCGCAAGGTTGAGGCTCCCTTGTTCGAGCCTTGGTGAAGCCATTTTGGCTCACTTCCTTGTGATGTAGCGCTCCTTCATTCCTCCAAGTGCTTGGTTCGAACCTTGGCTGCCCCATTTCTTGCTATTGCACCTTGCTATCTTCATGGGGAGGCCACGAAAAAGGTGAAACACCTAATGGAGCGCTATGCTTTCTTTGGTTCCTTGTAGCGCTCAGTTGGTGCTTCAAACATAGCACCATGCCTTTGCTTCTTTGGCCTTGTCACTTTGGTGCTGGGCACTTGGTTTGGCGCTCAATTAGAGAGCGCAACGCTCAATTAGTGAGCGCTGGTCCCTTGCTTCCTTGATGCGTGACGCTTTTCTGCCTTAGGTCACGCTTTTCAAAGTGTGGCCTATGGTCCAAAGCGTGCTCAAAGGTTCTTTTTTTCTTTTTTTTTCATCATTTCTTCACCTACAAGAAATCAAAATAACCAATCAAAGCATCACCATATTCACAAGGTTTATAAATCATTCAAAAACTAACTAATTATAGCTTAAACCATGTGATTTTGTGCCAAATGAATGATAGTTGATTGAATTCACATAACCATGCAAATCCACTCCAAATCACTTACTTATAATGCAAGAAAGTGCATAAAACCTAATGAAACAAGTGAAAAATGCTTGAAAAGCTAGCATAAGATGACTTGTCATCACAACACCAAACTTAAATCTTACTTGTCCCCAAGCAAGCACTAAACATAAGAAGAAATGAAATGAAACAGAGAAGCATGCATGTCCTTATTTAGCAGATAATTGAACTTGGTTCATGGGGTTTTATGCAGACAAATGTAGTTCACTTATTCTTTGCTGATAAATAAGAAATGTTTCCTTAAAGGTTTACTAGGATTGCTGCTATGCTGTCTTGCTTTTTGATTGATCCTTTGCTGGCTTTTTCTTTCTTTCTTTTGCTTAGAAAGCTTATTTATTAATGAAAGCTTGGTGGCAAGTGTTGTAGCAGCCTTTTGGCTCAGTTTTTGCTCCAACACTACTTCACCACAGACACATTGCTCACAATTTCTTCCTAGGAACATTGATGCCCAACATCTCTTTGGATCACTAAATGCTTTGTAGCTAGGTTGCTCTTGATAATGGACTTTTAGTTGGCAATCCTAGATTAGTTAATCCAAGTTACCAAGTTTTAAAATACTCCTCAGAACCTAATTGTCCAAGCAGATCCTAGAACAAAAGCACCACAGGCATATGTCCTAGGATCCAAGCTATTGGTGTCTAGCCTTATTGTTTGTTTCTTTGCCACTTCTTGGCTTTTCTTTTTCTTTTTCTTTCTTATTTTTCTTTTTTTCTCAAGGGATGCTCATTAATAAAAAGACTTTATTGCAGCAACCTAACTCACACTTCAAAGAACATCAGCATTTATTATTGAGCTAATCATTAAATCAGACAATTACCACCACTGACTTTCACTCTTATTTCTACAACATTGGACAATCACTTTATTGTTTCAAACATTTTTCTTTTATTTATGTAGTAGGGAAACAAAATAGAATTCAAGCTAATGAGCTATGACGAGCATAGTATGCATGCTAGCATACTTAGCAAACATTTACACTTGCACCAAATTGAACACTTCAGCAAGACATATAGGAATCTCCAAATTAAAATACTTCCAAGCAACAAGGGTTAAGTGTCCATACAACCTGTTGGGAATGTCTCTCAGCTTTTTTTCTGTCATCTTTATTTCTCTTTGTTGTTCCTTCTTTGGATGATGATGCAAAACCCCTCCACAGGTTGAATGTTTTCCTGCAGTATCCTTAGAAATTGCTTGTTTCTCAAGCCCTTAGGCAAATGGTTAGCATGCATGAATTGTTTGTGGGATTTTGAACTTATTTTAGTGTGTGAACACCAAACTTAGTTCCTTGCCAATATTTCTTATGCATCAAGTCAACCATATGTGAACCCTTTTGTCTTTGCTAAAGGCAACAAAACTAAAAACTAGAAAATAGACACTGGTTAAGTAGTTTCTCTGATTGCTTGGAGCTAGCAACCCTTTATGCAGAAGGTGAAAATGTGTTTTTCAATGAGATTTTTAGTGGAACACCAAATTTAGCATCCTTCATTCTCCCTTAAATTATTTTGGTGTGCAACACCAAACTTAGCTCCTTGCAATACAGATAAACCTACTCAGCCTTGTTTATTGAAATAGTTGGGAAAAAAAACTACCTTTGGTTGGGTTGCCTCCCAACAAGCACTTGATAAACTACTATTTTATGGTTTATCTTGTGCTCAATTGAGTGGTTTTTATCAAGTCCTTGCCCACTTATTTATACAATTCGCATGTTTTATATTTTCCTTCATGATTTTGTGCTATGATTGAAAGCATGCTTCTTTGGCCTTATATTTGCTAATATTAATCTTCTCTTATTACCATTCGATGCCTTGATATGTGTGTTAAGTGTTTTCAGAGATTACATGGCAGAAATGGCTTGGAGGATGGAAAGGAAGCATGCAAAAGTGGAAGGAATACAAGAAGTTGAAGGAACTGCAAAGCTGTCTAGCCTGACCTCTTCGCACTAAAACAGTCATAACTTGAGCTACAGAGGTCTAAACGACGCGGCTCCAGTTGCGTTGGAAAGCTAACGTCTGGGGCTTCGATTTGATATATAATATGCGATAGTTTCCCTGATGCTAGACGACACGAACGCGTACTCCACGCAGACGCATCGCAGTGATGAAAATCAGCGTGGCAGATTTCTTCTCCAGTGATTTCTGGGCTGTTTTCAACCCAGTTTTCAGCCCAAAAAACACAGATTAGTTTTAGTTGTAGTTTTTAGAGGGAGAGGTTCTCTCCTTTCTCTTAGTATTTAGGATTAGGATTCCTCTTAAAGGAATTAGGATTTCTTATTATTTCAACTTTATTATTTCAACTTACAATTTCTTCCGAGTTCCAGGTTCAATGTTCCTTTTATTTATTTTCTCAATTTAGTTTATGAACTCTCTATGTTTAGATTGATTTTCTCTTATTAATGCAATTGAGGTATTTTAGATTTATGATTCTTATTTAGCTTTTTTTATATTCTTGGCTTTAATTGATTAACTGGAGGCTCTTGAGTTATCAACCTTATCGTGATTGATTGTTATGTCTGCTAATTGACTGGAATCCCACTAACTCTAGTCTTTCCTTAGGAGTTGGCTAGGACTTGGGGATCTAACTAATTAGTTCACTTGACTTTCCCTTGCTTTCGTAACGGTTAACTAAGTGGGATTAACTTCAATTCTCATAAGAATAACTAGGATAGGACTTCCGAATTTTCATACCTTGCCAAGAGTTTATTTTATAGTTATTTATTTACTTTACTTGTCATTTAAATTACTTGTTCCTTACTTTCGAAACCCCAATCTACAAGACTCATAACCATTAATAAGAACACCTCCCTGCAATTCCTTGAGAAGACGCCCGAGGTTTGAATACTTCGGTTATCAATTTCAAAGGCGTTTGTTACTTGTGACAACCAAAAATTTTGTAAGAAAGGACTTTTGTTGGTTTAGAAGCTATACCTTCAACGAGGATTTATCTGCGAATTTCTAGACCACGCAAAAGTTCTCTCTTCAGCGCTCTTTTAATCTCACTAGCTTGACATCTTGTTCTTTGATCATGGAGGCTGAAAATCATAGTGCCCTAGCTTTTCTCCTCTTACTGTGATCTTCCCTCCGGTCTCCTCTTTGATGATCTCTAGGTGTTCAAGTGAAAGGATTCGGTTCACAATATAGTACTCAGATAATTGTGGACACACCTTCATTGGTCGGGTGTTTAACATCACTTTATCCCCTGGTGAGAAGCCTTCAGTGGGGATTTTCTTGTTTCTCCACCCTTTTGGCCTCTTCTTCTTTTCTTTCTCATAACATAATTCATGCCTTGGTGGTTCTTTATCTGGAGTGTCGAGGTTCTCATCTGGGGGTTTTGGATCTAGTTCCTCCTTGATTTTTTTGGTCTGTTGTACCATCTCTACTTCTTTCAAGCATAGATTTAGAAGTCTTGAAGTTAACTCATTGAATGCCTCCTTCAAGCTTTGATATCTGGCCTTATCCTTCATACAATCTTCTTCTTAAGTGGGCTTATGTAGGGTTTTAAAAACATGGAATGCTAGGTGCTCATCATGCACTCTCAGTAATAATTCCCCTATTTCAACATCTATCAATGCTCTGCCCGAAGCCAAGAAAGTCTTCCCAGGATGATGGGAGTGTTGGGGTCTTCCTCCATATCCAGGATGACAAAATCAGCTGGGAGAAGGAATTTCCCCATTTTTACCAGTACATTCTCTACAACTCCAAGTGCTTACTGAATGGACTTGTCAGCCATTTGAAGAAGTATTTGTGTCGATTTCACCTAAAAAATTTGGAGTTTCCTCATTAGAGACAAATGCATCAAGTTTATGGTTGCACCAAAATCACAGAATGACTTCTCAATTATTATGTTTCCTATGGTGTAAGGTATATAAAAACACCCAGGATCATCTTTCTTCTCTGGCAACTCTCTTTGGAGAATAGCACTACATTCCATTGTCATCTCAATAATTTGTCCTTCTTTTAGGGACTTTTTCTTTGTCAGCACTTCCTTCATAAATTTGGCATACAATGGCATCTGTTCAAGTACTTCTAAGAAAGGAATATTGATGCTGAGTATCTTGAATATGTCCAGGAACTTTGAGTATTGCTTATCCTCGTTTTCTTTTTTGAACCTCTGAGAGTATGGAAGTTTGGGGACATATGACTTTATCCCTTCCTTCTTCTCTTGTAGCTGTGGCTCAAGGATGTTCTTGTCTCCCTTTGAGATTTGTGCCTTCTTGTTTTTCTGATCCTCTTTACTTCTCCCCTCTATCTCTTCTTGTGGAACTTCTCTATTGTGTTTTTCCTGATTGATGGCTTCCTTCTTCATAGTCTTCTCACTTCCCACTTTGTAGCTTTTTCTTTGTCCCTTGGGTGGTCTTCAGTGGTACTGGAAGAGGTATTTGCTCTCTTCTCACCCATTTCTGAAATTTACTGAGCCATTTTCTCCATATGCCTCTCAAGATTTCTGATTGAAGTTTCTTGGTTTTTGCTTGTTATGGCTTGATCTTTTCTTGCTACTTCTTGATCTTGTCTGGCCATGTCTTGATTTTTGATGAGTTTTTCCATCAACATATCTAAATTGGAGATCCTTTGAGATTCTGGATGGGGCTGTGTGGGTTGTGATGGTTATTTGTGAAAATTGTTTGAAAAATTGGAGGAGTTACTTTGTGGATTAAGTGGTGGTATGGAGAAGTTATTTTGGGGGGTTTGTGAAGTGTGATGAGGTTGGGTATGTGTGTCTTGTGGTTGTGTGTAATGGTTGTTAGTAGTAGGGGACTGATTGTGGTTGCCCAAACTGTTAGAGTTGAAGTCCCTTTGTCCTTGATTTTGATGCTCACCCCACCTCATATCAGAATGAGGTTCAGAAGCAACAAAGCATCTCCAAACGCTTATCTAAAATTTCCACCAAAGAATTACATAAGTAACTTTATTTTATTTTATGTTTTATTTATATTTTAATTATCAAAACCTCATAATCCTTTGAATCCGCCTGACTGAGATTTACAAGATGACCATAGCTTGCTTCAAGCCGACAATCTCCGTGGGATTGACCCTTACCCACGTAAGGTTTATTACTTGGATAACCCAGTGCACTTGCTGGTTAGTTGTGCGAAGATGTGAAAAGTGTGAATCACGATTTCCCACTACCATGTTTTTGGCGCCGTTTGTAACAACCCCGGTTTTCGAGAACGCAAAATCTTTTCTGAAAGTACGGATTTCTCCGGAAGATTAGTAAGGGAAAAACCTTTGATATATAATCAAGTATCTCAATCCTCATTGTTATTATGTCATCTTTAAGTTAGAACCTTTTCTGAGACAAGCTCGATAACGCGGTCACGAAGAACCTAGTTTTTGAACCGTATCGGTTAGGAGTTTTGATTCGGTTTTTCGTAAATAGTCTCAGTTTGACAAACCAGACCCGACTTATGAGAGAAGAGAGATAATAGGATGATATTATCATTATATTAGTATTAGAAGCTTCTTGAATAATATTATAAGGTTACCTGGTCAGTTTTAGTTAAAAACAGAAAATCGGTTTAACCGGGTTCACAGTTTACTGGTGCAGCTTAGCACCAGCACTCTCTGATGACTTTAGAAATGCTAAGGCCTCATTATACATGTTTTATTCTCATAATAAATATGTTACTAGTGTCATTTATGCTAGTAACTCAGAAAATAATTTTTAGAGATGTTTTTACAAGTGTTCCGATACATCTAGTTTTAGGAGTTATACACCCTACACCCCCAATCACAACTCACCCTACACCCCCAAGACACTCCAAGGCTGTCTCATTTCTTCATTTTGGACGAAAATAACAAGAGAGAAAAGAGAGAAACCTTCATGAACACTTAATCTTCAAAGCTTGATTTCTTCTGAACTAAAACTCAAATCAAAACTCCGATTTCACCAAAATGATCCTCTCTTCTTTCTCTACATAACCATATAACATATCAAGGCTGGAAATAAGGTGAGATGGCTGTCCCTTTCCCATTTGAATTCGGTTTTCAAGGAAACCTGCTCAAACATGTGTTTTCTTGATGTTCTTCCTTAGGAATCATGCTTAACTTGACTTGAGGGCCAAGAAACGTGACTTTCCAGCAAGTCTAAGGTTAGAAATCACCTCCTAACATGCTGAGGGAGATTTTTTTAGTTGAGGGTTTTTGGATTTAAAGTTGTTCTTGATGTGATTTAGGAGAAAAAAGTGCTAAAGGACCACTTGAAAGTCTACCTGAATTAGGAGCAGCAAAACCAGGTAGGGTGTCACGAAATTAATCTTGATTATTTGTGTTTGAGTTTGTGTGAATGTTGTATGATTTGGCTTTGCTAAAAATTGGTTGCATATATGATTGATTCTTGGTGAAAATTTGGTGAAATTTTGATGAAATTTGATGAAATTCAAGCTTTAAAGTTCATGTTCTTGGGGCAGCTGGAAAAATGAAATCCTAAGCTTAAATTGAGGTTCAATTTGTGTTGAAATCATGTATAAAAGATGGGGTTTTAGTGGCTGCTAATTTATTATGAATTATAGTAAAAATCGGTTGCTGAAAAGACTGAAAAACGGGTAAAAACAGAGAAAGAATCTGAAGAATTTATGAAGAACATGAAGAACACTTTGAGTGTGATGAATAACAATGAAGAACAGACCTTAGATCTTAAAAAGGGCAAGGAAGTAAAATTTTTGGTGTTTAAGGGGTTATTTTGTAATTTCTAAAAGTTAGGGTGGTAAAAGTAGAAATATTAAAAGTTACGGGTGGTAAAAAGTGAATTTTAAAGGTTAAAGGTTAAAGTAAAGTTAATTTTCGAAAATTTAATAATAAAATAATAAATAATAATAAAATATTAAATAATAATATTTAATTAAAAATTATATTTTAATAAAAATAATAAAATAATGCGAAAAAGGCAGTTTCCTGTAAAAGCTTTAGAAAGACAACTTTAAGTGCAAAATCTCATGTTCATAAAAAACTTAGTGAGTGGTAAGAACATATTAGTGAGGCAAAGATAAAAGTAAGATAAAAAGTTGAAGAAAAACATAAAAATCGAAGAAAAAGTCTGTAAAGTTTTAATAACAGAAAAACAGACAGAGACTAGTAAACGAACTAAGGCAACATAGTTAGTCCTTGAGTTGCGACTAGGGTTAGGTATTATATGAAATGTTAAACTGTTTCAGTATAGACTTAATGAACCTATACTTGGGACAGGCTAACTATTCATACCGAAATTTACATAAGCTTTAAATACATACGTTAAGCAGAGCAATCAGAGCAGAGTAGAGAAACACAGAAAACAGAGTAACCAGAGTAAAGTAAAGAGATAAAGAGAAAAAGAGTAATATAGATACAGATGGAAAGAGTAATCAGAGAAGAGAAAAGAGATACAGAGAACAGAGTAACCAGAGCAGAGTAAAGAGATATAGAGAAAAGAGAAACCAGAGCAGAGTAAAGAGATATAAAGAGAAGAGTAATATAATAAAGAGATATTATATATATATGTTGCTTAATGCAACCCAAGAGATACTATATATATATATATATATGTTGCTTAATGCAACCCAAGAGATGTTTGTTTATTTATCTGTTGCCCTAAGGCAACCTAAGAGTAATTTTCCGTTCCCAAGAGTATATATTTTCTGCGAGTAGAAAGCAGAGGCTGTCTCAATAGAGCTGCTAATAATTATATGCGCAATTATTTGAACAGAAAATCGTATCCGGGAAATCGTGAACTCGTGACCGGATAAATGTCGGGAATGCAGGTGCTAACCGACACATGAGCTCATGGCCTGTACTAGGGCTAGACATGCATCATTCTTTTCTGGGCATTATTCTCTATTGCTTTCCTTCTTGTGTGTGAACTATTTCTTTATGTTTGTCTGCATGAGTGCTATGTCTGTGCTTTATTTCCTTGTGTTCTTCTGTTGTGTTCTGTTTTCTATTTTTCTATCTATTTATAACTACTGTTTACTACTTTACTGTATTCTAATATCCATCTGCTAATCAGAATCGAATAAATGAACGTAACTAATAACCCTGACCCTACTAAGGACTCCCCAGTTCTTACCCCCTTCTTTTCCTTCCTCCCCCCAGATGGAGATGGTCATGATATTCTATGAAGTTAAAGACCTTTACATTTATGAGGACTCAGTGTACTATGGTTACTACATTTTGAGTACGAAGCCTCGTATGAGACGTTACTTATTACGAAACCGTTCCTTCCAACATCTTCTGTATAGCCCGCATTTTGACCCCAATGCTCCTTACGACTTTCCCTTATCCTGGTTACATCCTGACGCACTTGTACATCCTTTTCCTGATGATCTTGAGCACCCTGTACCAGCTCAACCTTTGAATGAGGTGGAACCTGAGCCTATCATTCCTGATGAGCCCGAGTTAGCTGGTGACTACGTACCTGTGATACCACCAGAGTGGGACTTTCCCCCTATATACGCAAACGGACCTGTGCTCGCGAATGGTTTTGTACATAGTGATAGCAGCATTTCTGGTGGATCTGAGCGTATAGCTGTAACCACAGACGATGAGGAGGAGGAGGATCCCTGAGATAGAGATACAACAGAATGAAGAGATGGGCGAGCCTCACGATGATCTTCTGAATGGCCACGTGTAGATATAGTTTGGCAGCCGTAGCGGTATTCTTTTGATGACACTCTAGTCTGACATTATCTATTACTTAGTCTCTCACTTGTGTTAGTACACCCGAGAGCTAGGAGCTATATAGTGGTTAGACTAGCCTGGGTGCCAGATTAGCGACTTTCTGTATGGGCCAGGCCCTGGGAGTGTCGTGTATATATTAGCTACGTAGGATGACGAGGATGTAAACTAACTTGATCTTTTGTGAACGCTACATGTTTTGTTATAGTGTACATTATGTATATTTTTAGCTGTCTTATATGTTTCTTTATGCTTCCTTATTATTTCTATATGTGTGTGCTTATTTATTTTACTCCCTCGCTCGCAATGATATAAGTTAAAAAAAAAAGTTACTCGTAAAATTGACAACGTTCTCACAAGGAACAGGCTTATACATTAAGTAATAGTTAATAATTAGGAAGAACAAGTTGGTAACACTTAGCTTCTTGTATGACCATGGCATACCGGAAGTTGGGTCGTTACACCGTTGCCGGGGATTGTTCGAGTTTGGACAACTGATGGTTTATCTTGTTGCTTAGATTAGGTAATTTTATTTTATGTTAAGCTTTTTATTTTTTTAATTAATTTTGAAAAAAAATAATAATTTCTAATTTTCGAAAAAAAATTCAAAAGAAAAAAAATTTATTTGTTCTTCAGAATTTTTAAGAACGAATTCTAGAGTTTCATAAGATATATTGAAGCCTGGCTGGCTGTTTAGCCGTGTCTAATCTTTGGACCGAAGCTTTCACTTAAATCTTGGCTGGCCATCTGGCTATGTCTAATTCTTTTCGACCGAAGCTTTAGACTAACGTTGCATGATTCCTGGAATTCTTATTAAAAATTTTGAATTTCTTTATTTTTTTTCCAAAATAATTTTTGAAAAATACAAAAAATTAATAAAATCATAAAAAACCAAAAATTGTGTTTCTAGTTTGAGTCTAGTGTCAAATTTTAAGTTTGGTGTCAATTGCATGTTTTAATCTTTCTTAAATTTTCGAAAATTCATGCATTGTGTTCTTCATTGATCTTCAAGTTGTTCTTGATGATTCTCTTTGTTTGATCTTTAATTTTTCTTATTTTGTGTCTTTTCTTGTTTTTCTTGTGTATTTTTGAATTATTAGTGTTTAAGGTTTAAAAATTTTTAAGTTTGGTGTCTTGCATATCTTTCTTTTCTTAAAAATTTTCAAAAATATGTTCTTAATGTTCATCATGATCTTCAAAGTGTTCTTGGTATTCATCTTGACATTCAAAGTGTTCTTGCATGCATTATATCTTTTGATCTTAATTTTTATGTTTTGCATCATTTAGTTGTTTTTTGCTCTCTTCATTAATTCAAAAATCAAAAAAATAATATCTTTCCCTTATTTTACTCATAAATTTTTGAAATTTTGAATTGATTTGGTCAAAAATTTTTTAAATTAGTTGTTTATTGTTAGTCAAGTCAAAATTTCAATTTAAAAATTCTATCTTTTCAAATCTTTTTCAAAAATCAAATCTTTTTCATTTTTCTTTCCTATTTTTCGAAAATTCTTCAAAATTTATTTTCAAAATCTTTTTCTTAATTTTATTTCATATTTTTGAAATTAATGCTAACAATTAATGTTTTGATTAAAAAATTTCAAGTTGTTACTTGCCTATTAAGAAAGGATCAATCTTTAAATTCTAGAATCATATCTTTTAGTTTCATGTTAGTCAAGTAATCAACTTTAATTTCAAAAATCAAATCTTTTTTATTTTCTTTTCAAATTTTTTTCAAAAAACTTTCAATTATATCTTTCAATCATATCTTTTTCAAAATCACCTAACTACTTTTCTTTCTCCAATTTTCGAAAATAACTAACTGGTATGCGAAATTGTTACTCAGAGGTTGTAAAATTTGTTGTTCGTTCTCTCCCTGGCAATGGCGCCAATAACTGGTGCACAATACCATGGTCCAAACATAACTTCACAACTTCGCACAACTAACCAGCAAGTGCACTGGGTCGTCCAAGTAATAAAACCTTACGTGAGTAAGGGTCGATCCCACGGAGATTGTCGGCTTGAAGCAAGCTATGGTCACCTTGTAAATCTCAGTCAGGCGGATATCAAATGGTTATGGAGTTTTCGAATAATAATAATAAATAAACAGAAAATAAAGATAGAAATACTTATGTAATTCATTGGTGAGAATTTCAGATAAGTATATAGAGATGCTTTCGTTCCTCTGAATCTCTGCTTTCCCGCTGTCTTCATCCAATCAGTCTTACTCCTTTCCATGGCAAGCTTTCTGTAAGGGCATCACCGTTGTCAATGGCTACATCCCATCCTCTCTGTGGAAATAGTCCAAATGCTCTGTCATGGCATGGCTAATCATCTGGAGGTTCTCGATCATACTGGAATAGGATTCACCCTCCTTTTGCGTCAGTCACTACGCCCAGCACTCGCGAGTTTGAAGTTCGTCACAGCCATCCCATCCCAGATCCTACTCGGAATACCACAGACAAGGTTTAGACTTCTGGATCTCAGGAATGGCCATCCATGGGTTCTAACTTATACCACGAAGACACTAATAACTCGGACTCGGTCCCCTGTATTAGATATCCAAGAGATATTCATTCTAGCTTGTTTGCATGTAGAACGGAAGTGTTTGTCAGGCAAGCATTCATAAGTGAGAATAATGATGAGCGTCACATAATCATCACATTCATCATGTTCTTGGGTGCAAATGGATATCTTAGAAGCGAAATAAGTTGAATTGAATAGAAAATAGTAGTACTTTGCATTAAATCATGAGGAACAGCAGAGCTCCACACCTTAATCTATGGAATACAGAAACTCTACCGTTGAAAATAAATAAGTGAAAGGTTCAGGCATTGCTGAATGGCCAGCCCCCATGATCTAAGAACTATACGTCCCAAGATGTCTAATACAATAGTAAAAAGTCCTATTTATACTAAACTTGTTACTAGGGTTTACAGAAGTAAGTAATTGATGCATAAATCCATTTCCGGGGCCCACTTGGTGTGTGCCTGGGCTGATCTTGAAGTTTACACGTGGAGAGGTCATTCTTGGAGTTGAACGCCAGTTTGTAACGTGTTTCTGGCGTTCAACTCTGGTCCATGACGTGTTTTTGGCGTTTAACTCCAGACTGGAGCATAGAACTAGCGTTCAACGCCCTTTTGCATCATCTAAACGCAGCCAAAGTATGGACTATTATATATTTCTGGAAAGCCCTGGATGTCTACTTTCCAACGCAATTGGAATCGCGCCATTTTGAGTTATGTAGCTCCAGAAAATCTACTTTGAGTGCAGGGAGATCAGAATCCAACAGCATCAGCAGTCCTTCTTCTACCTCTGAATCTGATTTTTGCTCAAGTCCCTCAATTTCAGCCAGAAAATACCTGAAATCACAGAAAAAAACACAAACTCATAGTAAAGTCCAGAAATGTGAATTTAACATAAAAACTAATAAAAACATCCCTAAAAGTAACTATATCCTACTAAAAACATAGTAAAAACAATGCCAAAAAGCGTATAAATTATCCGCTCATCACAACACCAAACTTAAATTGTTGCTTGTCCCCAAGCAACTGAAAATCAAATAGGATAAAAAGAAGAGATTATACTATAAATTCCCAACTATCAATGAAACATAGCTCCAATCAGATGAGCGGGACTTGTAGCTTTTTGCCTCTTGAATAGTTTTGGCATCTCACTTCATCCATTGAAGTTCAGAATGATTGGCATCTATAGGAACTCAGAGTTCATATAGTGTTATTGATTCTCCTAGTTCAGTATGTTGATTCTTGAACACAGCTACTTTATGAGTCTTGGTCGTGGCCCTAAGCACTTTGTTTTCCAGTATTACCACCGGATACATAAATGACACAGACACATAACTGGGTGAACATTTTCAGATTGTGACTCAGCTTTGCTAAAGTCCCCAATTAGAGGTGTCCAGGGTTCTTAAGCACACTCTTCTTTTGCTTTGCACCTTGACTTTAACTGCTCAGTCTCATGTTTTCACTTGACACCTTCACGCCACAAGCACATGGTTAGGGACAACTTGGTTTAGCCGCTTAGGCCAGGATTTTATTCCTTTAGGCCTTCCTATCCACTAATGCTCAAAGCCTTGGGATCCTTTTTATTTGCCCTTGCCTTTTGGTTTTAAGGGTTATTGGTTTTTTGCTCTTGCCTTTTGGTTTTAAGAGCTTTTCGCATTTTCTGCTTGCTTTCTCTTTTTCCATTTTTTTTCTTCTTTTTTTTTTTCTGCAAGCTTTTGTATTCACTGCTTTTTCTTGCTTCAAGAATCAATTTTATGATTTTCAGATTATCAAATAACATGTCTCCTTGTCATCATTCTTTCAAGAGCCAACATATTTAACATTCATGAACAACAACTTCAAAAGACATATGCACTGTTCAAGCATTCATTCAGAAAACAAAAAGTATTGTCACCACATCAATATAATCAAACTAAGTTCAAGGATAAATTCGAAACTCATGTACTTCTTGTTCTTTTGAATTAAAACATTTTTCATTTAAGAGAGGTGATGGATTCATATTCATTACTTTAAGGCATAGACACTTAAATACTAATGATCATGTAATAAAGACACAAACCTAGATAAACATTTAACATAAGAAAATGAAAAACAGAAAGTTTAAGAACAAGGAATGAGTCCACCTTAGTGATGGTGGCGTTTTCTCCTTGAGGAACCAATGATGTCCTTGAGCTCTTCTATGTCTCTTCCTTGTCTCTGTTGCTTGATCCCTAGTGATTTTGGTGCTCCTATCCTTAGTTGCTTCCAATAATTGTGTGGGGGAAAATGTATCCCCTGAGGTATCTCAGGGATCTCTTGATTTGCAGTCAAATGTTCTACCACTGAGCTATAGATCCTTTACATGAATCTCTCCATCTCCCATGACTTGGAGGTGGAAGCTTTTGTCTTCCCTTTTCTCTTCTATTTTTTTTTTTTTGAGGTTTCTCTGGCCTTGGGTGCCATCAATGGTTATGGAAAAGCAAAATAAGCAATGCTTTTACCACACCAAACTTAGAATGTTGCTCGCCCTCGAGCAGGAGAAGAAAGAATAGATGAAGAGGAAGATGTGGAAGAAACTAGGATTATGAGGAGGGAAGGTGGGGATCCTGTGGAATCCACAGATCCTGAGATGATCCTGTGAGGTTCACAGATCTTGAGGTGTCAAGGATTTACATCCTTGCACCAATTAGGCATGTAAAATGCCTTTGCATGCAATTCTGGCGTTGAATGCTAGCTTCATGCTTGTTTCTGGCGTTCAGCGCCAGCTCCATGCTCTGTTCTGGCGTTGAACGCCAGCCAGATGCTCCTTACTGGCGTTTGAACGCCAGTGAACTCCTCCTCCAGGGTGTGCTGGTTTTTTGATTTTTCTTCAATTTTTCAGTTGTTTTTGTGACTCCACATGATCATGAACCTATGAAGACATATAACTAATAAAAATATAATTAAATAAAAATTGGGTTGCCTCCCAACAAGCGCTTCTTTAATGTCAATAGCTTGACAGTGGGCTCTCATGGAGCCTCACAGATGTTCAGAGCAATTTTATAGACTCCCAACACCAAACTTAGAGTTTGGATACGGGAGTTCAACACCAAACTTAGAGTTTGGTTGTGGCCTCCCAACACCAAACTTAGAGTTTGACTGTGGGGGCTCTGGTTGACTCTGTTTTGAGAGAAGCTTATTGTGCCTCTTTTCCATGTTTACAGAAGGATGTCCTTGAGTTTTAAACTCAAGGGAGTCCTCATTCAATTGAAGGACTAGTTCACCTCTGTTAACATCAATCACAGCTCTTGCTGTGGCTAGGAAGGGTCTTCTAAGGACGATGGATTTATCCTCATCCTTCCCAGTATCTAGGATTATGAAATCAGCAGGGATGTAAAGGCCTTCAACCTTTACTAATATGTCCTCTACTTATCCATAAGCCTGTTTTCTGGAATTGTCTGCCATCTCTAATGAGATTCTAGCAGCTTGCACCTCAAAGATTCACAGTTTCTCCAATACAGAGAGTGGCATGAGGTTTATTCCTGACCCAAGGTCACATAGAGCCTTCTCAAATGTCATGGTACCTATGGTACAAGGCATTAGGAACTTTCCAGGATCCTGTTTCTTCTGAGGCAATCTCAGTTGATCCAATGCATTTAGTTCATTGGTGAACAGGGGAGGTTCATCTCCCCAAGTCTCATTACCAAATAAATTGGCATTCAGCTTCATGATTGCACCAAGGAACTTGGCAACTTGCTCTTTAGTAACATCCTCATTCTCTTCTGAAGAGGAATACTCATCAGAGCTCATGAAGGGCGTAAGGAGGTTCAATAGAATCTCTATGGTCTCTAGATGAGTCTCAGATTCCTTTGGTTCCTCAGAGAGAAACTCCTTATTGATCACTGGACGTCCCAGGAGGTCTTCCTCCTTGGGATTCACGTCCTCCTCATATTTTGTGGTTTTGGCCATGATGGTCATTTCAATGGCCTTGCACTCTCCTTTTGGATTTTCTTCTGTATTGCTTGGGAGAGTACTAAGAGGGGTTTCAGTGATCTTCTTACTCAGCTGGCCCACTTGTGCTTCCAAATTTCTAATGGAGGACCTTGTTTCATTCATGAAACTCATAGTGGCTTTAGATAGATCAGAGACTAAGTTTGCTAAATTAGAGGTATTTTGTTCAGAGTTCTCTGTCTGTTGCTGAGTGGATGATGGAAAAGGCTTGCTATTGCTAAACCTGTTTCTTCCACCATTATTAAAGCCTTGTTGAGGCTTTTGTTGATCCTTCCATGAGAGATTTGGGTGATTTCTCCATGAGGGGTTATAAGTGTTTCCATATGGTTCACCCATGTAATTCACCTCTGCTATTGTAGGGTTCTCAGGATCATAAGCTTCTTCTTCAGAAGATGCCTCTTGAGTACTGTTGGATGCAGCTTGCATTCCATTCAGACTCTGAAAAATCATATTGACTTGCTGAGTCAATATTTTATTCTGAGCCAATATGGCATTCAGAGTATCAATTTCAAGAACTCCCTTCTTCTGAGGCGTCCCATTACTCACACGATTCCTCTCAGAAGTGTACATAAACTAGTTATTAGCAACCATGTCAATGAGTTCTTGATCTTCTGCAGGAGTTTTCTTTAGGTGAATGGATCCACCTGCAGAAGTATCCAATGACATCTTAGCTAATTCAGACAGACCATCATAGAATATATCCAGGATGGTCCATTCTGAAAGCATGTCAGAAGGACACTTGTTGGTCAGTTGCTTATATCTCTCCCAAGCTTCATAGAGGGATTCTCCTTCTTTCTGTCTGAAGGTTTGAACATCCACTCTAAGCTTACTAAGCTTTTGAGGAGGAAAGAACTTGGCTAAGAAAGCCTTGACCAGCTTATCCCAAGAGTTCAGGCTATCCTTAGGTTGAGAGTCCAACCATATTCTAGCTCTGTCTCTCACAGCAAACGGGAAAAGCATGAGCCTGTAAACTTCAGGATCTACTCCGTTAGTCTTAACAGTATCACATATCTGCAAGAATTCAGTTAAGAACTGAAAGGGATCTTCAGACGGAATTAGGTTTAAGCTAATTGAGGTTTAAGCTCAAAATTGTTTGCTCCAATGGTAGGGATGGAGATGCTTCTTCCATGTAAATTGGAATTAGGTTCAGTAAAGTCACCAAGCATCCTTCTTGCATTATTATTATTTTCGGCTGCCATCTCCTTTTCCTGTTTGAAAATTTCTGTAAGGTTGTCTCTTGATTGTTGTATTTTAGCTTCTCTTAGTTTTCTCTTCAGAGTCCTTTCAGGTTTAGGGTCTACTTCAACAAGAATGTTCTTGTCCTTGCTCCTGCTCATATGAAAAAGAGGGAATAGAAAAATAATAATAATAGGGATCCTTTTTACCCAGGTATAGAGGTTCCCCTGTGTGAGTAGAAGAAGAAAAGAATGTAATGTAAAGAAGGGAAGAAGAGAAAATTCGAACATAGATGGAAGAGGGGGTTCAAATTCGGGTGAGATGAAGTGTTAGTAGATGAATAAATAAATATAAGGAGATGAGAGAGAAAGAGGATTTTCGAAAATAAAATTTTGAAAAGGGGTTAGTGATTTTCGAAAATTAGGAATGAAATCAAATTAAAATTAAAAATTGAAACAATTAGTTAATTAAAAAGAATTTTTGAAAAAGAGGGAAGAGATTTTTGAAAATTAGAGAGAGAGAGTTAGTTAGGTAGTTTTGAAAAAGATAAGAAACAAACAAAAAGTCAATTAGTTAGTTGAAAAAGATTTGAAAATCAATTTTGAAAAGATAAGAATATAAGAAGTTAGAAAAGATATTTGAAAATCAAATTTTTGAAAAAGATAAGATTTAAAAAAAAAAGATATGATAGGAAGATATGATTAGAATTAGTTTTGAAAAATATTTGATTTTTAAAATCATAATTAATGACTTGACTCACAAGAAATCACAAGATATGATTCTAGAATTTAAAGTTTGAATCTTTCTTAACAAGTAAGTAACAAACTCGAAATTTTTGAATCAAAACATTAATTGATGATGTGATATTCGAAAATATGATATAAAATTAAGGAAAAGATTTTTGAAAAATATTTTTAAAATTTTCAAAAATAAATAAGAAAAATGAAAAAGATTTGATTTTTGAAAAAGATTTTGAAAAAGATAAGATTTTGAAATTGAAAATTTGATTTGACTCATAAGAAACAACTAGATTTTAAAAATTTTTGAAAAAGTCAATCCAAATTTTCGAATTTTATGAGTGAAAACGGGAAAGATATTTTTTTGATTTTTTAATTTTTAATGATGAAAGAGAAAAACATGAAAAAGACTCAATGCATGAAAATTTTGGATCAAAACAATGAATGCATGCAAAAATGCTATGAATATCATGATGAACATCAAGAACGCTTTGAAGATCATGATGAACATCAAGAACATATTTTTGAAAATTTTTATATGCAAAGAAAACATGCAAGACACCAAACTTAGAAATATTTCATGTTCAGACACTATGAATGCAAAAATGCACATGAAAAACAAGAAAAGGCACAAAACAAGAAAACATCAAGATCAAACAAGAAGATTTACCAAGAACAACTTGAAGATCATGAAGAACACCATGAATGCATGATTTTTTCAAAAAATGCATAAATTTTTTAGAAAAAAAATGCAATTGACACCAAACTTAAAAATTGACTCAAGACTCAAACAAGAAACACAAAATATTTTTGATTTTTATGATTTTTTAAATTTTTTTCTCGAAAATTAATGTGAAAAAGAAAAATAAAGATTCCAAAATTTTTAATATGAATTCCAGGAATCTTGCACTCTTAGTCTAAAGCTCCAATTTGAGGGTTAGACATGGCTTAATAGCCAGCCAAGCTTTAGAAGATACAAATCAGGCATATAACAGCTAATACTTCATCCAACTTCATATACTTATAAGTGGAAGCCTCAGTCTAAAAGAATTAGACATGGCTTTACAGCCAGCCAGGCTTCTACATGCTTCATGAAACACTAGAATTCATTCTTAAAAGTTCTGAAGAAAAATATATTTTTGAAAAGATTTATTTTTTTTTTCGAATATTAATTAGGAAAAATGAAAAAGAAGAAAATATTTTTGAAAAATTTTTTTGAAAACTTTTTGAAAACAAAATAAGAAGAAAATTACCTAATCTGAGCAATAAGATGAACCGTCAGTTGTCCTACTCTGAGGTTGTAAAATTTGTTGTTCGTTCTCTCCCTGGCAATGGCGCCAATAACTGGTGCACAATACCATGGTCTAAACATAACCTCACAACTTCGCACAACTAACCAGCAAGTGCACTTGGTCGTCCAGGTAATAAAACCTTACGTGAGTAAGGGTCGATCCCATGGAGATTGTTGGTATGAAGCAAGCTATGGTCATCTTGTAAATCTCAGTCAGGCGGATATCAAATGGTTATGGAGTTTTTGAATAATAATAATAAATAAACAGAAAATAAAGATAGAAATACTTATGTAATTCATTGGTGAGAATTTCAGATAAGCGTATAGAGATGCTTTCGTTCCTCTGAACCTCTGCTTTCCTGCTGTCTTCATCCAATCCTTCCTACTCCTTTCCATGGCAAGCTTTATATAAGGGCATCACCGTTGTCAATGGCTACATCCCATCCTCTCTGTGAAAATGGTCCAAATGCTCTGTCATGGCATGGCTAATCATCTGGAGGTTCTCGATCATACTGGAATAGGATTTACTATCCTTTTACGTCTGTCACTACGCCCAGCACTCGCGAGTTTGAAGTTCGTCACAGCCATCCCTTCCCAGATCCTACTCGGAATACCACAGACAAGGTTTAGACTTTTTGGATCTCAGGAATGGCCATCCATGGGTTCTAACTTATACCACGAAGATTCTAATATCTCGGACTCGGTCCTCTATATTAGATATCTAAGATATACTCATTCTAGCTTGTTTGCATGTAGAACGGAAGTGTTTGTTAGGCACGCATTCATAAGTGAGAATGATGATGAGCGTCACATAATCATCACATTCATCATGTTCTTGAGTGCGAATGGATATCTTAGAAGCGGAATAAGTTGAATTAAATAGAAAACAGTAGTACTTTGCATTAAATCATGAGGAACAGCAGAGCTCCACACCTTAATCTATGGAGTGCAGAAACTCTACCGTTGAAAATACATAAGTGATTAAGGTCTAGGCATGGCCGAATGGCCAGCCCCCATGATCTAAGAACTAGACGTCCCAAGATGATCCGAGGATCATAAGATCTCTAATACAATAGTAAACAGTCCTATTTATACTAAACTAGTTCCTAGGGTTTACAGAAGTAAGTAATTGATGCATAAATCCACTTCCGGGGCCCACTTGGTGTGTGCTTGGGCTGAGCTTGAAGTTTACACGTGCAGAGGCTTCTTCTGGAGTTGAACACCAAGTTATAACGTGTTTTTGGCGTTCAACTCTGGTTCGTGGCGTGTTTCTGGCGTTTAACTCCGGACTGCAGTGAAGAACTGGCGTTCAACGCCCTTTTGCATCGTCTAAATGCGGCCAAAGTATGGACTATTATATATTTCTGGAAAGCCCTGGATGTCTACTTTCCAACGCAATTGGAAGCGCGCCATTTTGAGTTCTGTATCTCCAGAAAATTCACTTTGAGTGCAAGGAGGTCAGAATCCAACAGCATCAGCAGTCCTTCTTCAACCTCTGAATCTGATTTTTGCTCAAGTCCCTCAATTTCAGCCAAAAAATACCTAAAATCACAGAAAAACACACAAACTCATAGTAAAGTTCAGAAATGTGAATTTAACATAAAAACTAATAAAAACATCCCTAAAAGTAACTAGATCCTACTAAAACATACTAAAAACAATGCCAAAAAGCGTATAAATTATCCGCTCATCAACAATCCATTAACTGATTCCTGAACATTTGCTTATTGTTCCTTTTGCCCCTCAAGAATTTTTGCTTGAAACTCCCTCTGTTGATCTAACATCTGAAGCTGGAATTTTTCTTGCTTCTTCATCATTTGCTGTTGCCAATGCAGTTGTTGCTCACGATCCTTCAAATACTGCTCTTCTTGTTGCAAGTATTGCTCTTGTTGCCTCAAATACTGCTCGTGTGCTCTCATGTGTTGTTGAGACATTTCTTCAATGGCTCTTTGCAATTGGCTCAGATCCATTGCACCAGGAGCTTGTTCTCCCTCCACTTGTGGTCTCATTCTTCTACCTTGAGCTCTTCCTTCCTCTTGGTTGTCAGCATCAGTGGCATCCTCCATGCTTTGCTTGGTGATTCCACTGCTCTCTTTTACCTTCTCAGTATTTTCATCCTCAAAGAGTACTCCAACTCTTTTGCATAGCCTCAGAATAGTGCTTGGGTGACCAAGTCTACTTTTACCCGTTTTCTCAGCTATTTCTTGAATACTATCCGCGATGAGCTGTGGGACATTGACTTCTCCTCCCCTAAGTATGCAATAGGTCAGAATTGCTCTCTTAATGGTGACCTCAGATGTATTTTCAGTAGAGAGGATGGATTTTCTTACTATCTCATACCAACCTTTGGCTTCTGGTGTGAGATCTATTCTTTTCAAGTGGCTTGGGGCTCCTTTTGAGTCCCTTTCCCAATCCTTGCCTTCAAGACACAACCCATTTAATATCTCATCAGGGTCATTCTCACCCTGCATTCTTTCCTCAAAACTGGGTTCTCCATATGATATCACCCTTATCTGTAGAACTCTCATAATAGATGGTGGGCTAAAATCTACCTCAACCCCCCTAACATAACTCTTATAGGGATGGTTGTCTTTGCTTGTCTTCACAGCATTAGCATAAAATTCCCTTATCATGACTGTACTGATGTCTGTGAGAGGTTCACAAAGAAGTTCCCACCTCCTCTCTGCCTCTATTCTTCTCATGATGGGATATTCCCCATTTTTCAGCCTGAATCCCGTCTCTGGAATGACTTTCTTTGATTCCATTAGCCTATAATACTTTGATTCATGGAATTGAGATTTGAATTTTTTGGTATCATAGTTTGGTGGTTTGGCTACTATTGGTTCCTTTACTTTCCTTCTCCTAGAACTTGAGGAAGCCATATATTAAGAAGGAAAGAAAGGAGAAGAAAAGATAGGTCTTGGTGAGAGCACGACTATGATGGAGAGAGTGGGAGGTAGGGTATTGTGTGATGCCTTTGGGTGAGAGAGTGAGGGTGTACCGTGTTTGGAAGAGATATTTGAGTGAAACAAAGGTAAATAAGTGAGGAGGTGTTATATAGAGAAAGCAAGGATATGTGAACTCAGGAAATATCATGGCCAATTTATAGCCAAGGAATGAAACAAAGCAAAGAGTTGGAGGGAAGCATTGGCTCGGTCATGTGGCAAAGAATGGTGAGGATTGAGCAATTTGTTGTTGAAGATCCATGAGATGGATGACGTGCATGTGAAGATGAGTGAAGACAAGGATTGTTCCTCCATTGGCTGCATGTGGTTTGGCTTTGTGGCAATGAAGTGTGAAGATTGGGCTAATTATTGTAGAAGGTTCATGGCATGGACGGCTTACATGCAAGGGTAGAGGAGGACAAGGATTACTTCCTCATTGGGCACCTTTGGTTCGGCCTCCTAGACCATGCAGATTTTGTTCCCAAGAGAGCACCATTCCCTAGGCACATGTGACTCTCTTTTGATCTTGTGACAACCGTACATGCCCCTTTTGTCTTCTTCTCAATCTCCCTTGTACCTATACAATTAAATCAAGGTAATGGTAAGCTTAAGGTTTGAAATTGGTACGGTGGTGTAGTGACAAGTAACAAGGAAAATTTCTACATGTTCCTTATTTATACATGACCAATTATGCCCCTTAGATTTTGAACAGAGTTTAGTAAACACCAAACTTGTTCTCTTCTAAAGTATCCATATAAAACTCAGTGAGTATCCGCCATAATTGGTACATTCATTATAAGGAACATTTTATTTGCTACCATGCTATCATAAACTCATAAAATGATGCAACGTATGGTTTGTCTATTCATAAATTTGAGCCTTTGAGTGAAAATTGACTTTCTTAAAATTCATAGCATATACAGATACCAAACTTAAGGTTTGGCTATATACTTAAACAGAAAGAATGAGTATATATCCTAGAATGATTCTATGATCAATCATGCTTGAAAAGCTATTTTAAAGTACTTTTAGGCACACCAAACTTAGGAGTCAAGCATATGCTCCAAATTGATATGTGCAATTATTAAATCCACTCATGAGAGCTCAAATTTATGCTAGAAAAACCAGTAATTATTGAAATTAAAATAACAGCAAGAACATTAAATCATGGGCTGCCTCCCATGGAGCGCTCTTTTATTGTCACTAGCTTGACATTGGTCCCTTATTAGGGTGGTTGATGATTGTGGTGCCTCAATTTGTCTCCTCTCACTGTGAGCTTTCTTCCTGTACGTTGATCGTCAATCTCCACATGCTCCAGTGAGAGTATCTTGTTGATGGTGTAGAAATCATCAGTTTGCGATTTGTCTCCAACTGCTGGTATATCAATCTCACTTTATCCCCTTTTGAGAATTCTTCAGTTGGTATATTCTTGTTCTTCCACCCTTTTCGACTTCTTTTCTTACTCTTCTTTCCTTTCTTCACCTTTCCCTATTCCTTTGCAGCATGTTTTATGTTAGGGACCTCCTTCTCAACAATCAAGCCCTCAACCCCTTCCTGCCTTCTATTCTCAGCCTTTACATGTTCCTTACCCTCTTTTTCTTCTCAACTCTTCATCTCTTGCTTTGCAGATGAGCTGATGAGCTCTTCATTGGGTTTTTCCTTCCACTATAAATCTTCTTTTTCAACCCTCATACAGCTTTTCTCCTTAACAGTCTGCTATACTTCTTGGAAGACATTCAAAGTGATCTTCTCGTCATTTACCCTCAGAGTCAATTCTCTTTGTTCCACATCAATAATGGCTCTTGTTGTGACCAGGAAAGGTCTTCCTACTATCAGAGAGTCATTCTCCTCTTCTCCTAAGTCCAGGATTACAAAATCTGCAGGAAATATAAATTTTCCCACTCTAACCAAGAGATTTTCAATCACCCCATCAGAAACTACCAGAGATCTATCCACTAGCTCCAATGACATCTGTGTAGGCTTCACTTCTATAGATAGCCTTCTCATCATAGACAGAGGCATGAGGTTAATACTGGAGCACAAATCACACAGTGCCTTGTCAATGGCTGTATTACCAATGGTGCAAGGTAAGTAGAAACTCTCAGGGTCTTTGAGCTTTGGTGGGATGCCTTCTTGGACCAATGCACTGCATTCCTGGGTGAGGATTACTGTCTCTTTCTCATTCCAGCTCTTTTTCTTGTTGATGAGCTCTTTGATGAATTTTGCATATAGAGGCATTTGTTCTAGAGCTTCAGTAAGTGGAATATTAATTTCCAGTTTCTTAAACACTTTTATGAATTTAGGAAAACTGTTGGTCTTTAATCTCCTTGTTAAACCTTTGAAGATATGGAATGGAGGGAGTGTATGTCTTCACCATTGTCCTCTGTTCTTGTGACTGTTCCTCCATGATTTCCTTTCCTTTCTTTGAAGCTTGAGGTTCCTCTTTCTCCTTGAGCTTCTCTTGGTCTTGCTTGCCTTTTTCTTCTTCTTTCTTTTTGTCGCCAACGTCATTTTCCTCAGGCTTGTTGTTAGTTTCTTTCTCAGCTGGACTCTTGTCATTTACCAAAGTTCTTCCACTCCTTAGTTGAATGGCCTTGCATTCTTCCTTGGGGTTGGAAATGGTGTCACTTGGCAATGTATTGGTTGGCCTCTCAGTCACTGCTTGCTTTGATAATTGACCAATCTGCTTTTCCAAGTTCCTCAATGAAGCCTCATGGTTCTTGTTGGCTAGCTCTTGATGTTTCATCATTTTCTCCATCAATATCTTCAAGTTGGAGATCCTTTGAGATTTCTGAGGTGGTTGTGGGTGATTATGGGATGTTGAGGGTGAATGATAGTTATTTTGGTTAGTGGATGAGTTGTTGGGTGGATAGTAGTTGGATTGGGGTTAGTTGTTTTGTGGTTTTCTGTATGAATTTTGGTTAGTGTTTTGATGGTTTTAATGGTTTGTGTTTATGGAATTGTTTTGGTTTGAATTTCATTGCCAAGGTAGCTGGTTTTGGTTCTCTCCCCATTTCAGATTGGGATGGTTTCTCCATGATGAATTGTAAGTGTCTCCATGGAATTCATTTGATCCAGAGCTTTGATTGTGCATGTATTGCACTTGTTCAGGTTGCTGCTCCTCATAACTTTCTTCCTCTGTCCCCACACCATTGATAACCGAGTATTTAAACCTCGTGTCGTCTTCTCAAGGAATTACAGGGAAGTATGTTCTTAGTATTGGTTATGAGTCTTGTAAATTGGGGGTTTTGAAAGTAAGGAAGCAGTATGTTGAATGATAAGAAGAATAAAATAAATAAATAACTATAAAATAGACTCTTGGCAAGGTATGAAAACTGGAAGTCCTATCCTGGTTATCCTTATCAATCGTAATGAGAATTGGATTTTTCTCCCACTTTGTTAACCTCTAACTATGAAGGTAAGTGGATGAATTAATTTTTATTCCTCAGGTCCTAGTCTTTCCTTGGGAAAAGTCAGAGCTATTGGAATTCAAATTAATTCTTGAAGAATTCTAATTTTCAATCAACAATGAGTTTGATAACTCAAGAGTCACCAATTATTTAACCAAAGCCAAAAGGGAAAATATCTAAATTAAATTAAAAGCATTCATATAAATAAAGCAAAGCAAAATTAAATCTCAAAATACCTCGAATTGTATTCACAAAAGAAATTAAATCTAACATGGATATTCATAAATTAAATTGGAAAAATAAATAAAAGAAACATTAAACCTGTGTTTGCAAAAGATGAAATAATTATAAAGTGAAAAGAATCCTAATTCTAAATCCTAAGAGAGAGGAGAGAACCTCTCTCTCTAAAAACTACATCTAAAACTAAAATTATGAATATGAAAGCTTGATTATGAACGGATGTATTCACCCACTTTATAGCCTCTAATCTGTGTGTTCTGGGGTGAAAACTAGGTCAAAAGTAGCCCAAAAATTGCTCCCTGCGATTTCTGTTACGTTCAGTTCGCGGGCAAGTGACGCGGAGGCGTTGTCCACGCGTCCGTGCGGATTGAATTTCGCATATGCGACGCGGGCGCGTCATTCACGCGTTCGCATTGCCTTTCTTCGGGGCAGCTATGGAAAATTATATATCAAATCGAAGCCCGGACATTAGCTTTCCAACGCAACTGCAACCGCGTCGTTTGGACCTCTGTAGCGAAAGTTATAGCCGTTTGAGTGTAAAAAGGTCAGGCTGGACAACTTAGCAGTTTCTCCAACTTCTTGTATTCCTTCCACTTTTGCATGCTTACTTTTCTATCTTCTGAGCCATTCCTGCCCTGTAATCTCTGAAATCACTTAACACACATATCAAGGCATCTAATGGTGATAAGAGAGGATTAATATTAGCAATATAAAGGCCAAAGAAGCATGTTTTCAATCATAGCACAAAATCAGGAAGGAAGACATAAAGCATGCGATTAGTATGAATAAATGGGTAAAGAGTTGATAAAAACCACTCATTTGAGCACAAAATAAACCATGAAATAGTGGTTTATCAACCTCCCCACACTTAACATTAGCATGTCCTCATGCTAAGCTCAAGAGAAGCTATAAAGGTGAAGAGGAGTAGTAGAATGTATGAAATGCAACCTATCTATATGAATGCAACTACATGCAAAATGATTCTACCTACTTGGTTAAAAATAAATAAGTTCTCCAAGACAAACATGAATCAGATTTCACTAAGTCAAATTATACAATAAAAGACAAGTAAAGTTGTAAGAAGATAGCAAATGAAAGCAGGGAACATAGAATCAAGCATTGAACCCTTACTGGTAATGTATATCACTCTAATCTCTCAAGTGTCTAGGGTTAATCACTTTATTCTTCTCTAATCATGCCTTCTAAACCTTGTTCTTCATCTAACCAATTAACAAATATTTAGCATACTAATGCAAACATCATGAGGTCTTTTCAAGGTTGTAATGGGGCTAACGTAAGGGTGAGGATATATGTATGGCCAAGTGAGCTATAATATGAATCTTTAATTAGCCTAAGCTCTCACCTAATATACATATACTCTATATACTTTTAAATTCATGCCTAGCTACCCATAATTCCTACTTTTATATGATTCCCATACTCATGTACCAAAATTTTGATATTTCTTTACTTTTATCACATGTGCATTGATCTTTTTATTAACTTAGCATTGGGGTAATTTTGTCCCCTTATTTATTTACTTATTTATTGAATTTTTTTTGGATTGTTTTTTAGAGAAATAAACATAACATATCAATGCACATGGATTTTCTATTATTTTTCTATTTTGGTTTTTCATGAGTAGGTTCCCAAATTCCCAATATTCAAATAGATTAGAAACATGATACATTCCCTTATTAACCCATGTTTCCACAATTTCCCCACACTAGTTGATGCACAATCTCCATCTTAAGCTAACCAAAGATTCAATTGGGGTTTTTAATTTATTTTTCTGCTTAAGGCTAGTGATGTGGTAAAATATAGAATAAATGGGATTAAAAAGGCTCAAGGTGGCAAACAAAGGTGATTGAAAGGGTAGGCTTATTTGGGATAAGTGAGTAAAAATCAAATAATGTCCTCAATCATATGCAAGCATGTAAATACACTAAATAATGGACATATAGAATGGAACAAAGCAAAGGTTGCAATCATAGTGAAGAAAACACACAAGAATAAAAATTTATGGTTAAATAATGTAACCATATAATTAAGCTCAAGTCTCACAGGTTGTGTGTTCTTTAGCTCAAAAACCATGTTCCAAATACAACTTCCAAACAAGTTTAACACAAAAATTTTTCAATTTAAATTAGTGAAATTTTTTAAAAATAGAGTCCTAAAAAGAAATTTATTACTTTAACCAAGTAGTAACTAAATGTATAAAATCAAACAAACATGCAATCAAATATGCAAATGCAACAATGAATAAACAAAGAAAATAGAGTATTGGTGTTGAAAAGAAGAAAATAGCTAACCCATGGAGATCGGTATCGACCTCCCCACACTTAAAGATTGCACCGTCCTCGGTGCATGCTGAGATGTGCAGGTGGACGGGTTGTTTCAACTGATGCTTTTCTTCAAGGATTGTGCAGATGGACTTGTTTGTCTCCCCTTTTAGAAGTTTCTCCCTTTTTTCGTCATCGGTGGCCAGCCTGAAAGAAGAGACAAAGAAGAACAGTAACCCAGAAATAAAGATAAAATAAAATATGGTTGGGTTAATGCCAGATAATGAGGGTCTCAATTACATAGTAGCTACAACATGCAAATGAGAAAATAGTAGAAGTACATGGCAAATAAAGAGTGCAAAAATTTGCAAAAATAGGGAAGAAAGTGTGGGTAAGGAGAGATAATATAAATTCATGTCAATGTAAAAGTAATACAGGTATAAAAGATTGGCATTGATATAAATATTATTACCGATCCAGAATAAAACAAGTCACTAAGCACCCAAAATAATTCAAGAGAAGATGCAACAGTTATATAAGAAAATTAACACCAAAGGAAAAATAATGAATTTAAAAAAGAAAAGAAAAATATGCACAAAATTAAGATGCAATGAATGAAATATTCAAATAAATTAAGTAAAATAAAGTGAAAGATAAGAAGAATGAGAAGGGAAAGAACGAAAGAAGAAGTAAGTAAGAAAGGAGGGAGGAAAAATTAGGATTGGGGAAGAAAAGATAAGATATTTGGCAAATTAGGATAAGTTGTGAGGCACAAACGACGCGGATGCGTAGGGCACGCGGTCGCGTGACTTGCACTTATACGGATTGACGCAGTCGCGTCGGTCACGCGGTCGCGTGACACAGTTTGTGCTACTGGCGCGAGGGCAGCCTCGTGCTCGCACAACTCTCTGTTCGAAACTTAGTATCGCCAAAATCCAGGGTGACGCAGTCGCATGATCGACGCGATCGCGTGAGTGGCCATCATTGGGATATGACGTGGACACGTGAGCCATGCGTCCGTGTTCTAAGAATTGTGCGTTCAGCACCAGTCCAGCACCACTCCAGCAAAACTTTCAGCTATGCACCCTTTTGACGTCGATTTTCATGTCACGCGGTCGCGTGTGTGACGCGGCCGCGTGGCAGGCCAAAGTTCCCACATGACGCAGACGCGTCGGTGACGCGGTCGCGTGGGGTGATTTGTGCCAAAGGCACGCCTCGAGCCACGCTCTAGCGTGACTCTCTGTTCACTTTTCTTTTTTCCTAATGCACTTGTGACGCGGACGCGTCAGCGACGCTGCCACGTCGCATGCGTGTTTTTTTTATGCAATTATGCAGTATGCAATGCTAATGTAGATGCTATGAATAATTCCAGGTTCAATGAAATTAAAATAAAATAAAAACAAACAACTTGAAATAAAATTGAAAAAGAAACGATCATACCATGGTGGGTTGTCTCCCACCTAGCACATTTAGTTAAAGTCCTTAAGTTGGACATTTGGTGAGCTCCTTGTTATGGTGACTTATGCTTGAATTCATCCAGGAATCTCCACCAATGTTTGTGATTCCAGTAACCTCCGGGGTCCCAAACTAGGCATGTAAAGCCCTTAAGAAGCTTCAAACAGATTCTTAGGCTCCCGGGGTGACAAATGTCAGAGCAGATTCCAGGATCCCAAACGTTGCTTTTACACCCGTCTTCAAGTTGATTATCATGATTCCATCCGGGTGGTTCAGTGATGAGCGGATAATTTATACGCTTTTCGGCATTGTTTTTAGTATGTTTTTAGTAGGATCTAGTTACTTTTAGGGATGTTTTCATAAGTTTTTATGTTAAATTCACATTTCTGGACTTTACTATGAGTTTGTGTGTTTTTCTGTGATTTCAGGTATTTTCTGGCTGAAATTGAGGGACTTGAGCAGAAATCAGATTCAGAGGTTGAAAAAGGACTGTTGATGCTGTTGGATTCTGACCTCCCTGCACTCAAAGTGGATTTTCTGGAGCTACAAAACTCGAAATGGCGCGCTTCCAATTGCGTTGGAAAGTAGACATCCAGGGCTTTCCAGCAATATATAATAGTCCATACTTTGGCCAAGAATTGATGACGCAAACTGGCGTTCAACGCCAGCCTTCTGCCCAAATCTAGCGTCCAGCGCCAGAAATGGATCCAAAACCAGAGTTGAACGCCCAAACTGGCACAGAAACTGGCGTTCAACTCCACAAATGGCCTCTGCACGTGCTACACTTAAGCTCAGCCCAAACACACACCAAGTGGGCCCCAGAAGTGGATTTATGCATCAATTACTTACTTCTGTAAACCCTAGTGACTAGTTTATTATAAATAGGACCTCTTACTATTGTATTTGACATCCTGGATTGTATTTTGATCCTGCGATCACGTTGAGGGGGCTGGCAATCTCGGCCATGCCTGGACCTTCCACTTATGTATTTTCAACGGTAGAGTTTCTACACTCCATAGATTAAGGTGTGGAGCTCTGCTGTTCCTCAAAGATTAATGCAAAGTACTACTGTTTTCTATTCAATTCTTCTTATTTCTCTTCTAAGATATCCATTCGCACCCAAGAACGTGATGAAGGTGATGATTATGTGTGACGCTCATCATCCTTCTCCCTTATGAACGCGTGCCTGACAAACACTTCTGTTCTACATGAATTAAGCTAGAATGAGTATCTCTTAGATCTCCTAACCAGAATCTTCGTGGCGTAAGCTAGAATGATGGCGGCATTCAAGAGAATCCGGAAGGTCTAAACCTTGTCTGTGGTATTCTGAGTAGGATTCAATGATTGAATGACTGTGACGAGCTCCTAACTCGCGATTGCAGGGCGTTAGTGACAGACGCAAAAGGATAGTAAATCCTATTCCGGCATGATCGAGAACCGACAGATGAATAGCCGTGCCGTGACAGGGTGCGTGAGCATATTATTCACTGAAAGGATAAGATGAAGCCATTGACAAGGGTGATGCCTCCAGACGATTAGCCGTGCCGTGACAGGGCATTGGATCATTTTCCCGTGAGATGACCGAAAGTAGCCATTGACAGTGGTGATGTATCACATAAAGCCAGCCATGGAAAGGAGTAAGACTGATTGGATGAAGATAGCAGGAAAGCAGAGGTTCAGAGGAACGAAAAGCATCTCCATTCGCTTATCTGAAATTCCTACCAATGAATTACATAAGTATCTCTATCCCTATTTTATTAATTAATATTCGAAAACACCATTATCACTTTATATCTGCCTGACTGAGATTTACAAGGTGACCATAGCTTGCTTCATACCAACAATCTCCGTGGGATTCGACCCTTACTCACGTAAGGTATTACTTGGACGACCCAGTGCACTTGCTGGTTAGTTGAACGGAGTTGTGTCCACACATAGAGCCACAATGAGGATTCAATACAATTATATATTGTTAATCTCACACAAGTACAAAGAACATGGATCACAATTTCGTGCACCATTCAGCTTTAGAATTCTCACTGAAGCGTCCAAACAACTTCCTAGACCCATTCAATTGAGCTCTACACCAACCTTTGCGTTTAAACTTAAAGCTTCCAACCATAATGAACCTTGCAGGACAATTCTTACCACTGACCATCTTCCTCTTACTCTTTATGCCACCAAGAGCTCTAAGTTGACCATCCGTCTCCAGTAGCCCATATTCAAGTGGAATTAGAAAGCTGAGGGATATGAATTTTACCCACTTGAATGTTGTGAAGGATGATGGCAACTTAGGTGGAGGTATTTTTAACGAATTTACAAGCTCCACTCCCTTGTGCTCTTCTCTGACAACTTCCACCTCTTTGCAAACTTCTTTAATTTCAACCTCTTCCTCTTGGTAGTTTTCTTCCAGTTCAATCTCTTCTTCATTGCTCACCAAGGGCGTAGCTTCTTCCAATTGTTTTAATATAAAATCGTGCTGTTCACTATCCACCGGAGTTTCTAATGTCTCCTTCATGCTACTTTCTTTATTAGATTGCCCATATGAGGCCATAGGGGTTCCTTGAGTTTCCAAACGTCGGGAAGGTAATCGATTTATCGCTTGATCCAGTTGGCGAAGGGTTGCTTGAAGTTTTGCACATGTTTCCGTGAGACGATCCCTTGATTCTTGTTGCGCTCGGCTATCACAAGTAGGATCATAGTGCTCTTGGATTGATGGATATGGAGATGGCAAATATTGAGGTGGTGGTTCTTGGGAGTAATTGGGTTGGAATTGGGGTGGTTCTATATATGGTTCATATGGTTCATAATGTGGTTGGTATGGTGGATGAGGGTTAGGATCATATGAAGGTGAATGGTGGTAGTTGGCTTGTGAGTGTGGTGGTTCAAAGTTGTGTTGAGGAGGTTCATAAGCATATGATGGGGGTCCATCATATCTATCATCTTGGTATGCCCCCTGGAATGGCTCTTGACTATAGTAATTTGGTGGATGATGGTTGTCACGGAAGGGTCCACCATAATTATTGTCTTGGTATGCATCATGGAATGGTCTTTGTCTGTGGTACTGTGGAAGGTGTTGTTGCCGGAAGGGTTGATCAGATCCTCGTGGCTCCTTCCATCTCTGATTGTTTTGACCTTAATGCATGTTCCTGTTATAATTTCCATTCCTTGTAACAACATTGGAACCAAACTCAAAGCGAGAGGGGCGAGAACTCATAGTTAGTTAATAAAAATTTAAAATAAAAAATAAAAGAAAATTTGAAATTCAAATTTTTGAATTTGAAAATTAAAATTTGAATTTTGGATTTTTAAATTTGAAATTTGAAGATTAAAATTTGAAATTTTAAAATTTGAATTTTTAAATTTTTAAAATTGAAAATTGAAAATTGATTTTTTTAAAATAAGATAGGATAAGATAAAAATTTTTAAAATAAAGATCTGAAATATTTTTTTGAAGAAATAAATTTAAAAGTAAATATTTACAATAACCAATAATAAGGCACACGTTTGCAATTCCCCGGCAACGGCGCCATTTTGAAAGAGAGAACTTTTGCGTGTTCTAGAAATTTGCAGATAAATCCTCGTTGCAGGTATAGCTTCTAAACCAACAAAAGTCCTTTCTTACAAAAGTTTTGGTTGTCACAAGTAACAAATCCCTTTAAAATTGATAACCGAGTATTTAAACCTCGGGTCGTCTTCTCAAGGAATTGCAGGGAAGTATGTTCTTATTATTGGTTATGAGTCTTGTAAATTGGGGGTTTTGAAAGTAAGGAAGCAGTATGTTGAATGATAAGAAGAATAAAATAAATAAATAACTATAAAATAGACTCTTGGCAAGGTATGAAAACTGGAAGTCCTATCCTGGTTATCCTTATCAATTGTAATGAGAATTGGATTTTTCTCCCACTTTGTTAACCTCTAACTATGAACGTAAGTTAAGTGGATGAATTAATTTTTATTCCTTAGGTCCTAGTCTTTCCTTGGGAAAAGTCAGAGTTATTGGAATTCGAATTAATTCTTGAAGAATTCTAATTTTCAATCAACAATGAGTTTGATAACTCGAGTCACCAATTATTTAACCAAAGCCAAAAGGGAAAATATCTAAATTAAATTAAAAGCATTCATATAAATAAAACAAAGCAAAATTAAATCTGAAAATACCTCAAATCGCATTAACAAAAGAAATTAAATCTAACATGGATATTCATAAATTAAATTGGAAGAATAAATAAAAGAAACATTGAACTTGTGATCGCAAAAGATGAAATAACCATAAAGTGAAAAGAATCCTAAAATTGTGAATATGAAAGCTTGATTATGAATGGATGCATTTCCCCACTTTATAGCCTCTAATCTGTGTGTTCTGGGTTGAAAACTGGGTCAAAAGCAGCCCAGAAATCACTCCCTGCGATTTTTGTTACGTTCAAGTCGCGGGCAAGTGACGCGGAGGCGTCGTCCACGTGTCCGCGCGGATTGATGTTCGCAGATGCGACGCGGGCGCGTCATTCACGCGTTCGCGTCGCCTAACTTCGGGGCAGCTATGGCAAATTATATATCAAATCGAAGCCCCAGACGTTAGCTTTCCAACGCAACTAAAACCGTGTCGTTTGCACCTCTATAGCTAAAGTTATAGCCGTTTGAGTGTGAATAGGTCAGGCTAGACAGCTTAGCAGTTTCTCCAACTTCTTGTATTCCTTCCACTTTTGCATGCTTCCTTTTCTATCCTCTGAGCTATTCCTGCCCTGTAATCTCTGAAATCACTTAACACACATATCAAGGCATCTAATGGTGATAAGAGAGGATTAATATTAGCAATATAAAGGCCAAAGAAGCATGTTTTCAATCATAGCACAAAATCAGGAAGGAAGACATAAAGCATGCGATTAGTATGAATAAATGGATAAAGAGTTGATAAAAACTACTCAATTGAGCACAAGATAAACCATGAAATAATGGTTTATCAGTCTCCATGGAAGTCATTTGATCCAGAGCTTTGATTGTCCATGTATTGCACTTGTTCAGGTTGCTGCTCCTCATAACTTTCCTCCTCTGTCCCCACACCATTGATGGTTGGTTGGTTGTGCCCACTGCTGCCAGTTGCAATCCATCCATCTCTTTGACATTGTTTCAATTTGTTGTTGGAGCTACTAGTGCATGAGCTTGTTTTGAGCTAGTATAGTATCAACTCCTTCAAGCTTAAATACTCCCTTCTTTGGAGCTGCTTGCCTCTCAGAGGAATAGAAATATTCATTGTTGGCCACCATGTCTATGAGATCATGTGCCTCTTGAGCTGTTTCCATCATTTGCAAAGATCCTCCTGAGGAATAATCTAAAGCTTTCCTTGAAGGTAGAGATAAGCCTTCATAGAAGTTTTGCAACTCCACCCACTCACTGAACATTCCCTCTGGACACCTTCTGATTAGAGCTTTATACCTCTCCCAAGCTTCATACAATGACTCTCCTTCTTGCTGTCTCAAGGTTTGCACATCAGTTTTTAGCTTGATGACTCTTTGAGGTGGATAGAATTTGGTTAAGAATTTGCTAACCAAATCATCCCAGCTGGTAATGCTATCCTTAGGGAAGGTTTCTAACCAATATGTGGCTTTGTCGATCAGTGAAAATGGGAATAAAAGAAGCTTATAGATATCAAGATTGACTCTATTGGTTTTGACAGTGTCACAAATTCTCAAAAACACAGAGAGATGTTGGTTTGAATCTTCAGCAGCACTTCCTCCATATTGACAGTTGTTTTGAACCAGGGTAATCAATTGAGGCTTGAGTTCAAAGTTATTGGCATTGACATTGGGGGTTAGGATGCTACTCCCATAATTCCTTGGGTTGGGAATAGTGTATGAGGCTAAGACTCTTCTCTGAGGTTGACCATTGTTGTTAGCCACACCATCAGCGTGATCTGGAATGTTATCATCCATTACTTGCTCTTCCTCCCCTAATTCCTTCTCAATCTTCGGAGGGTTCTCTCGTCAAGGTTAAAAGATGTCGATTTACCTCCTCTTCCTCCTGACATAAACACAAAACCAGAAACCAGAATGAAACACTCTACTGCTAGAGTGAGTTAGTGTTAGCTTAAGCAAAAATTCAAATAGTTAGTGTGCTTAGTAAAAATGAAAAGAAAATGCTTAATCTAGATTATCACCTTACTTAATCATTGTCAATCTAAATCAATCCCCAGCAACGGCGCCAAAACTTGATGGGTGAAAATCAGATTCCACAATAAACTCATCGGCAAGTGTACCGGGTCGCATCAAGTAGTAATAACTCACAAGAGTGAGGTCGATCCCACAGGGATTCATGGAATGAGAAATTTTAGTTAGGTGATGAATTTAGTTAAGTGAATATTTGATGAATTGAGTGATTTTGATTGACAGAAGCTAAATTGCAAGTAAATAAAGGTGCAGAAAGTAAATTGAGCAGAAGAATAAAGTGCAAAAGAGTTAAATTGCAAGTAACTTAAAAAACAAGAAAGTAAAAGAGCTGTAACTTAAATTACAAGAAAAGTAAATTACAGAAACTTAAAGTGCAAGAAATATAAATTTGCTGAATCTAAATTGCTGAGAAATGTAAATTACTTGAAGAGTAAAAGGATTTGGGTGCTGGGACTTGGAATTGAACAAGAAATTGCAAATTAAAGTAAATCAGAAAGCTCTGAGATGCAAGACTTTAGATCTAGATCTCAGTAGCAAGAATAGAAATGTAAAATTGCTTGAAGAAACAAATTAGCAAGAAACATAAATCAATTGTAGAATTCTAAAAGAAATTGAAGATCGAAGAAGAGCAATGAGATTAGCAATCAGATCTAGATCTCAATTACTCCCTTAATCAAACAGAAATGAAATTGCAGAAGAAAACGAAGATAAAAACAGAAGATAAGATTAAGATCTAATCCTTAGATCAATTGAGAATAAAAGTAAGAGATGATTCTCAGAATTAGAATCAATGGAACCCTTCAATCTCAATTCAAGACCCAAAATAGAAAAGTAGAAGTTGCAGAAGAAATAAAATGCAGAAAGAGAACCAGATCCAATTCCCAAATCCCAAATTCAAAACAATTGTAAATTAAAAGTGAAAACTAAAAATGAGCTAAAGGTGCTCTACAAATCAAACTTAATCCTATTTATATACATTCTATTCTGATCTTCAAAGCTTGGAGTGGGCTTTCTTGGTTTTGGTTCAAATTGGGTCAAGGTGTGTGGGAACCTCCGAGGGGTGCGCTCCGTTTGGTATAGTGAGCATTACTTTCACTCTTGGTTTGGTGAGCCTTGGTGCCAATTCTCCTTGCCTAGCTCCTTGTCCATATAGTTCACTTAGTGAGCGTTCCGCTCACTCTTTGAGCGCTACATGAGGCTGAGCCTTGGTTTGTGCATGCTTGGCTTTCTTGGTTTCAAAAGAGCTCGAAAAAGTGAGCAAAAGAGAGCGCTACGCTCGAATCTTTGAGCGCTACTCATGGCCTTTGCTTGGTTTCCCTCTTCGAGCCTTGGTGTGAGCATTGCGTCTCCTTGTGTTGCTTGGCCTTGTGTGCCTTGCTTTCTTGCCAAGCTCCACGGAAAAGTGAACAAAAGGGAGCGCTGCACTTGTGTTTTTGAGCGCTACTCATGGCCTTTGTTGCTTGGCCTTGTGTGCCTTGCTTCCTTGCCAAAAGGGCACGAAAAAGGTAAGGAATGTGAGCGTAGCGCTCACAATTTCAAACGCTACCCCTTGCTTGTGCTCAACCATTTGGTGCTTCCTCTTGTACGCTCAGTTTGCAACTTTGAGCGCTCCTTGAGAGCTTGGATATGCCACGCTTTATTTTCATGGGCCACGCTTTTTAAAGCGTGGGCTAAGGTCCAAAACGTGCTCAAACTTCAAAAGTGTGCCAAATTTTCTCTTTCCCTCATTTTTTCACCTACAAGTAACCAAAGAACTAATCAAAGCTCCACCAAAATCACTAGATCTTTGCATCATTTATAAAATCAATTAATTCTAGCATAAAACCTATGATTTTGTGCAAAATGCATGATGCTTGATTGATTCAAGATAACCATGAAAATACACTCCAATCACTTATGGTGCAAGAAAGTGCATAAAACCTAATAAAACTAATAAAAAACGCTTGTAGAACTAGTATAAGATGACTTGTCATCACATATCAGCGTTCACTTTGTGAACGTAGCACTCGCTTTGACAACACTGTCCCACGCGTGCGTGTCCTCTGCGCGTGCGAGTGGATAGCAAAATTTCCAATTCAGGCTTTAGCGCCAGCCACGCTTGAGCGTGCTTTGTCCCAGGTGCTCCATTGAGGCGTGCGCATCGTTTGCAAAAGTTTGCCTCCAAATTCGAACATGCCCGAAACACTGGCTTAGTTAACTTAGCGCTCTCTTTGCGAATGAGCACTGATTATGAAAACAGAGCACGCTTCCTTGATTTAGTCATGGGCCACGCTTTCAAAAGTGTGGCCTAAGGCTCCAAAGCGTGCTCCAACTTTAAAGTGTGCCCAAAAATTCCTCTTTTGTCCTTTTTAGCTTATTTTGTGCTTTTTTGCTTATTTTTCCTCTTATTTCCTACAAAGTTTATAAAATCAAAAGATCAAAGAAATATACCATTTAAGCATAAAAGCATTCAATATTTAAGCACAAATCATCAATTTCTTGCATGAAAAAGCATAGAAAAACATGACATGACGACATGTCATCACAACACCAAACTTAAACCTTGCTTGTCCCCAAGCAAGAAAAGAATCATGTATTAAGTTTTGACAAACCAAGGTGAGAAGAATAGAAATTGATGTTCACAGTTGGCTAGTTTTCTATGCATGCTACAATCACAGAAGAAATGTAAATGATTGATGCTTCTATCTAGCTCATTTTATGAAATCTTTTCCTTATATTTCTTCCTTGAAACAACCTTTATATTCTCTTATTAGCTTCTCCTTTTGGGTGCTTTGCCCTATGAGTTGATAACAAAGCTACAACTCTAAATGCTTTATTTTCAAGTATTACCACTTGATACATAAGCACCACAAGCATTTAATTAGAGGACCTTTTTAAGCTTATTTGTTTCTTTTCTTTACTCTCTAATCATTGATGCTCAGAGCCTTGAGCTTTGAGGGAGTGCTTTTGCACTTGAGCCTAGCCTTGACTCTAAGTGTTTTATTTTTAAGCTTTTCGCCTAATACATAAACACCACAAGTATTTAACAAATGAATTGTCATTGGTACTCAGAGCCTTCAGCTTTCTCATTCTTTCCCTTTTTCTTTTCTTGCCTTAATTGCATTTGCTTCTTCAAGGTTTTCATGATTTCAAAAATTTCATAAAATGTCGTAGATGAAAACTTCAATTAAATAAAATTTAATGCAATTGAGAAATAATTAATCATGCTAGCCTTCCAATACTTGTATGCTCATGCTAAATTCTTCTTTAATGCCTTGTTTGTTTATGATCATGATACTTTGTTGCTTTTAAACTCACAATATTCAAGATGGTAGTTATAATGTCACAGCAACATGTTACAATTTAGCAATCAAGCTATGCTTATTCACAACACACATGCCTACAGAGAAGATAGAAGACAATCATGCAATTTAAAGTGCTGGAAACAAATGAGAGGAAAAGGAACTTTACCACCTTGTAATTCATCTTTTCTACTGTTGTCCTTTTCCTCTTATTCATCCCCCTTCCCATACCAAACTCAGAAGGCTTGCTCATCCTCAAGAAACAACTAGAACAATGGTGATGGGGGTTAGAATGGACCATGAGTATCTTACACAATAAAATGTTAGTAGTACATGTGTTTAAGCAAGCAAAATGAATAATAACAATGAAGGCAAAGAGAAACAGAAGACATTGTGATTGCAAAAATAAGAGGGTGTGCATGATACGTTGCATAAAGAATGAGTGGCATACCAAACTTAGTGTGACACTCTGATGGGTTGAAATCGGCTTCCAACACCTAAACTCACCGGTAAGTGTATCGGGTCGCATCAAGTAGTTATTACTCACATGAGTGAGGTCGATCCCACAGGGATTGATGGATTGAGCAATTTTAGTTAAGTGGTGAATTTAGTTAAGCAAATAGATGATGATTTGAGTGAAACTTGAATAGCAGAAGCTGAATTTCAAGAAAATAAAAGGGAGAGGGGAAATTGACAGAAAAATAAAATGCAAAAGAGTAAATTGCATGAAACTTAAAGGACAAGAAAGTAAAAGGGCTGAATCTTAAGGTGCAAGTAATGTAAATAACTGAAGCTTAGATTGCAAGAAATGTAAATAGTTGAAGCTTAGAGTGCAAGAAATGTAAATTGCTGAATAGTAAAGGGATGTGGGAGCTGGGATTTAGAATTCAACAAGAGAATGTAAGGAGGAATAAATCAGAGAAGTAGAAGATGAAATAAATTGCAGATAACCTAAACAAGAAGTTAAAAGTTGCTTGAAGAACAAAACAGAAAGTAAACTTAGCTCAATTGCAAAATCTAAAAGAGAAATTGAAGATCTCAGGGGATCAATGAGACTAGAAAATAGATCTAGATCTCAATTCCTTCCTTGATCAAACAGAAGACAATTGCAAAAAGGAACTGAAATTTAAAAAAATAGCAGGGAAAATTAAAACCCAATCCTTAGATCAATTGAGAGGAAGAGTGGAAGATGATTCTCAGAATTTGAATCAATGGAGCTCTTCAATCTCAATTTAAGATCCAAAATAGAAAAGCAAAAGTTGCAGAAGAAGAAAAGTGAAAATAGCAATTGAAATTAGAATTATGCAGAAGAAAAACACAAATGAATTTTAGATCAAGAATTGAAACAGAACTTCTTCAATCTCAATCCCAAAATTCATAAACAGAACGTAAGAAATGCAGAAGTAAAAAACAAAGAGAAAGAGAACTCAGATCTCAATCCCAATTCCCCAAATTCAAAAATTGAACACTAAAATTCAGCTAAAATGTAAAAATGAGCAAAAGGTAAAACTAAAAATGAAAAGGAAAGAAGGTCCTCTCCAAATCAAACTAAGTCTTATTTATACACTTTCTAATTTTTTATTTTAGAATTTGGAGTGGGCTTTTCCATTTGGTGAAGAATTGGATCCAATTTGGCCTTTGCTTGAAAGATGGAACCAGGGACACCTCCCAGGGAAGCGCTCAGTTAAACGTAACAACGCAGCACTCAATTTGTTTGGTCCCAGGCTCGTGCATAGCATTTTTGGTGCAGCAAAGTAGCACTCAGTGAACTAATGTAACGTAGCGCTAAATGCTTGAGTGGGATTCCCTCTTCGAGCCTTGGTGGAGTCCTTTTGGCAATTTCCTTTTGCCTATAGCCTTGTTAAGCATAGCGCTCTGTGAACTAAGTTCACGTAGCGCCCTTTGTGCGCAAGGTTGAGGCTCCCTTGTTTGAGCCTTGGTGAAGCCATTTTGGCTCACTTCCTTGTGATGTAGCGCTCCTTCATTCCTCCAGGTGCTTGGTTCGAACCTTGGCTGCCCCATTTCTTGCTATTGCACCTTGCTATCTTCATGGGGAGACCACGAAAAAGGTGAAACACCTAATGGAGCGCTATGCTTTCTTTGGTTCCTTGTAGCGCTCAGTTGGTGCTTCAAACGTAGCACCATGCCTTTGCTTCTTTGGCCTTGTCACTTTGGTGCTGGGCACTTGGTTTGGGCGCTCAATTAGAGAGCGCAACGCTCAATTAGTGAGCGCTGGTCCCTTGCTTCCTTGATGCGTGACGCTTTTCTGCCTTAGGTCACGCTTTTCAAAGTGTGGCCTATGGTCCAAAGCATGCTCTAAGGTTCTTTTTTTCTTTTTTTTTCATCATTTCTTCACCTACAAGAAATCAAAATAACCAATCAAAGCATCACCAAGTTCACAAGGTTTATAAATCATTCAAAAACTAACTAATTATAGCTTAAACCATGTGATTTTGTGCCAAATGAATGATAGTTGATTGAATTCACATAACCATGCAAATCCACTCCAAATCACTTACTTATAATGCAAGAAAGTGCATAAAACCTAATGAAACAAGTGAAAAATGCTTGAAAAGCTAGCATAAGATGACTTGTCATCACAACAACAAACTTAAATATTACTTGTCCCCAAGCAAGCACTAAACACAAGAAGAAATGAAATGAAACAGAGAAGCATGCATGTCCTTATTTAGCAGATAATTGAACTTGGTTCATGGGGTTTTATGCAGACAAATGTAGTTCACTTATTCTTTGCTGATAAATAAGAAATGTTTCCTTAAAGGTTCACTAGGATTGCTGCTATTCTGCCTTGCTTTTTGATTAATCCTTTGCTGGCTTTTCCTTTCTTTCTTTTGCTTAGAAAGCTTATTTATTAATGAAAGCTTGGTGACAAGTGTTGCAGCAGCCTTTTGGCTCAGTTTTTGCTCCAACACTACCTCACCACAGACACATTGCTCACAATTTCTTCCTAGGAACATTGATGCCCAGCATCTCTTTGGATCACTAAATGCTTTGTAGCTAGGTTGCTCTTGATAATGGACTTTTAGTTGGCAATCCTAGATTAGTTAATCCAAGTTACCAAGTTTTAAAATACTCCTCAGAACCTAATTGTCCAAGCAGATCCTAGTACAAAAGCACCACAGGCATATGTCCTAGGATCCAAGCTATTGGTGTCTAGCCTTATTGTTTGTTTCTTTGCCACTTCTTTGCTTTTCTTTTTCTTTGTCTTTCTTATTTTTCTTTTTTTCTCAAGGAATGCTCATTAATAAAAGACTTTATTGTAGCAACCTAACTCACACTTCAAAGAACATCAGCATTTATTATTGAGCTAATCATTAAATCAGACAATTACCACCACTGACTTTCGCTCTTATTTCTACAACATTGGACAATCACTTTATTGTTTCAAACATTTTTCTTTTATTTATGTAGTAGGGAAACAAAATAGAATTCAAGCTAATGAGCTATGACGAGCAAAGTATGCATGCTAGCATACTTAGCAAACATTTACACTTGCACCTAATTGAACACTTCAGCAAGACATATAGGAATCTCCAAATTAAAATACTTCCAAGCAACAAGGGTTAAGTGTCCATACAACCTGTTGGGAATGTCTCTCAGCTTTTTTTCTGTCATCATTATTTCTCTTTGTTGTTCCTTCTTTGGATGATGATGCAGAACCCCTCCACAGGTTGAATGTTTTCCTGCAGTATCCTTAGAAATTGCTTGTTTCTCAAGCCCTTAGGCAAATGGTTAGCATGCATGAATTGTTTGTGGGCTTTTGAACTTAGTTTGGTGTGTGAACACCAAACTTAGTTCCTTGCCAATATTTCTTATGCATCAAGTCAACCATATGTGAACCCTTTTGTCTTTGCTAAAGGCAATAAAACTAAAAACTAGAAAACAGACACTGGTTAAGTAGTTTCTCTGATTGCTTGGAGCTAGCAACCCTTTATGCAGAAGGTGAAAATGTGTTTTTCAATTATATTTTTAGTGGAACACCAAATTTAGCATCCTTCATTCTCCCTTAAATTGTTTTGGTGTGCAACACCAAACTTAGCTCCTTGCAATACAGATAAACCTACTCAGCCTTGTTTATTGAAATAGTTAGGAAAAAAAAACTACCTTTGGTTGGGTTGCCTCCCAACAAACGCTTGATAAACCACTATTTTATGGTTTATCTTGTGCTCAATTGAGTGGTTTTTATCAAGTCCTTGCCCACTTATTCATACAATTCGCATGTTTTATATTTTCCTTCATGATTTTGTGCTATGATTGAAAATATGCTTCTTTGGCCTTATATTTGCTAATATTAATCTTCTCTTATTACCATTCGATGCCTTGATATGTGTGTTAAGTGTTTTCAGAGATTACATGGCAGAAATGGCTTAGAGGATGGGAAGGAAGCATGCAAAAGTGGAAGGAATACAAGAAATTGAAGGAACTGCAAAGCTGTCCAGCCTGACCTCTTCGCACTAAAACAGTCATAACTTGAGCTACAGAGGTCCAAACGACGCGGCACTAGTTGAGTTAGAAAGCTAACGTCTGGGGCTTCGATTTGATATATAATATGCAATAGTTTCCCTGATGCTAGGTGACGCGAACGCGTGCTCCACGCAGATGCATCGCAGTGATAAAAATCAGCGTGGCAGATTTCTTCTCCAGCGATTTCTGGGCTGTTTTCGACCCAGTTTTCGGCCAGAAAACATAGATTAGAGGCTATAAAGTGGGGAAATCCATTCATTCATAATCATCAGCTCATAATTCATAATTTTTAGTTTCAGATGTAGTTTTTAGAGGGAGAGGTTCTCTCCTTTCTCTTAGGATTTAGGATTAGGATTCCTCTTAAAGGAATTAGGATTTCTTATTATTTCAACTTTATTATTTCAACTTACAATTTCTTCCGAGTTCCAGGTTCAATGTTTCTTTTATTTATTTTCTTAATTTAGTTTATAAACTCTCTATGTTTAGATTGATTTTCTCTTATTAATGCAATTGAGGTATTTTAGATTTATGATTCTTATTTAGCTTTTTTTATATTCTTGGCTTTAATTGATTAACTGGAGGCTCTTGAGTTATCAACCTTATCGTGATTGATTGTTATGTCTGCTAATTGACTGGAATCCCACTAATTCTAGTCTTTCCTTAGGAGTTGGCTAGGACTTGGGGATCTAACTAATTAGTTCACTTGACTTTCCCTTGCTTTCGTAACGGTTAACTAAGTGGGATTAACTTCAATTCTCATAAGAATAACTAGGATAGGACTTCCGAATTTTCATACCTTGCCAAGAGTTTATTTTATAGTTATTTATTTACTTTACTTGTCATTTAAATTACTTGTTCCTTACTTTCAAAACCCCAATCTATAAGACTCATAACCATTAATAAGAACACCTCCCTGCAATTCCTTGAGAAGACGACCCGAGGTTTGAATACTTCAGTTATCAATTTCAAAGGCGTTTGTTACTTGTGACAACCAAAAATTTTGTAAGAAAGGACTTTTGTTGGTTTAGAAGCTATACCTGCGACGAGGATTTATCTGCGAATTTCTAGACCACGCAAAAGTTCTCTCTTCAGCGCTCTTTTAATCTCACTAGCTTGACATCTTGTTCTTTGATCATGGAGGCTGAAAATCATAGTGCCTTAGCTTTTCTCCTCTTACTGTGATCTTCCCTCCGGTCTCCTCTTTGATGATCTCTAGGTGTTCAAGTGAAAGGATTCGGTTCACAATATAGTACTCAGATAATTGTGGACACGCCTTCATTGGTCGGGTGTTTAACATCACTTTATCCCCTGGTGAGAAGCCTTCAGTGGGGATTTTCTTGTTTCTCCACCCTTTTGGCCTCTTCTTCTTTTCTTTCTCAGAAGATAATTCATGGCTTGGTGGTTCTTTATCTGGAGTGTCGAGGTTCTCATCTGGGGGTTTTGGATCTAGTTCCTCCTTGATTTTTTTGGTCTGTTGCACCATCTCTACTTCTTTCAAGCATAGATTTAGAAGTCTTGAAGTTAACTCATTGAATGCCTCCTTCAAGCTTTGATCTCTGGCCTTATCTTTCATACAATCTTTTTCTTGAGTGGGCTTATGCAGGGTTTTAAAAACATGGAATGCTAGGTGCTCATCATGCACTCTCAGTAATAATTCCCCTATTTCAACATCTATCAATGCTCTGCCCGAAGCCAAGAAAGTCTTCCTAGGATGATGGGAGTGTTGGGGTCTTCCTCCATATCCAGGATGACAAAATCAGCTGGGAGAAGGAATTTCCCCATTTTTACCAGTACATTCTCTACAACTCCAAGTGCTTACTGAATGGACTTGTCAGCCATTTGAAGAAGTATTTGTGTCGATTTCACCTAAAAAATTTGGAGTTTCCTCATTAGAGACAAATGCATCAAGTTTATGGTTGCACTAAAATCACAGAATGACTTCTCAATTGTTATGTTTCCTATGGTGCAAGGTATATAAAAACTCCCAGGATCATCTTTCTTCTCTGGCAACTCTCTTTAGAGAATAGCACTACATTCCATTGTCATCTCAATAATTTGTCCTTCTTTTAGGGACTTTTTCTTTGTCAGCACTTCCTTCATAAATTTGGCATACAATGGCATCTGTTCAAGTACTTCTAAGAAAGGAATATTGATGCTGAGTATCTTGAATATGTCCAGGAACTTTGAGTATTGCTTATCCTCGTTTTCTTTTTTGAACCTCTGAGGGTATGGAAGTTTGGGGACATATGACTTTATCCCTTCCTTCTTCTCTTGTAGCTGTGGCTCAAGGATGTTCTTGTCTCCCTTTGAGATTTGTGCCTTCTTGGTTTTCTGATCCTCTTTACTTCTCCCCTCTATCTCTTCTTGTGGAACTTCTCTATTGTGTTTTTCCTGATTGATGGCTTCCTTCTTCATAGTCTTCTCACTTCCCACTTTGTAGCTTTTTCTTTGTCCCTTGGGTGGTCTTCAGTGGTACTGGAAGAGGTATTTGCTCTCTTCTCACCCGTTTCTGAAATTTGCTGAGCCATTTTCTCCATATGCCTCTCAAGATTTCTGATTGAAACTTCTTGGTTTTTGCTTGTTATGGCTTGATCTTTTCTTGCTGCTTCTTGATCTTGTCTGGCCATATCTTGAGTTTTGATGAGTTTTTCCATCAACATATCTAAATTGGAGATCCTTTGAGATTCTGGATGGGGCTGTGTGGGTTGTGATGGTTATTTGTGGAAATTGTTTGAAAAATTGGAGGAGTTGCTTTGTGGATTAAGTGGTGGTATGGAGAAGTTATTTTGGGGGGTTTGTGAAGTGTGATGAGGTTGGGTATGTGTGTCTTGTGGTTGTGTGTAATGGTTGTTAGTAGTAGGGGATTGATTGTGTTTGTTTGTGTTTCCAAAACTGTTAGAGTTGAAGTCCCTTTGTCCTTGATTTTGATGCTCACCCCACCTCATATCAGAATGAGGTTCAGAAACAACAAAGCATCTCCAGACGCTTATCTAAAATTTCCACCAAAGAATTACATAAGTAACTTTATTTTATTTTATGTTTTATTTATATTTTAATTATCAAAACCTCATAATCCTTTGAATCCGCCTGACTGAGATTTACAAGATGACCATAGCTTGCTTCAAGCCGACAATTTCCGTGGGATTGACCCTTACTCATATAAGGTTTATTACTTGGATGACCCAGTGCACTTGCTGGTTAGTTGTGTGGAGATGTGAAAAGTGTGAATCACGATTTCCCACTACCATGTTTTTGGCGCCGTTTGTAACAATCCCAGTTTTCGAGAACGCGAAATCTTTTCTGAAAGTACGGATTTCTCCGGAAGATCAGTAAGGGAAAAACCTTTGATATATAATCAAGTATCTCAATCATCATTGTCATTATGTCATCTTTAAGTTAGAACCTTTTTTGAGACAAGCTCGATAACGCAGTCACGAAGAACCTAGTTTTTGAACCGTATCGGTTAGGAGTTTTGATTCGGTTTTTTGTAAATAGTCTCAGTTTGACAAACCGGACCCGATTTATGATAGAAGAGAGATAATAGGATGATATTATCATTATATTAGTATTAGAAGCTTCTTGAATAATATTATAAGGTTACCTGGTCAGTTTTAGTTAAAAACAGAAAATCGGTTTAACCGGGTTCACAGTTTACTGGTGCAACATAGCACCAGCACTCTCTGATGACTTTAGCAATGCTAAGGCCTTATTATACATGTTTTATTCTCATAATAAATATGTTACTAGTGTCATTTATGCTAGTAACTCAGAAAATAATTTTTAGAGATGTTTTTACAAGTGTTCCGATACATCTAGTTTTAGTAGTTATACACCTGAGATATTTTAATATTATTTTAATCCACCTCCAAGCCAACCAATCGCAACTCACCCTACACCCCCAAGACACTCCAAGGCTGTCTCATTTCTTCATTTTGGACGAAAATAACAAGAGAGAAAAGAGAGAAACCTTCATGAACACTAAATCTTCAAAGCTTGATTTCTTCTGAACTAAAACTCAAATCAAAACTCCGATTTCACCAAAATGATCCTCTCTTATTTCTCTAAATAACCATATAACATATCAAGGCTGGAAATAAGGTGAGACGGCTGTCCCTTTCCCATTTGAATTCGGTTTTCAAGGAAACATGCTCAAACATGTGTTTTCTTGATGTTCTTCCTTAGGAATCATGCTTAACTTGACTTGAGGGCCAAGAAACGTGACTTTCCAGAAAGTCTAAGGTTAGAAATCACCTCCTAACGTGCTGAGGGAGATTTTTTTAGTTGAGGGTTTTTGGATTTAAAGTTGTTCTTGATGTGATTTAGGAGGAAAAAGTGCTAAAGGACCACCTGAAAGTCTACCTGAATTAGGAGCAGCAAAACCAGGTAGGGTGTCACGAAATTAATCTTGATTATTTTTGTTTGAGTTGTGTGAATGTTGTATGATTTGGCTGTGCTAAAAATTAGTTGCATATATGATTGATTCTTGGTGAAAATCTGGTGAAATTTTGATGAAATTTGATGAAATTCAAGCTTTAAAGTTCATGTTCTTGGGGCAGCTGGAAAAATGAAACCCTAAGCTTAAATTGAGGTTCAATTTGTGTTGAAATCATGTAGAAAAGATGGGGTTTTAGTGGCTGCTAATTTATTATGAATTATAGTAAAAATCGGTTGCTGAAAAGACTGAAAAACGGGTAAAAACAGAGAAATAATCTGAAGAATTTATGAAGAACATGAAGAACACTTTGAGTGTGATGAAGAACAATGAAGAACAGGCCTTAGATCTTAAAAAGGGCAAGGAAGTAAAATTTTTGGTGTTTAAGGGGTTATTTTGTAATTTCTAAAAGTTAGGGTGGTAAAAGTAGAAATATTAAAAGTTACGGGTGGTAAAAAGTGAATTTTAAAGATTAAAGGTTAAAGTAAAGTTAATTTTCGAAAATTTAATAATAAAATAATAAATAATAATAAAATATTAAATAATAATATTTAATTAAAGATTATATTTTAATAAAAATAATAAAATAATGCGAAAAAGGCAGTTTTCTGTAAAAGCTTTAGAAAGACAACTTTAAGTGCAAAATCTCATAATTACCTTCATAAAAAACTTAGTGAGTGGTAAGAACATATTAGTGAGGTAAAGATAAAAGTAAGATAAAAAGTTGAAGAAAACATAAAAAACAAAGAAAAAGTCTGTAAAGTTTTAATGACAGAAAAACAGACAGAGACTAGTAAACGAACTAAGGCAACATAGTTAGTCCTTGAGTTGCGACTAGGGTTAGGTATTATATGAAAAGTTAAACTGTTTCAGTATAGACTTAATGAACCTATACTTGGGACAGGCTAACTATTCATACCGAAATTTACATAAGCTTTAAATACATACGTTAAGCAGAGCAATCAGAGCAGAGTAGAGAAACACAGAAAATAGAGTAACCATAGTAAAGTAAAGAGATAAAGAGAAAAAGAGTAATATAGATACAGATAGAAAGAGTAATCAGAGAAGAGAAAAGAGATACAGAGAACAGAGTAACCAGAGCAGAGTAAAGAGATACAGAGAAAAGAGAAACCAGAGCAGAGTAAAGAGATATAAAGAGAAGAGTAATATAATAAAGAGATATTATATATATATATATATATATATATATATATATATATATATATATATATATATATATATATATATATATATATATGTTGCTTAATGCAACCCAAGAGATATTATATATATATTTGTTGCTTAATGCAACCCAAGAGATATTATATATATATATTTGTTGCTTAATGCAACCCAAGAGATATTATATATATTTGTTGCTTAATGCAACCCAAGAGATATTATTTATTTGTTTGTTGCTTAATGCAACCCAAGAGATGTTTGTTTATTTATCTGTTGCCCTAAGGCAACCCAAGAGTAATTTTCCGTTCCCAAGAGTATATATTTTCTGCGAGTAGAAAGCAGAGGCTGTCTCAATAGAGCTGTTAATAATTATATGCGCATTTATTTGAACGGAAAATCGTATCCGGAAAATCGTGAACTCGTGACCGGATAAATGTCGGGAATGCAGGTGCTAACCGACACATGAGCTCATGGCCTGTACTAGGGCTAGGCATGCATCATTCTTGTCTGCGCATTATTCTCTATTGCTTTCCTTCTTGTGTGTGAACTATTTCTTTATGTTTGTCTGCTTGAGTGCTATGTCTGTGCTTTATTTCCTTGTGTTCTTCTGTTGTGTTCTGTTTTCTATTTTTCTATCTATTTATAACTACTGTTTACTACTTTACTGTATTCTAATATCCATCTGCTAATCGGAATCGAATAAATGAACGTAACTAATAACCCCGACCCTACTAAGGACTCCCCAGTTCTTACCCCCATCTTTTGCTTCCTCCCCCCAGATGGAGATGGTCATGATATTCTATGAAGTCGAAGACCTTTACATTTATGAGGACCCAGTGTACTATGGTTACTACATTTTGAGTACGAAGCCTCGTATGAGACGTTACGCATTACAAAACCGTTCCTTCCAACATCTTCTATATAGCCCGCATTTTGACTCCAATGCTCCTTACGACCCTTATCCTGGTTACATCCTGACGCACTTGTACATCCTTTTCCTGATGATCCTGAGCACCCTGTACCAGCTCAACCTTTGAATGAGGTGGAACCTGAGCCTATCGTTCCTGTTGAGCCCGAGTTAGCTGGTGACTACGTACCTGTGATACCACCAGAGTGGGACTTTCCCCCTGAGCCGATCCCTGACTTTTCACAGCCTGATGAGCCGGCACTACCGGACGGTGGGGTAGCCCCTATATACGCAAACGGACCTGTGCTCGCGAATGGTTTTGTACATAGTGATAGCAGCATTTCTGGTGGATCTGAGCGTATAGCTGTAACCACAGACGATGAGGAGGAGGAGGATCCCTGAGATAGAGATACAGCAGAATGAAGAGATGGGCGAGCCTCACGATGATCTTCTGAATGGCCACGTGTAGATATAGTTTGGCAGCCGTAGCGGTATTCTTTTGATGACACTCTAGTCTGACATTATCTATTACTTAGTCTCTCACTTGTGTTAGTACACCCGAGAGCTAGGAGCTATATAGTGGTTAGACTAGCCTGGGTGTCAGATTAGCGGCTTTCTGTGTGGGCCAGGCCCTGGGAGTGTCGTGTATATATTAGCTACGTAGGATGACGAGGATGTAAACTAACTTGATCTTTTGTGAATGCTACATGTTTTGTTATAGTGTACATTATGTATATTTTTAGCTGTGTTATATGTTTCTTTATGCTTCCTTATTATTTCTATATGTGTGTGCTTATTTATTTTACTCCCTCGCTCGCAACGATATAAGTTAAAAAAAAAAGTTACTCGTAAAATTGACAACGTTCTAACAAGGAACAGGCTTATACATTAAGTAATAGTTAATAATTAGGAAGAACAAGTTGGTAACACTTAGCTTCTTGTATGACCATGGCATACCGGAAGTTGGGTCGTTACACCGTTGCCGGGGATTGTTCGAGTTTGGACAACTGATGGTTTATCTTGTTGCTTAGATTAGGTAATTTTATTTTATGTTAAGCTTTTTATTTTTTTAATTAATTTAAAAAAAAAATAATAATTTCTAGTTTTCGAAAAAAATTCAAAAAAAAATTTATTTGCTCTTCAGAATTTTTAAGAACGAATTCTAGAGTTTCATAAGATATATTGAAGCCTGGCTGGCTGTTTAGCTGTGTCTAATCTTTTGGACTGAGGCTTTCACTTTTTATTGACATGCTTGTATGTTTTATGCTAAAGCTTGGCTGGCTATTTGGCCATGTCTAATCTTTGGACCGAAGCTTTCACTTAAATCTTGGCTGGCCATCTGGCTATATCTAATTCTTTTCGACCGAAGCTTTAGACTAACGTTGCATGATTCCTGGAATTCTTATTAAAAATTTTGAATTTCTTTATTTTTTTTCCAAAATAATTTTCGAAAAATACAAAAAAATTAATAAAATCATAAAAACCCAAAAATTTTGTGTTTCTAGTTTGAGTCTAGTGTCAAATTTTAAGTTTGGTGTCAATTGCATGTTTTAATCTTTCTTAAATTTTCGAAAATTCATGCATTGTGTTCTTCATTGATCTTCAAGTTGTTCTTGATGATTCTCTTTGTTTGATCTTTAATTTTTCTTGTTTTGTGTCTTTTCTTGTTTTTCTTGTGTATTTTTGAATTATTAGTGTTTAAGGTTTTAAAATTTTTAAGTTTGATGTCTTGCATATCTTTCTTTTCTTAAAAATTTTCAAAAATATGTTCTTAATGTTCATCATGATCTTCAAAGTGTTCTTGGTATTCATCTTGACATTCAAAGTGTTCTTGCATGCATTATATCTTTTGATCTTAATTTTTATGTTTTGCATCATTTAGTTGTTTTTTGCTCTCTTCATTAATTCAAAAATCAAAAAAATAATATCTTTCCCTTATTTTACTCATAAATTTTCGAAATTTTGAATTGATTTGGTCAAAAATTTTTAAAATTAGTTGTTTATTATTAGTCAAGTCAAAATTTTAATTTAAAAATTCTATCTTTTCAAATCTTTTTCAAAAATAAAATCTTTTTCATTTTTCTTTCCTGTTTTTCGAAAATTCTTCAAAATTTATTTTCAAAATGTTTTTCTTAATTTTATTTCATATTTTTGAAATTAATGCTAACAATTAATGTTTTGATTAAAAAATTTCAAGTTATTACTTGCCTATTAAGAAAGGATCAATCTTTAAATTCTAGAATCATATCTTTTAGTTTCTTGTTAGTCAAGTAATCAACTTTAATTTCAAAAATCAAATCTTTTTTATTTTCTTTTCAAATTTTTTTCAAAAAAATTTCAATTATATCTTTCAATCATATCTTTTTCAAAATCACCTAACTACTTTTCTCTCTCCAATTTTCGAAAATAACTAACTGGTATGCGAAATTGTTACTCAGAGGTTGTAAAATTTGTTGTTCGTTCTCTCCCTGGCAATGGCGCCAATAACTGGTGCACAATACCATGGTCCATACATAACTTCACAACTTCGCACAACTAACCAGCAAGTGCACTGGGTCGTCCAAGTAATACAACCTTACGTGAGTAAGGATCGATCCCACGGAGATTGTCGGCTTGAAGCAAGCTATGGTCACCTTGTAAATCTCAGTCAGGCGGATATCAAATGGTTATGGAGTTTTCGAATAATAATAATAAATAAACAGAAAATAAAGATAGAAATACTTATGTAATTCATTGGTGAGAATTTCAGATAAGTGTATAGAGATGCTTTCGTTCCTCTGAATCTCTGCTTTCCCGCTGTCTTCATCCAATCAGTCTTACTCCTTTCCATGGCAAGCTTTCTGTAAGGGCATCACCATTGTCAATGGCTACAGAAGGTTTAGACTTTCTGGATCTCAGGAATGGCCATCCATGGGTTCTAACTTATACCACGAAGACACTAATAACTCGGACTCGGTCCCCTGTATTAGATATCCAAGAGATATTCATTCTAGCTTGTTTGCATGTAGAACGGAAGTGTTTGTCAGGCACGCATTCATAAGTGAGAATGATGATGAGCGTCACATAATCATCACATTCATCATGTTCTTGGGTGCGAATGGATATCTTAGAAGCGAAATAAGTTGAATTGAATAGAAAATAGTAGTACTTTGCATTAAATCATGAGGAACAGCAGAGCTCCACACCTTAATCTATGGAGTACAGAAACTCTACCATTGAAAATAAATAAGTGAAAGGTTCAGGCATGGCCGAATGGCCAGCCCCCATGATCTAAGAACTATACGTCCCAATATGTCTAATACAATAGTAAAAAGTCCTATTTATACTAAACTAGTTACTAGAGTTTACAAAAGTAAGTAATTGATGCATAAATCCACTTCCGGGGCCCACTTGGTGTGTGCTTGGGCTGAGCTTGAAGTTTACACGTGGAGAGGTCATTCTTGGAGTTGAACGCCAGTTTGTAACGTGCTTCTGGCGTTCAACTTTGGTCCATGACGTGTTTTTGGCGTTTAACTCCAGACTGCAGCGTAGAACTGGCGTTCAATGCCCTTTTGCGTCGTCTAAACTCGGCCAAAGTATAAACTATTATATATTTCTGGAAAGCCTTGGATGTCTACTTTCCAACGCAATTGGAATCGCGCCATTTTGAGTTCTGTAGCTCCAGAAAAGCCACTTTGAGTGCAGGGAGGTCAGAATCCAACAGCATCAGCAGTCCTTCTTCTACCTCTGAATCTGATTTTTGCTCAAGTCCCTCAATTTCAGCCAGAAAATACCTGAAATCATAGAAAAACACACAAACTCATACTAAAGTCCAGAAATATAAATTTAACATAAAAACTAATAAAAACATCCCTAAAAGTAACTAGATCCTACTAAAAACATAGTAAAAACAATGCCAAAAAGCGTATAAATTATCCGCTCATCACAACACCAAACTTAAATTGTTGCTTATCCCCAAGCAACTGAAAATCAAATAGGATAAAAAGAAGAGAATATACTATAAATTCCAAACTATCAATGAAACATAGCTCTAATCAGATGAGCGGGACTTGTAGCTTTTTGCCTCTTGAATAGTTTTGGCATCTCACTTCATCCATTGAAGTTCAGAATGATTGGCATCTATAGGAACTCAGAGTTCAGATAGTGTTATTGATTCTCCTAGTTCAGTATGTTGATTCTTGAACACAGCTACTTTATGAGTCTTGGTCGTGGCCCTAAGCACTTTGTTTTCCAGTATTACCACCGGATACATAAATGACACAGACACATAACTGGGTGAACCTTTTCAGATTGTGACTCAGCATTGCTAAAGTCCCCAATTAGAGGTGTCCAGGGTTCTTAAGCACACTCTTCTTTTGATTTGCACCTTGACTTTAACTGCTCAGTCTCAAGTTTTCACTTGACACCTTTACGCCACAAGCACATGGTTAGGGACAGCTTGGTTTAGCCGCTTAGGCCAAGATTTTATTCCTTTAGGCCCTCCTATCCACTGATGGTCAAAGCCTTGGGATCCTTTTTATTTGCCCTTGCCTTTTGATTTTAAGGGTTATTGGCTTTTTGCTCTTGCCTTTTGGTTTTAAGAGCTTTTGGCTTTTTCTGCTTGCTTTCTCTTTTTCCATTTTTTTCGCAATTTTTTTTCTTCTTTTTTTTTCTGCAAGCTTTTGTATTCACTGCTTTTTCTTGCTTCAAGAATCAATTTTATGATTTTTCAGATTATCAAATAACATGTCTCCTTGTCATCATTCTTTCAAGAGCCAACATATTTAACATTCATGAACAACAACTTCAAAAGACATATGCACTGTTCAAGGATTCATTCAGAAAACAAAAAGTATTGTCACCACATCAATATAATTAAACTAAGTTCAAGGATAAATTCGAAACTCATGTACTTCTTGTTCTTTTGAATTAAAACATTTTTCATTTAAGAGAGGTGATGGATGCATATTCATTACTTTAAGGCATAGACACTTAAATACTAATGATCATGTAATAAAGACACAAACCTAGATAAACATTTAACATAAGAAAACGAAAAAAAGAAAGTTTAAGAACAAGGAATGAGTCCACCTTAGTGATGGTGGCGTTTTCTCCTTGAGGAACCAATGATGTCCTTGAGCTCTTCTATGTCTCTTCCTTGTCTCTGTTGCTTGATCCCTAGTGATTTTGGTGCTCCTATCCTTAGTTGCTTCCAATAATTGTGTGGGGGAAAATGTTTCCCCTGAGGTATCTCAGGGATCTCTTGATTTGCAGTCAAATGTTCTACCACTGAGCTATAGATCCTTTACATGAAACTCTCCATCTCCCATGACTTGGAGGTGGAAGCTTTTGTCTTCCCTTTTCTCTTCTCTCTATTTTTTTTTTGAGGTTTCTCTGGCCTTGGGTGCCATCAATGGTTATGGAAAAGGAAAATAAGCAATTCTTTTACCACACCAAACTTAGAATGTTGCTCGCCCTCGAGCAGGAGAAGAAAGAATAGATGAAGAAGAAGATGTAGAAGAAACTAGGATTATGAGGAGGGAAGGTGGGGATCCTGTGGAATCCATAGATCCTGAGATGATCCTGTGAGGTTCACAGATCTTGAGGTGTCAAGGATTTACATCCCTGCACCAATTAGGCATGTAAAATGCCTTTGCATGCAATTCTGGCGTTTAAACACCGAACTGATGCTTGTTCTGGGCGTTCAACGCCCAGATGCAGCATATTTCTGGCGTTGAACGCTAGCTTCATGCTTGTTTCTGGCGTTCAGCGCCAGCTCCATGCTCTGTTTTGGCGTTGAACGCCAGCCAGATGCTCCTTACTGGCGTTTGAACGCCAGTGAACTCCTCCTCCAAGGTGTGCTGTTTTTTATTTTTCTTCAATTTTTTCAGTTATTTTTGTGACTCCACATGATCATGAACTTATGAAGACATATAACTAATAAAAATATAATTAAATAAAAATTGGGTTGCCTCCCAACAAGCGCTTCTTTAATGTCAATAGCTTGACAGTGGGCTCTCATGGAGCCTCACAGATGTTCAGAGAAATTTAATAAACTCCCAACACCAAACTTAGAGTTTGGATAATGGAGTTCAACACCAAACTTAGAGTTTGGTTGTGGCCTCCCAACACCAAACTTAGAGTTTGACTGTGGGGGCTCTGGTTGACTCTATTTTTAGAGAAGCTTACTGTGCCTCTTTTCCATGTTTACAGAAGGATGTCCTTGAGTTTTAAACTCAAGGGAGTCCTCATTCAATTGAAGGACTAGTTCACCTCTGTTAACATCAATCACAGCTCTTGCTGTGGCTAGGAAGGGTCTTCCGAGGACGATAGATTCATCCTCATCCTTCCCAGTATCTAGGATTATGAAATCAGCAGGGATGTAAAGGCCTTCAACCTTTACTAATATGTCCTCTACTTGTCCATAAGCCTATTTTCTGGAATTGTCTGCCATCTCTAATGAGATTCTAGCAGCTTGCACCTCAAAGATTCCCAGTTTCTCCATTACAGAGAGTGGCATGAGGTTTATTCCTGACCCAAGGTCACATAGAGCCTTCTCAAAGGTCATGGTACCTATGGTACAAGGTATTAGGGACTTTCCAGGATCCTATTTCTTCTGAGGCAATCTCAGTTGATCCAATGCATTTAGTTCATTGGTGAACATGGGAGGTTCATCTCCCCAACTCTCATTACCAAATAAATTGGCATTCAGCTTCATGATTGCACCAAGGAACTTGGCAACTTGCTCTTCAGTAACATCCTCATTCTCTTCTGAAGGGGAATACTCATCAGAGCTCATGAAGGGCGTAAGGAGGTTCAATGGAATCTCTATAGTCTCTAGATGAGTCTCAGATTCCTTTGGTTCCTCAGAGAGAAACTCCTTATTGATCACTGGACGTCACAGGAGGTCTTCCTCCTTGGGATTCACGTCCTCCTCCTCTTTTGTGGTTTCGGCCATGATGGTCATTTCAATGGCCTTGCACTCTCCTTTTAGATTTTCTTCTGTATTGCTTGGGAGAGTACTAGGAGGGGTTTCAGTGATCTTCTTACTCAGCTGGCCCACTTGTGCTTCCAAATTTCTAATGGAGGACCTTGTTTCATTCATGAAACTCACAGTGGCTTTAGATAGATCAGAGACTAAGTTTGCTAAATTAGAGGTATTTTGTTCAGAGTTCTCTGTCTGTTGCTGAGTGGATGATGGAAAAGGCTTGCTATTGCTAAACCTGTTTCTTCCACCATTATTAAAGCCTTGTTGAGGCTTTTGTTGATCCTTCCATGAGAGATTTGGGTGATTTCTCCATGAGGGGTTATAAGTGTTTCCATATGGTTCACCCATGTAATTCACCTCTGCTATTGCAGGGTTCTCAGGATCATAAGCTTCTTCTTCAGAAGATGCCTCTTGAGTACTGTTGGATGCAGCTTGCATTCCATTCAGACTCTGAGAAATCATATTGACTTGCTGAGTCAATATTTTATTCTGAGCCAATATGGCATTCAGAGTATCAATTTCAAGAACTCCCTGCTTCTGAGGTGTCCCATTACTCACAGGATTCCTCTCAGAAGTGTACATAAACTGGTTATTAGCAACCATGTCAATGAGTTCTTGAGCTTCTGCAAGCATTTTCTTTAGGTGAATGGATCCACCTGCAGAAGTATCCAATGACATCTTAGCTAATTCAGACAGACCATCATAGAATATATCCAAGATGGTCCATTCTAAAAGTATGTCAGAAGGACACTTTTTGGTCAGTTGCTTGTATCTCTCCCAAGCTTCATAGAGGGATTCACCTTCCTTCTGTTTGAAGGTTTGAACATCCACTCTAAGCTTACTCAGCTTTTGAGGAGGAAAGAACTTGGCTAAGAAAGCCGTGACCAGCTTATCCCAAGAGTTCAGGCTATCCTTGGGTTGAGAGTCCAACCACACTCTAGCTCTGTCTCTTACAGCAAACGGGAAAAGCATGAGCCTGTAGACTTCAGGATCTACTCCATTAGTCTTAATAGTATCACAGATATGCAAGAATTTAGTTAAGAACTGAAAAGGATCTTCAGATGGAAGTCCATGAAACTTGCAGTTTTGTTGCATCAGAGAAACTAATTGAGGTTTCAGCTCAAAATTGTTTGCTCCAATGGTAGGGATGGAGATGCTTCTTCCATGTAAATTGGAATTAGGTGCAGTAAAGTCACCAAGCATCCTCCTTGCATTATTATTTTCGGCTGCCATCTCCTCTTCCTGTTCGAAAATTTCTGTAAGGTTATCTCTGGATTGTTATATTTTAACTTCTCTTAGTTTCCTCTTCAGAGTCCTTTCAGGTTCTGGATCTGCTTCAACAAGAATATTCTTGTCCTTGCTCCTGCTCATATGAAAAAGAGGGAACAAAAAAATAATAATAATAGGGATCCTTTTTGCCCAAGTATAGAGGTTCCCTTGTGTGAGTAGATGAAGAAAATAATGTAATGTAAAGAAGGAAAGAAGAAAAACTCGAACACAGAGAGGGAGGTAGTGTTCGAATTTTTGGATGGGAGAGAAGTGTTAGTAGATGAATAAATAAATAGAAGGAGATGAGAGAGAAGGATTTTCGAAAATTATTTTTGAAAAATGGTTAGTGATTTTTGAAAATTAAAAGAAGAAATATTAAAATTAAAATTTGAAACAATTATTTAATTAAAAAAAATTTTGAAAAAGAGGGAAGAGATTTTCGAAAATTAGAGGGAGAGAGTTAGTTAGGTAGTTTTGAAAAAGATAAGAAACAAACAAAAAGTTAATTAGTTAGTTGAAACAAATTTGAAAATCAATTTTTTGAAAAAGATATGTTTTAAAAAGATATGATTAAAAAGATATGATTTTGAAAGAGATAAGATAAAAAAGATATTTTTGAAAAGATATGATTGAAATTAGTTTTGAAAAAGATTTGATTTTTAAAATCACAATTAATGACTTGATTCACAAGAAATCACAGGATATGATTCTAGAACTTAAAGTTTGAATCTTTCTTAACAAGCAAGTAACAAACTTGAAATATTTGAATCAAAACATTAATTGTTGATGATATTTTCGAAAATATGATGTAAAATTAAGAAAAAGATTTTAAAAAATATTTTTAAAATTTTCGAAAATAAATAAGAAAAATGAAAAAGATTTAATTTTTGAAAAAGATTTTGAAAAAGATAAGATTTTTAAATTGAAAATTTGATTTGACTCATAAGAAACAACTAAATTTTAAAAAGTTTTGAAAAAGTCAACTCAAATTTTCGAAAATTTATGAGTGAAAAAGGAAAAGATATTTTTTTTTATTTTTTTATTTTTAATGATGAAAGAGAAAAACATGAAAATGATGCAATGCATGAAAATTTTGGATCAAAACAATGAATGCATGCAAGAATGCTATGAATGTCAAGATGAACACCAAGAACACTTTGAAGATCATGATGAACATCAAGAACTTATTTTTGAAAATCTTATATGAAAAGAAAACATGCAAGACACCAAACTTAGAAATCTTTCATGTTCAGACACTATGAATGCAAAAATGCACATGAAAAACAAGAAAAGACACAAAACAAGAAAACATCAAGATCAAACAAGAAGACTTACCAAGAACAACTTGAAGATCATGAAGAACACTATGAATGCATGAATTTTTCGAAAATTTTATGCAAACTTTAAAACATGCAATTGACACCAAACTTAAAATTGACTCAAGACTCAAACAAGAAACATGAAATATTTTTTTAATTTTTATGATTTTCTAATTTTTTTGGTATTTTTCGAAAATTAATTTGAAAAAGAAAAATAAGGATTCCAAAATTTCTAATATGAATTCCAGGAGTCTTGCATTCTTAGTCTAAAGCTTCAGTCCAGGAATTAGACATGGCTCACTAGCCAGCCAAGCTTTCAGTGAAAGCTCCGGTCCAAAACACTAGACATGGCCATTGGCCAGCCAAGCTTTAGAATACACATCAGGCATACAGCAGCAGGTGGATCAGCAACAACTAGCTTGCTCTTGTGATGGTGGTTTGGAAGCCTCAGTCTAAAAGAATTTAGACATGGCTTTACAGCCAGCCAGGCTTCACATGCTTCATGAAACTCTAGAATTCATTCTTAAAAATTCTGAAGAACATAAATAAATTTTTTTTTCGAATATTAATTGAAAAACGAAAAAAGAAAAAAATATTTTTTTGAAAAATTTTTTTCGAAAACTTTTTGAAAAAAAAATAAGAAGAAAATTACCTAATCTGAGCAACAGGATGAACCGTCAGTTGTCCAAACTCGAACAATCCCCGGCAACGGCGCCAAAAACTTGGTATGCGAAATTGTTACTCAGAGGTTGTAAAATTTGTTGTTCGTTCTCTCCCTGGCAATGGCGCCAATAACTGGTGCACAATACCATGGTCCAAACATAACTTCACAACTTCGCACAACTAACCAGCAAGTGCACTGGGTCGTTCAAGTAATAAAACCTTACGTGAGTAAGGGTCGATCCCACGGAGGTTGTCGGCTTGAAGCAAGCTATGGTCACCTTGTAAATCACAGTCAGGCGGATATCAAATGGTTAAGGAGTTTTCAAATAATAATAATAAATAAACAGAAAATAAAGATAGAAATACTTATGTAATTCATTGGTGAAAATTTCAGATAAGCGTATAGAGATGCTTTCGTTCCTCTGAATCTCTGCTTTCCCGCTGTCTTCATCCAATCAGTCTTACTCCTTTCCATGGCAAGCTTTCTGTAAGGGCATCACCGTTGTCAATGGCTACATCCCATCCTCTCTGTGAAAATGGTCCAAATGCTCTGTCACGGCATGGCTAATCATCTGGAGGTTTTTGATCATACTGGAATAGGATTCACCCTCCTTTTGCGTCTGTCACTACGACCAGCACTCGTGAGTTTGAAGTTCGTCACAGCCATCCCTTCCCAGATCCTACTCGGAATACCACAGACAAGATTTAGACTTTCTGGATCTCAGGAATGGCCATCCATGGGTTCTAACTTAAATCACGAAGACACTAATAACTCGGACTCGGTCCCCTGTATTAGATATCCAAGAGATATTCATTCTAGCTTGTTTGCATGTAGAACGGAAGTGTTTGTCAGGCACGCGTTCATAAGTGAGAATGATGATGAGCGTCACATAATCATCACATTCATCATGTTCTTGGGTGCAAATGGATATCTTAGAAGCGGAATAAGTTGAATTGAATAGAAAATAGTAGTACTTTGCATTAAATCATGAGGAACAGCAGAGCTCCACACCTTAATCTATGGAGTGCAGAAACTCTACCGTTAAAAATACATAAGTGAAAGGTTCAGGCATGGCCGAATGGCCAGCCCCCATGATCTAAGAACTAAACGTCCCAAGATGTCTAATACAATAGTAAAAAGTCCTATTTATACTAAACTAGTTACTAGGGTTTACAGAAGTAAGTAATTGATGCATAAATCCACTTCCGGGGCCCACTTGGTGTGTGCTTGGGCAGAGCTTGAAGTTTACACGTGGAGAGGTCATTCTTAAAGTTGAACGCCAGTTTGTAACATGTTTCTGGCGTTCAACTCTGGTCCATGACGTGTTTCTGGCGTTTAACTCCAGACTGCAGCGTAGAACTGGAGTTCAACGCCCTTTTGCATCATCTAAACTCGGCCAAAGTATAGACTATTATATATTTTTGGAAATCCCTGAATGTCTACTTTCCAACACAATTGGAAGCGCGCCAGTTTGAGTTCTCTAGCTCCAGTAAATCCACTTTGAGTGCAGGGAGGTCAGAATCCAACAGCATCAGCAGTCCTTCTTCTACCTCTGAATCTGATTTTTGCTCAAGTCCCTCAATTTCAGCCAGAAAATACCTGAAATCATAGAAAAATACACAAACTCATAGTAAAGTCCAGAAATGTGAATTTAACATAAAAACTAATAAAAATATCCCTAAAAGTAACTAGATCCTACTAAAAACAATGCCAAAAAGCGTATAAATTATCCGCTCATCACTAAGCCTTTTTTTTCAAAATTCTTTTTAATTAACTAATTATTTTAAGTTTTAATTTTATTTTATTTCTTTTAATATTTTTGAATACTAACCAATAATTAAAATAAAAACAAAAATATTTTTCTTTTCTTTTAAATTAAAAATTCGAAAACTCTCTCCCTCTCATCTCTTTCTATTTATTTTATTTATTTACTAACACTTCTCCTCTACTTATAATTCAAACCCTTCCCCCTCTCTCTGTTTCTGAATTCTCCTTCTTCTCCCTTCTTCATTCTATTCTTCTACTCTTCTACTCACATATAGGAATCTCTATACTGTGACATAGAGGATTCCTATCTTTTTTGTTCTCTTCTTTTTCATATGAGCAGGAACAAGGATAAAAACATTCTTGTTGACGCTGATCCTGAACCTGAAAGGACTCTAAAGAGGAAGCTAAGAGAAGCTAAAGCATAACACTCTGGAGAGGACCTAACAGAAATTTTCGAAAAAGAAGAAGACATGGCAGCCGAAAATAATAACAATGGTGGAGATGCAAGGAAGGTGCTTGGTGACTTTACTGCACCAACTTCTAACTTCTATGGAAGAAGCATCTCAATTTCCGTAATTGGAGCAAACAACTTTGAGCTTAAGCCTCAAATAGTTTCTCTAATGCAGCAGAATTGCAAGTTTCATGGACTTCCATTGGAAGATCTTCATCAGTTCTTAGCTGAATTCTTGCAAATCTGTGACACTGTTAAGACCAATGGGGTTAATCATGAGGTCTACAGACTTATGCTTTTCCCCTTTGCTGTAAGAGACAGAGCTAGGATATGGTTGGACTCACAACCTAAAGAAAGCCTGAACTCTTTCTTGGCTAAATTCTTTCCACCTCAAAAGTTGAGCAAGCTTAGAGTGGAAGTCCAAACCTTCAGACAGAAGGAAGGTGAATCCCTCTATGAAGCTTGGGAAAGATACAAACAATTGATCAGAAGGTGTCCTTCTGACATGCTTTCAGAATGGAGCATCTTATGTATATTCTATGATGGTATGTCTGAACTGTCCAAGATGTCATTGGATCACTCTGTTGGTGGGTCTTTTCATCTGAAGAAGACGCCTGCAGAAGCCCAGGAACTCATTGAGATTGTTGCAAATAACCAGTACAGGTACACTTCTGAAAGAAATCCTGTGAATAATGGGACAACACAGAAGAAAGGAGTTATTGAGATTGATACTCTGAATGCCATATTGGCTCAGAATAAAATATTGACTCAGCAAGTCAATATGATTTCTCAGAGTCTGACTAGAATGCAAGCTACATCCGGCAGTACTAAGGAAGCTTCCTCTGAAGAAGAAGCCTATGACCCTGAGAATCCTGCAATGGAAGAGGTGAATTACATGGGAGAATCCTATGGAAACACCTATAATCCTTCATGGAGAAATCATCCAAATTTTTCATGGAAGGATCAGCAGAAGCCTAATCAAGGCTTCAATAATAATAATGGTGGGAGAAATAGGTTTGGCAATAGCAAGCCTTTTCCATCATCTTCTGAGCAACAGACAGAGAATTCTAAGCAGAGCCTCTCTGACTTAGCAACCATAGTCTCTGATCTATCTAAGACCACTCTCATTTTCATGACTGAAACAAGGTCCTCCATCAGAAATTTGGAGGCACAAGTGGGTCAGCTGAGTAAAAGAGTGGCCGAAACTCCTCCTAGTACTTTCCCAAGTAATACAAAAGAGAATCCAAAAAGAGAGTGCAAGGCCATCAATATAACCAACATGGCCGAACCTGGAGAGAGTTAGAAGGCAGTGATTTCCAATGAGGAAGACCTCAATGGACGTCCACTAGCCAATAAGGAGTTCCCTATTGAGGAACCAAAGGAATCTGAGGCTCATACAGAGACCATAGAGATTCCACTGAACTTACTGTTGCCATTCATGAGCTCTGATGAATATTCTTCCTCTGAAGAGGATGAAGATATTATTGAAGAGCAAGTTGCTCAGTATCTATGAGCAATCATGAAGCTGAATGCCAAGTTATTTGATAATGAGACTTGGGAGGATGAACCTCCATTGCTCATCAATGAACTGAATACCTTGGTTCAACAGAAATTACCTCAGGAGAAATCGGACCCCGAAAAGTTCTTAATACCTTGCATCATAGGCACCATGACCATTAAAAAGGCTCTATGGGACCTTGGTTCAAGTATAAACCTCATGCCACTCTCTGTAATGGAGAAACTAGGGATCTTTGAGGTACAAGCTGCAAGAATCTCACTAGAGATGGTAGACAATTCAAGGAAACAGGCTTATGGACTTGTAGAGGATGTCTTAGTGAAGGTTGAAGGCCTGTACATCCCTGCTGACTTTATAATCCTAGACATTGGGAAGGATGAAGATGAATCTATCATCCTTGGAAGACCCTTCCTAGCCACAGCAAGAGCTGTGATTAATGTTGACAGAGGAGAGTTAGTCCTTTAATTGAATGAGAACTATGTTGTGTTTAAGGCTCAAGGATATTCTTCTGTAACCATGGAGAGGAAGCATGAAAGGCTTCTCTCAATACAGAGTCAAACAGAGCCCCTACTCTCAACTTCTAAGTTTGGTGTTGGGAGGCCATCATCAAGCTCTGAGTCTCTGTGAAGTTCTCTAAGAGCTCACTGTCAAGCTATTGACATTAATGAAGCGCTTGTTGGGAGGCAACCCAATGTTACTTAATTATATTTAATTATATTCCATTGTCATTCTATGTTTTCTTTAGGTTGATGATCATGTGAAGTCATAAAAACAACTGCAGAATTAATGCAAAATAAAAAAATAGCATAAAAAACAGCACACCCTGGAGGACAGGCTTACTGGCGTTTAAAGGCCGGTAAGGATAGTAGAATAGGCGTTTAACACCCAGCCTGGCAGCATTCTGGGCATTAAACGCCAGAATGGGCAGCACTCTGGGCGTTTAATGCCAGAAAAGGGTGTCTGGCGTCTGGCTGGCGTTAAACGCCAGAAATGGCAGACAGACTGGCATTTAACGCCAGAAAAGGGTGTCTGGCTGGCGTTAAATGCCAAAAGGGGGCAGCAGATTGGTGTTTAACGCCAAGAAAGGTAGCAGAGCTGGCGTTAAACGCCAGAATTTTCACATAGAGGGTGTTTGAACGCCAGAATGGTGCAGGGAGCAGAATCCCTTGACACCTCAGGATCTGTGGACCCCACAGGATCCCCACCTACCCCACCTCTTTTTCTTTCCTCTTCACACCTTTCCATAACACTCTTCCCCCAATACCCTTGACCATTCCCATCAATAACTCTTCCCCAAATACTATTCACCAATCAAATCCTACCCTCTTCCCCATATTCTCTTCACTACTCACATCCATCCATCATAAACCCCACCTACCTCACCATTCAAATTCAAACTATTTCCCTCGCAAGCCCACCCTTCATGATCGAATTCCCTCTCTCTCCTACCCTATAAATACCCCTCCTCACTACCTTCAATTTTACACATCATACACCCTACTACCCCCTTGGCCGAAACTACTACTACCCTTCATCTCCTCCATTTCTTCTTTTTCTACTCCTTTCTTTCTTCTTTTGCTCGAGGACGAGCAAACCTTTTAAGTTTGGTGTGGAAAAAGCTCTGCTTTTTTATTTTTCCATAACCATTATTGGCACCTAAGGCTAGAGAAACCTCTAGAAAGAGGAAAGGGAAGGCAATTGCTTCCACCTCCGAGTCATAGGAGATGGAGAGATTCATCTCAAAGTTCCATTAAGACCAATTCTATGAAGTTGTGGCCAAGAAAAAAGTGATTCCCGAAGTCCCCTTCATGCTCAAAAGGGTGAATATCCAGAGATCCGACATGAAATTCAAAGAAGAGGTTGGAAAGCTCTCACCAACCCCATTCAACAAGTCAGAATCTTAATGGTTCAAGAATTCTATGCTAATGCATGGATCACTAGGAACCATGACCAAAGTATGAACCCGAACCCAAAGAATTGGCTCACAATGGTTCGGGGGAATTACTTGGATTTAAGTCCGAAAAATGTGAGGTTGGCATTTAACTTGCCAATGATGAAAGGAGATCCTCATCCTTTCACTAGAATGGTCAACTTTGATCAAAGGTTGGACCAAGTCCTCATGGACATCTATGTGGAAGGAGCTCAATGGAAGAGAGGCTTAAGAGGCAAGCCGGTTCAATTAAGAAGGCTTGACCTCAAACCCGTGTCTAAGGGATGGTTGGAGTTCATCCAACGCTCTATCATTCCTACTAGCAACCGGTCTGAAGTTACAATAGACCGGGCTATCATGATCCATAGTATCATTAATGGAGAGGAAGTAGAAGTTCATGAGATCATATCCCTAGAACTCTACAAGGTGGTGGAAAAGTCCTCTACTTTGGCAAGGTTAGCCTTCCCTCATCTCATCTGTAACCTATGCAATTCAGCTAGAATTGTCATAGAGGGAGACAGCCTCATTGAAGGAGAGCCCACTCATGGACCTCAACACAATTATTGGGAGTAAATCAACACCTCCTTAGGAGAACTGAGTTCTAACATGAGGCAACTAACTGACTAAGGATGGAGCACCAAGAGCATTCCATCATCCTTCATGAAATTAGAGAGGACCAAAGAGCCATGAGGGAGGAGCAACAAAGGCAAGGAAGAGACATAGAGGAGCTCAAGCACTCAATAAGAACTTCAAGAGGAAGAACTAGCCGCCATCACTAAGGTGGACCCATGCTTTAATTTTCTTGTTCCTACTTTTCTGTTTTTTGAATTATATGCTTTATGTTTTGTCTATTTTGTGCCTTTATTACATGATCATTAGTGTCTAGTGTCTATGTCTTAAAGCTATGAATGTCCTATGAATCCTTCACCTTTCTTAAATGAAAAAATGTTTTTAATTGCAAAAGAACAAGAAGTGCATGATTTCGAATTCTATCTTGAAATTAGTTTAACTATTTTGATGTGGTGGCAATACTTTTTGTTTTTTAAATGAATGCTTGAACAGTGCATATTTTTGAATTTGTTGTTTATGAATGTTAAAATTATTGGCTCTTGAAAGAATAATAAAAAAGAGAAATGTTATTGATAATCTAAAAAATCATAAAATTGATTCTTGAAGCAAGAACAAGCAGTGAAAATCATAAGCTTGCAAAAAAATAAAGAAAAAAAAAAGAGAAAAAAAAAATTAAGCAAGCAGAAAAAGCTAATAACCCTTTAAACCAAAAAGCAAGGGTAAAGAGGATCCAAGACTTTGAGCATTAATGGATAGGAGGGCCCACAGGAATAAAATCCTGGCCTAAGTGGCTAAATTAAGCTGTCCCTAACCATGTGCTTGTGGCGTGAAGGTGTCAAGTGAAAAGCTTGAGACTGAGCGGTTAAAGTCATGGTCCAAAGCAAAAAGAGTGTGCTTAAGAGCTCTAGGCACCTCTAACTGGGGACTCTAGCAAAGCTGAGTCACAATCTGAAAAGGTTCACCCAGTTATGTGTCTGTGGCATTTATGTATCCGGTGGTAATACTAGAAAACAAAGGGCTTAGGGTCACAACCAAGACTCATAAAGTAGCTGTGTTCAAGAATCAACATACTGAACTAGGAGAATCAATAACACTATTTGAATTCTGAGTTCCTATGGATGCCAATCACTCTGAACTTCAAAGGATAAAATGGGATGCCAAAACTGTTCAGAAGCAAAAAGGCTACAAGTCCCGCTCATCTAATTAAAACTAATCTTCATTGACATTTTTGAAATTCATTGTATATTCTCTTCTTTTTATCCTATTTTATTTTTAGTTGCTTGGGGACAAGCAACAATTTAAGTTTGGTGTTGTAGTGAGCGGATAATTTATACCCTTTTTGGCATTATTTTTACATAGTTTTTAGTATATTTTGGTTACTTTTTATTATATTTTTATTAGTTTTTATTCAAAAATCACATTTCTGCACTTTACTATGAGTTTGTGTGTTTTTCTATAATTTCAGGTATTTTCTGGCTGAAATTGAGGGACCTGAGGAAAAATCTGATTCAAAGGCTGAAAAAGGACTGCAGATGCTGTTGGATTCTGACCCTTCTGCACTTGAAGTGGATTTTCTGGAGCTACAGAAGCCCAATTGGCGCGATCTTAATTGCGTTGGAAAGAAGACATCCTGGGCTTTCCATCAATATATAATAGTCCATACTTTTTCCGAGATTTGATGGCCCAAATTGACGCTCAAAGCCAGCCTAAAACTTCCTGGCGTAAAACCCCTAAACTGGCACCAGAATTGGAGTTAAACACCTAAACTGGCACCCAAGCTGGCGTTTAACTCCAAGAATAACCTATGAACGAAAAAGCTTCATTGCTCAGCCCAAGCACACACCAAGTGGGCCCCGGAAGTGGATTTTTGCACTATCTACTCTTAGTTTCTCATTTTTCTGTAAACCTAAGTTACTAGTTTAGTATAAATAGAACTTTTTACTATTGTATTCGAGGACTATCTTTTGATCATTTTTAGACTTGAGACTTGGACTTGGAGGCTGGCCTCACGGCCATGCCTAGACTCTTTTCACTTATGTATATTCTACGGTGGAGTTTTTACACCCCATAGATTAAGGTGTGGAGCTCTGCTGTTCTTCATGAATTAATGCAATTACTACTGTGTTTCAATTCAATCACGCTTGATTCTATTCTAAGATACTCACTCGTACTTCAATCTGGAGAATGATATGATCCGTGACTGATAAACCCATATTTTATGATATATTTTGTGCTCAAATTGAGTGATTTATTCAATCCTTCACCCACTTATTCATATTAATTGCATGGTTTTACTTTCCCTTCCTTATTATGTGATGTATGTGAAAAACATGTTTCCTATGCTTAAAAATAATTATTTTAATTTCTTTTTATTACCATTCGATGTCGTGATTCGTGTGTTGAGTAATTTCAGATCTTCTAAGGCAGGAATGACTTAAAGGATGGAAAGGAAACATACAAAATTGGAAGGAAAGCATAAAACGGAGTTTTTGAAGAAACTGGCAGCGACGCGATCGCATGGATGACGCGACCGCATGATTGATGCGGACGCATGACTGACGCGACCGCGTGACAAGGAAAACTCCAAATGACGTGACCGTGTGACCCACGCGGCCGCGTGACAGAGGCCACGCACCAGAAATTACAGAAAACGCTCACAGCGATTTCTGAAGCCCTTTTTGGCCCAAATCCAAGTCCAGAAGGCACAGATCAGAGGTTATGAAGTGGGGGAATGCATCCGTTCAAAGGGAGTCTCTAATTAGTTAATATTCATGAATTATATGTAGTTTTGAGGGAGAGGTTCTCTCCTCTCTCTTTTAGGATTTAGATTTAGGATTTTATTCGCTTTCAGGATTATCTCTTTCTATCAGGTTCAACATTCCTTTTTTTTTTATCTTTTCAATTTAATTTATGAATTCTTCTATGTTACAGATTACTCTTTTGAATTAATGTTATTTGAGGTATTTCAGTTTACAATTGCTCTTTTTTATTTATGTTATTGTTATTCCCAATCTGAAGACATTTTTATTCCAGTAGATTTATTTTCCCCCTTTTGGTCTTGGTTAAGAAATCAGTAACTCAGGAGTTATCAAACTCAACATGATTGATAATCGTTATCTTTGCTAATTGAATTGAACTTCAATAATCCCAATCTTTCCTTAGGGATTAACTAGGATTTGAGGATCTAACTAATTAGTCACTTGACCTCCCTTGCTCTAGAAAAAAGTTAACTAAGTGGAATTAAGATTCAATTTTCATTATCATTGATAAGGATAACTAGGATAGGACTTCCAATTTCTCATACCTTGCCAAAAGTGTGTTTTACAGTCATTTATTTATTTTACAGTCTTTTACTTATTTTAATTGCAATTTAAATTACTTGCTCCCTACCTTCAAAACCCCAATTTACAATCTTCATAACCAATAATAAGAACATACTTCCCTACAGTTCCTTGAGAAGACGACCCGAGGTTTAAATACTCAGTTATTAATTTTAAAAGGGTTTGTTACTTGTGACAAGCAAAACGTTTGTACGAAGGAATTTCTGTTGGTTTAGAAACTATATCTACAATGCAACTATTTTTATAAAATTCTTTACTGGCGAAAATCCTAACGTCAATGACACTCATTATTATTCTCAATTCTATGAACTCGTGCCTGACAACCACTTTCGTTCTATCTGAGCTCAACATAGTCATTGGGCGACAGCTTGAGTGTGTATCTCTTGGATATCTAATACACGGACCGAGTCCGTGAGATTAGTATCTTCGTGGTATAGGCTAGAATCATTGGCAGCATTCTTGGGATCCGGAAAGTCTAAACCTTGTATGTGGTATTCCGAGTAGGATCCGGGAAGGGATGACTGTGACGAGCTTCAGACCTGCGAATGTTGGGCGCAGTGACAGTGTGCAAAAGGATCAATGGATTCTATTCCGACGCTAGCGGGAATTGACAGATGATTAGCCATGCGGTAGCTGTGCCTGGTATTTTTCATCCGAGACGAGAAATCTGACAGTTGATTAGCCGTGCAGAAACCGTACAGGACCATTTTCCTTGAGAGGATCTTACAGCTTGCCATGGAAGGGAGCACGCATGATTGGAAGAAGGCAATAGGAAAGCAGAGGTTCAGAAGCAACAAAGCATCTCCAGACGCTTATCTGAAATTCCCACCAATGAATTACGTAAGTAACTTTATTTTGTTTTATGTTTTATTTATATTTTAATTATCAAAACCTCATAACCATTTGGATCCGCCTGACTGAGATTTACAAGATGACCATAGCTTGCTTCAAGCCGACAATCTCCGTGGGATCGACCCTTACTCACGTAAGGATTATTACTTGGATGACCCAGTACACTTGCTGGTTAGTTGTGCGGAGATGTGAAAAGTGTGAATCACAATTTTGCCACTACCAGTGCTCCATCGACGCGTGCGCGTCGTTTGCAAAACTTTGCCTCCAAATTCGAACATGCCCGAAAACGCTGGCTTAGTTAACTTAGCGCTCTCTTTGCGAATTAGCGCTGATTATGAAAACAGAGCACGCTTCCTTGATTTAATCATGGGCCACACTCTTAAAAGCGTGGCCTAAGGCTCCAAAGCGTGCTCTAACTTTAAAGTGTGCCCAAAAATTCCTCTTTTCTCCTTTTTAGTTTATTTTGTGCTTTTTTGCTTCTTTTTCCTCTTATTTCCTACAAAGTTTATATAATCAAAAGATCAAAGAAGTATACCATTTAAGCACAAAAGCATTCAATATTTAAGCACAAATCATCAATTTCTTGTATGAAAAATCATAGAAAAATATGACATGACGATATGTCATCAGCCCTAGAGATCAAACAGTTCCACTTCCAGATTGTAGTTTTGAGGCATTTCATTCCTCCTTGTTAGTCCTCCAGCTCTTTGGCATTCATTACATTGGTGCACAAATTCTCTGGCATCTTTGAATATGGTTGGCCAATAAAATCTACTTTGAAGCACTTTCACAGCTGTTCTTTCTGGCCCAAAGTGTCCACCATAAGCTGAACTATGACAATGCCACAATATGTCTCTCATTTCATTTTCAGGAACACACTTTCTAATCATTCAATCTGGACATCTCTTGAACAAGAATGGCTCATCCCACAAGAATTTCTTGGCTTCATTAAGTTACTTCTTCACTTGTTTCCTAGTGAGATCTTGGGGAGTCCTTCTTCCCACCTTGTAGTTTGCAATATCAGCAAACCAAGGTTCTTGTTGGACTTGAAGAAGATGTTCATCTGGGAACTTTTCATTCACTGGTTGTGGTGCATCTTGGTTCCTCTCTTGTGGTAATATTGACAGATGGTCTGCAACTTGGTTCTCACTTCCTTTATTATCCCTCACTTCAATGTCAAATTCTTGTAGCAATAGCACCAACCAAATAAATCTTGGCTTGGCGTCCTATTTAGACATGAGATACTTGAGAGCAGCATGATCAGTATACACTACAACTTTTGAACCAATCAAGTATTGTCTAAATTTATCAAATGTATATACAATTGCTAAGAGTTCTTTTTCTGTGGTGGTATAATTTTTCTGCACTTCATTTAACATCTTGCTTGCATAGTATATAACATGATGTAGCTTATCCTTTTTCTGTCCCAATACAGCAACAATTGCAAAGTCACTTGCATCACACATGAGTTCAAAAGGCAATTCCCAATTTGGGGGTGTGATGATTGGTGCTGTAGTGAGTTTATTTTTCAAAGTTTCAAAGGCATGATTGCAATTATCATCAAAGACAATAGGATTGTCAACCACCAACAAGTTGCTTAGTGGTATAGCTATCTTTGAAAAGTCTTTAATGAATATTCTATAAAAACCAGCATGCCCTAAGAAACTTTTCACTGCTTTCACATTAACTGGTAAAGGAAGCTTTTCTATGATCTCAATCTTAGCTTTGTTAACTTCTATTCCCTTGCTTGAAACCTTATGCCCAAAAACTATCCCTTCGGGAATCATGAAATGGCATTTTTCCCAATTTAAAACCAAATTAGTTTCTTGGCATCTTTTCAAAATAAGAGTTAGATGATGCAAGCAAGTATCAAAGGAATTGCCAAAGACAGAAAAATCATCCATGAAAACTTCTAAAAATTTTTCTACCATATCAGAAAATATGGAAAGCATACACCTTTGAAAGGTAGCAGGGGCACTGCGCAGCCCAAGGGCATTCTTCTGTAGGCAAAGACTCTAAATGGACAGGTGAAGGAGGTCTTTTCTTGGTCCTTGGGGTCCACCACTATCTGATCGTATCCAGAGTAGCCATCCAAGAAGCAATAGTAAGCATGGCCAGCCAATCTTTCTAGCATTTGATTAATGAAGGGAAGAGGGAAGTGATCCTTCCTTATGGCATCATTCAGCCTTTTGTAGTCAATACACATTCTCCACCCTGTCACTGTCCTTGTAGGAATGAGTTCATTCTTCTCATTAAAGATGATAGTCATGCCTCCTTTTTTTGGTACCACTTGCACTGGGCTCACCCAAGGGCTATTAGAAATGGGTATATAATTCCAGCATTCCACAGCTTCATCACCTCCTTTTGAACCACTACCTTCATGGTTGGGTTAAGCCTTCTTTGAGATTGCAGCATAGGTCTTGAGTCATCTTCTAGCAGGATATTATGCATACAAATAGCAGGGCTTATTCCCTTTATGTCATCAATTGTCCACCCTAAAGTTGTCTTGTGAGTTTTTGATGAGCGGATATTTTATACGCTTTTTGGGGTTAATTCATATAGTTTTTAGTGTGTTTTAGTTAGTTTTTAGTTTATTTTCAGTAGTTTCTAGGCAAAATTCATATTTCTAGACTTTACTATGAGTTTGTGTGTTTTTCTATAATTTCAGGTATTTTCTGGCTGAAATTGAGGGAGCTGAGCAGAAATCTGATTCAGGCTGAAAAAGGACTGCTGATGTTGTTGGATTCTGACCTCCCTGCACTCGGAATGGATTTTCTGGAGCTACAGAACTCCAAATGGCACGCTTCCAATTTCGTTGGAAAGTAGACATCCAGAGCTATCCAGCAATATATAATAGTCCATACTTTGCTCAAGGATAGACGATGTAAACTGGCGTTCAACGCCAATTCCATGTTGCAGTCTGGCGTCCAGCGCTAGAAACGAGTTACAAGTTGGAGTTCAACGCCATAAAAGGATCCAAAGCTGGCGTTGAATGCCCAAAACAGCCCTATGCACGTGATTAGCTTAAGTCTCAGCCCCAGCACACACCAAGTGGGCCCTAGAAGTGGATTTCTGCACTATCCATCTTAGTTTACTCATTTTCTGTAAACCTAGTTTACTAGTCTAGTATTTAAACAACTTTTAGAGATTTATTTTGTATCTCATGACATTTTAGACCTGAACTTTGTACCTTTTGATGGCATGAGTCTCTAAACTCCATTGTTGGGGGTGAGGAGCTCTGTTGTGTCTCGATGAACTAATGCAAGTATTTCTGTTTTCCATTCAAACATGCGTGTTCCTATCTAAGATATCCATTCGCACTTCAATATGAATGTGATGAACGTGACAATCATCATCATTCCTCCACGAACGCATGCCTGACAACCACTTATGTTCCACTGTAGAATGAATGAATATCTCTTAGATCTCTTAATCGGAATCTTCGTGGTATAAGCTAGATTGACGGCAGCATTCAAGAGAATCCGGAAAGTCTAAACCTTGTCTGTGGTATTCCGAGTAGGATTCAGGGATTGAATGACTGTGACGAGCTTCAAACTCGCGAGTGCTGGGCGTAGTGACAAATGCAAAAGGATAGTAAATCCTATTCCAGTACGATTGAGAACCTGCAGATGATTAGCCGTGCGGTGACAGCGCACTTGGAACCTTTTCACTGGAAGGATAGATGGTAGCCATTGACAACGGTGATCCACCAACACGCAGCTTGCCATAGGAGGACATGCGTGCGTGAATCAGAAACAGAGGAAAGCAGAATTTCAGAAGACAAAGCATCTCCAAAACTCCAACATATTCTCCATCATTGCATACAAGTATAATTTGTGTTCTGCCCTTTTATTCCTTGCAATCAAATTTGATAAGTGAATTATTTTATTATTTTCCTGACTATGAGTTACAAGATAACCATAGATTGCTTCAAGCCAACAATCTCCATGGGATCGACCCTTACTCACGTAAGGTATTACTTGGACGATCCAGTGCACTTGCTGGTTAGTTGTATCGAAGTTGTGAATGAAAAACGATTTATTAAGACGTGCGTACAGAGTTTCTGGCGCCGTTGCCTGAGATCACAATTTCGTGCACCAAGTTTTTGGCGCCGTTGCCGAGGATTGTTTGAGTTTGGACAACTGACGGTTCATTTTGTTGCTTAGATTAGGAAAATTTTTTCTTTTTGGTTTAGAGTCTTTTATTATTTATACCTTGTTAAAACACTTTAAATTTATAGCTCAATTAGCTAGAGCGTGGTGCTTATGTTCTTAGTAATTGGCTATCCTATTTTTAAAATCTTTTTCAAAAATAATTTTTCTTTGAATAAATCTTGTGCCAAACTTTAAGTTTGGTGTTTTCTTCTTGATTTTTCTTTATTTTTCGAAAATTTTAGTTTGGTTTTCTAAAAATTTTAAGTTTGGTGTTCTTTCTTCATGTTCTTGTGTTCTTGTGAGTCTTCAAAGTGTTCTTGAGTTTCCTTGTGTCTTGATCTTAAAATTTTTAAGTTTGGTGTTCCTTGGTGTTTTTCCTCCAAAATTTTCGAAAACAAGGACCATTAGATCTAAAAATTTTAAATCTTGTACTATCTTATTATTTTTCTCTCTCCTCTTTAAATCCAAAAATATCTTTTCTCTCTATTTTAAAGCAAATTTTCAAAATTTACCTTTAAAATTCAGATTTTTATTTCAAAATTTAAAACCTTTTTCAAAAATCATCATATCCTTTTCAAAACTTCCTAACCACTTTCTCTCTCCTCATTTTTTTCGAAAATCTTCACCTATTTTTATTTATTTTATTTTAATTTATTTTGTTCTCGAAATAAATAAATAATTAAATAAATAAAAATATTTTCTTCTATTTTACATCATCTCCCTTTCTCCATCATGGACCTAAGCGGAAATGAACAGTCCAGGAGGACTCTGGGGTCATATGCTAACCCCTCTACTGCTTCATATGGGAGTAGTATCTGCATACCCTCCATTGGAGTCAGTAGCTTTGAGTTGAATCCTCAGCTCATTATCATGGTGCAGCAAAGCTGCCAGTATTCAGGTCTTCCACAGGAAGAACCTACAGAGTTTCTGGCACAGTTTTTACAGATTGCTGACACAGTACATGATAAGGAAGTAGATCAGGATGTCTACAGATTATTACTGTTTCCATTTGCTGTAAAAGACCAAGCTAAGAGGTGGTTAAATAACCAACCTAAGGCCAGCATAAGGACATGGAAATAGCTGACAGAAAAATTCCTGAATCAATACTTTACTCCAAAACGGATGACACAGCTAAGGCTGGACATCCAAGGCTTTAAACAAGGAGATAATGAATCTCTTTATGATGCCTGGGAGAGATACAGAGAGATGCTACGAAAATGTCCCTCTGAAATGTTTTCAGAGTGGGTTCAGTTAGACATCTTCTACTATGGGCTTGCAGAAAGAGCTCAGATGTCTCTAGATTACTCAGCTAGTGGATCTATCCACATGAGAAAGACAATTGAAGAAGCTCAAGAGCTCATTGATACAGTTGCCAGAAATCAGCATCTGTACCTAAGCAGTGACCCTTTCATGAAAGAAGAGGTTAAAACAGTAACTGCTGAACTCAGTCCTGTAAAACAAGCTGCTGAATTCAATCAGCAATTAGACTTTCTAACAAAGCAGTTAGCTGAATTCAAGGATAGACTACAAGAGACAAGGATGGCTAATATAAATATGGAAGAACAATTGAAGCAAACAAAGCAACAGCTGTCAAAATAAATAACAGAAGAATGCCAAGCAGTTCAATTAAGAAGTGGGAAGACATTAAATACCCCACCTCAAGGCAGCAAGAAGCCAAGAAATGAGCAAACCACCCAAAATCCACCTAAGGACAGTAAGAGCCCAGGGAAAAATAATTCTGGCGCTAAAACGCCAGAAATTGGGTGGAAGGCTGGCGCTGAACGCCCAGACCATGCTCAGGACTGGCGTTCAACGCCAGAAACAAGCAAGGATCTGGCGTTGAACGCCCAAAAGAAGCACAGTTCTGGCGTTCAGACGCCAGGAACAGATGAGGACCTGGCGTCTAACGCCACTACAGCTTCTAACTCTGGCACTCAATTGCTAGTGAGGGATCAGACACACACAAGTGCTGATGACAACCCATCTAAAAAGGCTTCTTCAACCACATCTGTAGGAAATAAACCTACAGCAACTAAGGTTGAGGAATATAAAGCCAAGATACCTTATCCTCAAAAACTCCGCCAAGAGGAGCAGGATAAGCAATTTGCTCGCTTTGCAGATTATCTCAGGACTCTTGAAATAAAGATTCCATTTGCAGAGGCACTTGAACAAATACCTTCTTATGCCAAGTTCATGAAAGAGATCTTGAGTCATAAGAAGGATTGGAGAGAAACTGAAAGAGTTCCTCTCACTGAAGAATGCAGTGCAGTCATTCTGAAAAGCTTTCCTGAAAAGCTTAAAGACCCTGGGAGTTTTCTGATACCATGCACATTAGAAGGTAATTGCACTAAGACAGCTTTCTGTGATCTTGGGGCAAGCATCAACCTAATACCTGCATCCACTATCAGAAAGCTTGGTTTAACTGAAGAAGTTAAACCAACACGGATATGTCTCCAACTTGCTGATGGCTCCATTAAATACCCATCAGGCGTGATTGAAGATATGATTGTCAGAGTTAGGCCGTTCGCCTTTCCCACTGACTTTGTAGTGCTGGAAATGGAGGAGCACAAGAGTGCTACTCTCATTCTAGGAAGACCCTTCCTAGCAACTGGACGAACTCTCATTGATGTCCAACAGGGGGAAATAACCCTGAGAGTCAATGAGGATGAGTTTAAGTTGAATGCTGTCAAAGCCATGCAGCATCCAGACACATCAAAAGACTGCATGAAAGTTGATCTTATTGACCTTTTGGTAGAAGAAATCAACATGGCTAAGAGTCTCGAATCAGAATTGGAAGACATCTTTCAAGATGTTCAGCCTGATTTGGAGGATTCAGAGGAAATGAAAGAGCCTCTGAAATTTCCTCTGGAAGAGGAAAAACCTCCTAAACTCGAGCTCAAACCATTACCACCATCCCTGAAATATGCATTTCTGGGAGAAGGTGACACTTTTCCAGTGATCATAAGCTCTGCTTTAAATCCACAGGAAGAGGAAGCACTGATTCAAGTGCTAAGGACACACAAGACAGCCCTTGGGTGGTCCATAGGTGACCTTAAGGGCATAAGCCCAGCTAGATGCATGCACAAAATCTTATTGGAGGATAATGCTAAACCAGTGGTTCAACCACAGAGGCGGCTAAATCCAGCCATGAAGGCAGTGGTGCAGAAAGAGGTCACCAAATTACTGGAGGTTGGGATTATTTATCCTATTTCTGATAGCCCCTGGGTGAGCCATGTTCAAGTTGTCCCCAAAAAGGGAGGCATGACAGTGGTTCATAATGAAATGAATGAACTGGTTCCTACAAGAACAGTTACAGGGTGGCGCATGTGTATTTACTACAGAAGGCTCAATACAGCCACCAGAAAGGATCATTTTCCTTTACCATTCATAGACCAGATGCTAGAAAGACTGGCAGGTCATGATTATTACTGCTTTTTGGATGGCTACTCAGGCTATAACCAGATTGCAGTAGATCCCCAGGATCAAGAGAAAACAGCATTCACATGTCCATCTGGAGTGTTTGCTTATAGAAGGATGCCGTTTGGGCTGTGTAATGCGCCTGCAACCTTCCAGAGATGCATGCTCTCTATTTTCTCTGATATGGTGGAAAAATTTTTGGAAGTGTTCATGGATGACTTCTCAGTATATGGAGACTCATTCAGCTCCTGTCTTGATCACCTGAAACTAGTTCTAAAAAGATGCCAAGAGACCAACCTGGTTTTAAACTGGGAAAAATGTCACTTTATGTTGACTGAAGGGATTGTCCTTGGGCATAAAATTTCAAACAAGGGAATAGAGGTGGATCAAGCAAAAATAGAGGTAATTGAAAAATTACCACCACCTGCCAATGTTAACGCAATTAGAAGCTTTCTGGGGCATGCAGGATTCTATAGGAGGTTTATAAAGAATTTTTCAAAAATCGCAAAACCTCTGAGCAATCTGCTAGCTGCTGACACGCCATTTGTGTTTGACACAGAGTGTCTGCAGGCGTTTGAAATGCTGAAAGCCAAGCTGGTCACAGCACCAGTTATTTCTGCACCAGACTGGACATTACCATTTGAGCTAATGTGTGATGCCAATGATCACGCCATTGGTGCAGTACTGGGGCAGAGGCATGACAAGCTTCTGCATGTCATTTATTATGCTAGCCGTGTTTTGAATGATGCCTAGAAAAATTACACAACCACAGAAAAAGAATTGCTTGCAGTGGTTTATGCCATTGACAAGTTTAGATCATACTGAGTAGGATCAAAAGTGATTGTGTACACAGATCATGCTGCTCTTAAATATCTACTCACAAAGCAGGATTCAAAACCCAGACTCATAAGATGGGTGTTGCTTCTGCAAGAGTTTGATATAGAAATAAGTGACAGAAAAGGGACAGAGAACCAAGTAGCTGACCATCTATCTCGGATAGAGCCAATAGAAGGGACGTCATTCCCTTCTCTTGAAATCTCTGAGACCTTTCCTGATAAGCATTTGTTTGCTATTCAGGAAACACCATGGTTTGCAGACATTGCAAACTACAAAGCTGCAAGGTTCATTCCCAAGGAATACAGCAGGCAACAAAAAAAAATTAATTACTGATGCAAAGTACTACTTGTGGAATGAACCCTATCTCTTTAAGAGATGTGCAGATGGCATAATCCGTAGGTGTGTGCCTAAAGAAGAAGCACAAAGGATCTTATGGCATTGCCATGGGTCACAATATGGAGGTCATTTCGGAGTTGAGCGAACAGCCACCAAGGTCCTCCAATGTGGCTTCTAGTGGCCTACACTCTACAGAGATTCCCGAGAATTTGTACGTAACTGTGACAGTTGCCAGAGAGCTGGTAATTTGCCTCACAATTATGCCATGCCTCAACAAGGAATCTTGGAGATTGAGTTGTTTGATGTATAGGGTATTGATTTCATGGGGCCTTTCCCACCATCATACTCAAACACTTATATTCTGGTGGCAGTTGACTATGTATCAAAATGGGTTGAGGCCATTGCCACACCCACCAATGATACTAAAACAGTACTGAAGTTCCTCCAGAAACATATATTCAGCAGGTTTGGTGTTCCCAGGGTACTAATCAGTGATGGGGGCACTCACTTCTGCAACAAACAACTTTACTCTGCCATGGTCCGGTATGGGATTCACCACAAGGTGGCGACTCCATATCATCCACAGACAAATGGGCAAGCTGAAGTCTCTAACTTAGAACTAAAAAGAATCCTGGAATGGACTGTAAGTACCCGTAGAAAGGATTGGGCACGAAGCTTGGATGATGCTCTGTGGGCTTACAGAACAGCATTCAAGACTCCTATAGGGACCACTCTATACCAACTTGTGTGTGGTAAGGCATGCCACCTGCCCGTGGAACTGGAACATACAGCCTACTGGGCAACCAGATTCCTAAACTTTGATGCCAAATTAGCTGGAGAAAAAAGATTGCTTTAGCTAAATGAGCTAGAGGAATTCAGATTCACTGCTTTCGAAAATGCCAAGCTTTATAAAGAGAAATAAAAAAAGTGGCATGACAGAAAGCTGTCATCTAGAATCTTTGAACCAGGACAGAAGGTTCTGTTGTTTAACTCTAGACTCAGGCTATTCCCCGGGAAACTGAAATCCCGGTGGAGGGGACCATATGTGATTACAAGTGTATCACCATATGGTTATGTGGAACTTCAAGATATTGATTCTGATAAGAAGTTCATTGTTAATGGACAGAGAATCAAGCACTATCTTGAAGGCAATATTGAGCAAGAGTGCTCAAGACTGAAGCTAAATTAAAAGCTCAGCAAGGTCCAGCTAAAGACAATAAAGAAGCGCTTGCTGGGAGGCAACCCAGCCATGGGGCATCACTTCCTCTAAGCATTTTGCCCTATTCTTGATTTTATTTGTTTATATAAAGTTCATTGATACTAAGGTAAAGAGTCAATTGTATAAGTTTACAGGGTTACAGAAGGATTCTGCACACAAAACAGAGAAAAAGAGCTCACTGGCAAGAAAACACCAGTAAAAGTCTGTTTTGGGCGTTCAACGCCCAAAAGAAGCATCCACTGGGCGTTGAACGCCAGTAAGGATAGACATCTGGGCATTAAACGCCAAAAAGAATCATCTTCTGGGCGTTGAACGCCAGAAAGAAGCTCCTTCTGGGCGTTTAACGCCAGATTTACAGCGTTCTGGGCGTTCAGAAAAACGCCCAGTGACAAAGGAGTTCCTGGCGTTCAACGCCAGAAAGAAGCAACAGCTGGGCGTTGAACGCCCAGGAGAAGCAGCAGTTGGGCGTTGAACGCCCAAAACATGCAGCGTTTGGGCGTTCAAACGCCAGGATGGTGGGGAGGAGGTAAATTCATTTTTTCTTCATATTTTTCATTTTAATCTTAATTTTCATGTTTCAATTCATGATTTCTTGCATAAACATGTTACAAACCCTGATTTCTAAAATCCATAATTTCTAAAAACCCTTCTTTAAAAATATTAAATATATCTTAATCCATAAGCACAAATCCTTCTTTTCAATCCAATTCAACTCTTTTTCAAAATTTTCAAAACAAATCTATCTCTTTTCATTCAAAAATCTTTTCAACTAATCAATATCTTTTTCAAATCTCCATATTATCTTTTTCAAAAATCCAATTTTATCTTTTTCAAATATCTTTCATATCTTTTCAATTTTAAATTATATCTTTTCTTATCATACTTATTTTTTTTTTAAAATCATATCTTCTATCTTATCTTTCTCCCTATTTTCGAAAACCCCCCTCCCTTTTAAAAACCCATTCGGCCTCCTTCCTCTCATCCACCATCCTACACTAGCTCTCCTTCTATCCCTCTCCTTTCTTTTCTTTTGCTTGAGGACAAGCAAACCTCTAAGTTTGGTGTGTTTATCCGTGATCACTAAACCATACCCACTAAGATCATGGCTCCTAAAGGAAAACAACCCACTCCAAGAGGCAAGAAAGAGAGTGTTCCAAAACCACTTTGGAATCAAGGGAAGTTCTTAACTAAAGAACATTCAGACCATTATTACAAAATAATGGGTCTAAGATCAGTGATCCCGGAAGTTAGATTCGATCTGAAAGAAGACAAATATCTGGAGATCCAGGAGCAAATTCGAATCAGGAACTGGGAGATCCTAGCTAATCCTGAAACGAAAGTGGGAAGGAATATGGTCTAGGAGTTCTATGCTAATGTGTGGCAAACAGACAAGCAAATACTATCTGGATCTGCTCTCTATGACTATCGGACCTTGGTCAGAGGAAAGATTGTTCATACCCACCCTGACAAGATCAGGGAGATCTTAAAGCTACCTCAGCTGAAAGATGATCCAGGGTCCTTCAATAGGAGAATGATGAAAATAGACAAGGGCCTAGATAAGATTCTAGAGGATATATGTATCCCTGGAGCCAGGTGGACCACCAACATGAAGGGTGTCCCAAATCAACTGAAAAGAGAAGATCTCAAACTAGTCGCCAGAGGATGGCTGGACTTCATTGGGCATTCTCTGCTGCCCACTAGCAACCGTTCTGAAGTCACTATTAGAAGAGCAGTGATGATCCATTGCATCATGATGGGAAAAGAAGTGGAAGTTCATCAACTGATTTCAACTGAATTTTACAAAATTGCAAACAAAAATTCCAAAGATGCCAGGTTGGCTTATCCAAGCTTGATTTCTATGCTCTGCAAGGACGCTGGAGTAAGGATGGGAATAACTGAGTATATCTCAGTTGAGCGACCAATCACCAAAGCATCAATGGAAAAACAACAAGCACAGGATGACCCCATCAAGAAGAGAACACAGGAATTTCTCCCATAAATCCCTCAATCTGAATACTGGTAGTATCTTGAAACATCTATTACCAAGATGCAAGAAGCTATGGAACAAATAAAGAAAGAACAGAAGGAACAAAGCAGCATTCTTTGCTATTTGCTTAAAGAACAGGAGGAGCAAGGGCGTGATTTAAGGGAATTGAAGCGCCAGAAATTATCTCTTGAAGGATCAAGTACCCCGCAGATTAGAGGAACATCCACTTCCCAGAACAAAGGTTGTTAAATTCCAATCTTAGCCTTAACTTTGTGATAACTGTTTTTATTTTAGTTTTACCTTAGGAGTCATATAGTAGTAATTAGTATCTATATTTTTGATTTTATCTCTAATTAAGCTATAATTTAATTTTATCATCATCATTAAATATGAATAAAATAGAAAAATTTCTTTAGAATAAGAGGCAATATTTTTCGAGTTTTTAATAAGATAAATTCTAATTATTTACATGTGGTGGCAATGCTTTCTGTCTTCTGAATGAATGCTTGAACAGTGCATATGTCTTTTGAATTTGATGTTTAAGACTGTTAAATATATTGGCTCTTGAAAGAATGATGAACACGAGACATGTTATTGATAATCTAAAAAATCATAAAAATGATTCTTGAAGCAAGAAAAAGCAGTGAATACAAAAGCTTGCAGAAAAAAAAATAGAGAAAGAAAAAGAAAAAGCAAGCAGAAAAAGCCAAAGCTCTTAAAATCAAAAGGCAAGAGCAAAAAGCCAATAGCCCTTAAAACCAAAAGGCAAGGGTAATAAAAAGGACCCCAAGGCTTTGAGCATCAGTGGATAGGAGGGCCTAAAGGAATAAAATCCTGGCCTAAGTGGCTAAACCAAGCTGTCCCTAACCATGTGCTTGTGGCATGAAGGTGTCAAGTGAAAACTTGAGACTGAGCGGTTAAAGTCAAGGTCCAAAGCAAAAAGAAGAGTGTGCTTAAGAACCCTGGACACCTCTAATTGGGGACGTTAGCAAAGCTGAGTCACAATCTGAAAAGGTTCACCCAATTATGTGTTTGTGGCATTTATGTATCCGGTGGTAATACTGGAAAACAAAGTGCTTAGGGCCACGGCCAAGACTCATAAAGTAGCTGTGTTCAAGAATCAACATACTGAACTAGGAGAATCAATATCACTATCTGAATTCTGAGTTCCTATAGATGCCAATCACTCTGAGCTTCAATGGATAAAGTGAGATGCCAAAACTGTTCAGAAGCAAAAAGCTACTAGTCCCGCTCATCTAATTAGAATCTGAGCTTCACTCAAAAACTCTGAGATATTATTGCTTCTTAAATTATTTGTATTTCATTTTATTTATCTAGTTGCTTGAGGACAAGCAACAGTTTAAGTTTGGTGTTGTGATGAGCGGATATTTTATACGCTTTTTGGGGTTAATTTCATATAGTTTTTAGTGTGTTTTAGTTAGTTTTTAGTTTATTTTCAGTAGTTTCTAGGCAAAATTCATATTTCTGGACTTTACTATGAGTTTGTGTGTTTTTCTGTAATTTTAGGTATTTTCTGGCTGAAATTAAGGGAGCTGAGCAGAAATCTGATTCAGGCTGAAAAAGGACTACTGATGCTGTTGGATTCTGACCTCCCTGCACTCGGAATGGATTTTCTGGCGCTACATGACTCCAAATGGCGCACTTCCAATTGCGTTGGAAAGTAGACATCCAGGACTTTCCAGCAATATATAATAGTCCATACTTTGCTCAAAGATAGACGACGTAAACTGGCGTTCAACGCCAGTTCCATGTTGCAGTCTGGCGTCCAGCGCCAGAAACAAGTTACAAGTTGGAGTTCAACGCCAGAAAAGGATCCAAAGCTAGAGTTGAACGCCCAAAACAGCCCTATGCACGTGATTAGCTTAAGTCTCAGCCCCAGCACACACCAAGTGGGCCCCAGAAGTGGATTTCTGCACTATCCGTCTTAGTTTACTCATTTTCTGTAAACCTAGTTTACTAGTCTAGTATTTAAACAACTTTTAGAGATTTATTTTGTATCTCATGACATTTTAGATCTGAACTTTGTACCTTTTGATGGCATGAGTCTCTAAACTTCATTGTTGGGGGTGAGGAGCTCTGCTGTGTCTCGATGAACTAATGCAAGTATTTCTGTTTTCCATTCAAACATGCGTGTTCCTATCTAAGATATCCATTCGCACTTCAATATGAATGTGATGAACGTGACAATCACCATCATTCCTCCACGAACGCGTGCCTGACAACCACTTACGTTCCACTGTAGAATGAATGAATATTTCTTAGATCTCTTAATCGGAATCTTCGTGGTATAAGCTAGATTGATGGCAGCATTCAAGAGAATCCGAAAAGTCTAAACCTTGTCTGTGGTATTCCGAGTAGGATTCAGGGATTGAATGACTGTGACGAGCTTCAAACTCGCGAGTGCTGGGCATAGTGACAAACGCAAAAGGATAGTAAATCCTATTCTGGTACGATTGAGAACCTGCAGATGATTAGCCGTGCGGTGACAGCGCACCTGGACCCTTTTCACTGGAAGGATGGATGGTAGCCATTGACAACGGTGATCCACCAACACACAGCTTGCCATAGGAGGACATGCGTGCGTGAATCAGAAACAGAGGAAAGCAGAATTTCAGAAGACAAAGCATCTCCAAAACTCCAACATATTCTCCATCATTACATACAAGTATAATTTGTGTTCTGCCCTTTTATTCCTTGCAATCAAATTTGATAAGTGAATTATTTTATTGTTTTCCTGACTAAGAGTTACAAGATAACCATATATTGCTTCAAGCCAACAATCTCCGTGGGATCGATCCTTACTCACGTAAGGTATTACTTGCACGACCCAGTGCACTTGCTGGTTAGTTGTATCGAAGTTGTGAATGAAAAACGATTTATTAAGACGTGCGTACAGAGTTTCTGGCGCCGTTGCCTGAGATCACAATTTCATGCACCAGTTTTCAACAGCTCAATCAGTTTGGCTTCATCTTGCATGCTCAAGGACAAATTAATGATGACTGCCAGGGTCTCCTTTCCTCCGAGGAATGCATACTTGAGATGAGAAGGGAGGGGCTTCAACTCTGGTTTTGGCACCTTCTCTATCTTGCCTTCAAAAGAAATTTTAGTTACTTGCTCTTCCAAAACATCTTGATCCTCTTCTATCTCTTCTTCGTGTTCCTCAAGAATGCTTATTTCAAGCATTCCTCCACCAGATCTTCAATCATCTCCACTCTCATATGTTTTTATTTCTCAGGGGGATATTGCATTACTTTAAAGACATTGATGATATGATCATCTGCTCATTGTGCACCCTGAGAATCATTTCACCTTTCTCTACATCAATAATGGTCCATGCTGTGGCTAAGAAGGGTCGCCGCAGGATGATCGAGTTGTGTCCCTCTTCTTACATGTCTAAAATGACAAAATCAGCAGGGAAGATGAATTCTCCAAACTTCGCTAATAAATTCTCTACAACTCCATTAGGTATCTTGAGTGATCTATCTACCATTTGAAGCAACATTCTGGTAGGTTTAACTTCTTCTATTGCAAGCTTTTTCACCATTGAGAGAGGCATCAAATTGATGCTGGCACCTAAATCATAGAGAGCTCTTTCCAATGTCATGTTGCCTATGGTTCATGATATGATGAAGCTCCCTGGGTCTTTGAGTTTTGGTGCAATGCCTCTTTGAATCACTATACTGCATTCTTGGGTCAAGATAATAGTCTCCTTTTCATTCCAACTTCTCTTCTTGTTGATGAGTTCCTTGAGAAATTTTGCATACAATGGCATTTGCTCCAAAGCTTTAGCAAGTGAGAGGTTAATTTCCAGCTTCTTGAAAACCTATAGGAACTTAGGAAATTGCTGGTCTTTGACCTCCTTTTTCAACCTCTGAGGGTATGGCAGAGGTGGGATATAAGGCTTCACCTCCTTCCTTTGGTCTTGTGGTTACTCTTTCATGACTTGATTTCCTTTCTTTAGTGCTTGTGGTTCCTCTTTATTCTTGGAGTTTTCCAGATTACTCTTCTCTGCCTCTGTTGGTTCCTTGCTAGCAACTTTTGTTTCATCTTCCAGTGTTTTCCCACTTCTGAGCTGGATTGCCTGGAATTCTTCCTTGGGATTTGGGACAGTATCACTTGGGAAGGCATTGACTCGCCGTTCTGCTGGCTGCTTGGATAACTGCCCAATTTGTCTTTCTAAGTTCCTCATGGAAGCTTCATAGTTCTTGTTGGCCAATTCTTGATTCTTTTCTAATTTCTCCATCATTTTCTCCAAGTTGGAGATTCTCCGTGCTTCTTGCGGTGGTTGTGGTTGAGTGTGGGGTGATGATGGTTGATGGAAGTTATTTTGGTTAGTTGATGAGTTATTGAGTGGATAATAGGTGAATGTGGGATAGTTGTTTTGTGGTTTTCTGTATGGATTTTGGTTGGTTGGTTGATGGTTTTGGTGGTTTGTATTGTGGGAGTTGCTTGGGTTAGAGTTTCTTTACCATGAGTTTTGGTTTTCTCCCCACTTCTAATTGGGGTGGTTCCTCCAAGAGGAGTTGTAAGTGTCCCCATGGAACTCATTCTGTCCAGATCTTTGGTTGTGCATATACTGAACTTGTTCAGGTTGATGCTCCTCATAGCGTTCTTCATTTTGTCCCCACACAACTGGTGGTTGGTTTGTAGTGCTTATTGCAGCTAGTTGAAGACCATTTATTTTTTTTACCATCATCTCCATTTGCTGTTGGATTTGTTGGTGCATCAATTTGTTCTGTGCCAAGATAGTGTCCACACCTTCAAGCTCCAATACACTATTCTTTGGAGTTAGAGTTGGTTGGCATTGCCTTTGATGATAATAGAAGTATTGATTGTTGGCAATAGTATCTATGAGGTTCTGAGCTTCTTCTGCTATTTTTATTACCTGAAGTGAGCCTTCTGCAGAGTAATCCAAAGCCTTTTGAGCTTTTAGAATTAACCCTCATGGAAGTTCTGAAGTCTCACCCACTCACTGAACATGTCAGGTGGGCATTTCCTTATCAAGGCTTTGTATCTCTCCTAGGCCTCATAAAGTGATTCTCCATCCATTTGAGTGAAAGTTTGCACTTCTATTTTCAGCCTGATGATTCTCTGAGGTGGGTAGAATTTAGCTAGGAATTTGCTCACCAAATCATCCCAGTTATTGATGCTTTCTTTGGGGAATCTCTCCAGCCATTGAGACGCCTTATCCCTCAAAGAGAAGGGAAATAATAGCAACTTGTAGATATTTGGATGCACACCATTTGTCTTAACTGTTTCACATATTCTCACGAAGACTGATAAGTGTTGATTTGGGTCTTCAAGAGGACTCCCTCCATAGGAGCAATTGTTCTGCTCCAAAGTGATAAGTTGAGGCTTCAACTCAAAGTTATTGACATGGACATTTGGAATGATTATACTGCTCCCACAGTTTCTTGAGTTGGGGATTGGCCATTGTTGTTGGCCACCTCCCCTGGTGGATTAGGGAGATTATCCTCCATCTCTTGATCTCCCTCTTCTGATTCTTCTTTTCCAATCACTCCCTTCCCTCTTGCTTCTCTTCTCAATCTCAAGAAGGTTCTCTCTGGTTCAGAATCAAAGGAGCTAGATGCACCTCTTCTTCCTCCTGACATACAACATAAAAAAAAACAAAAGCAGAACACTCTATTGCTAGAGTAAAGTTACAGTTAGCAGAAACAAAATCTCGAACAGTTAGTAGGCTAAATAAAAAAAAGATAAAAAATGCTTAATGTAGATTATCACCTACTTAATCATTGTTAATCTAAATCAATATCCGGCAACGGTGCCAGAAAATTGATGGCTAAAAATTGAATTACCACAAACTAATCGGCAAGTGTAGCAGGTCGCATCAAGTAGTAAAACTCACCAGGGTGAGGTTGATCCCACAGGGATTGAGGGATTAAGCAATTTTATTATGGTGATGAGTCTAATCAAGCTAACAAGTAATGAATTGAGTGAAGTTTGATCAACAGAAAGTAAATTGCAAGAAATCTAAAGTGCTGAATGTGAATTGCTTGAAACTTAAATGGCGAGAAATTTAAAAGACTGAAACTTAAAGAGCAAGAAAGTAAAAGAGCTAAATCTTAAATTGCAAGAAAGTAAAAGTGCAGAATCTAAATTACAGTGAAACTTAAATTGCATGAATTATAAAAGGAATTGGGTCTGGAAATCGAGACAGCAGTGAACAATATCAATTAAAGTGAATGCAGAGAAATCTAAATTGAAGAAATTCTAGGAGAATGATTCATCAAGGATTGGAGATACTGTAATCCATCATGAATCAAATGGGTCTCAACTCATTTCTCAATCATATGAGTAGATTGATGAATCCATATTTGATGATATATTTTGACTCAATTTGGATGGATTCTAGCACATGAACTCACACTTAAGCACCAAAATAGCATACTTTTGTGTTTTGTCCCCAATTTGACCCTAAATGTGAAAACATGCAATTTTGTGCTTGAAATGAGCAATTTAATTCCACTTCTATTCCATTTGATGCCATGACATTTCGTTGAGTGATTTCAGGCCTTGGAGGCAAGAATGGATAGCCAAAAGTGGAAGAAAGCATGTACAAGGGAGAAAACATGAAAAAAATAAGGAAAAGCACACACAGCAAAGTGTGCGTGCGCACAAGTAAGCGTGCGTGCGCACAAGAAAGAATTTCCATGTGTGCGTGCGCACAATCACCTGTGTGTACGCACAAGTCAATGTTCAGCCAAGTGTGCGTACGCACAGGACCCAACACGTGATTTCATTAATGAAACACATGTAGCGCATTTTTTGAGGCCTTTTGGGCCATTTTGAAAGGCTTGGATGCTGATTTTGGATGCTATATAAAGGGGAATTCAACACATATGAAGTCATTAGGTTGTAGTTTTAGTTTTCATTAGGTAGAAAGCATCATTAGGAGTAGGAGTAGTGTAGAGTAGATTGCTCTATTAGGGTTTCATTTTAATTTTCATCGTAGCATTTTATAGCAAGCTTTGATTTTGGATTTTGCTTCTTTAATTGTAAGTACTCTCAATTTCCTCTTTACTTACATTGTCTTTATTTTCATTCCCTTTGGTTCAAGTTACTTTGTTCATATTTGCAATTTTGTGCTTCTTGAAGTTTTGATCAATCAATTTTATGTTTCATGTTTCCTTTATGTTTGATTGCTTGTCTCTTATTGATATTGTTGATAGTTAGTTATAGTTTGCTATTTTTTCTTGCAATTTTCCATGTTTTACTTTTATGCACACAAGGTGTTTGTGAAAATGCCAACCTTAGAATTTGAGTAGATTTTCCCACCTTGGCTTATGGTTTGAGTTCCTGGGATACTAGAGTCATAATGTCCGATATTTAATAGTAATTCTTGGGTAATTAGTTGACTCTTGTTTCCATTGACGCTAGCTTTTTAACAACTAGTTTGGTGAGTTAGCAAGGACTTAAGGATTAAGGTCAATTATGCTTGCTTGACTTACTCATCGATGTAAGGGGTTAACTAGGCGAGATTGACTCATCATAATTACCATAGTTGTGGTTATGGCGATGATAGGATTCCTTGGATCCTCATTCCCAAGTCAAGGCTCTTTTATGCATATCTTAGCATTTTTACTAGTTTTGACCTCATCTTCTCTTTAATTGCATTAATATCAATTTCGATCATCTCTTGGTTCTTTGATTTCTTAAGTTCTTTTAATCTTTTGTTCTTTGATTACAAAACCCCTTTTATCCCCTTAACAACCGAAAGAGAAACACTTCCAATTGCATCTAGGGAGAACGACCCGAGGTTGAAAGACTCTCGGTTATATGTTTTGATTTGAATTTAACATTTGATTGATGTTCAATTATTGGGTTTGGACTATACTTACAACGGACAAATTATAATTTTAGTGTGAAAATCCAAACCTATGCTTTTGGGCATTGTCAAATTTGGTGCCATTGCCAGGGATGCAATTGAGTGCTATCTTTAGGTTGTTGTAAATATGTCCATAGTGTAAATAGCTTACTTTTTTGTTATTTGGTTGTTTTTGTTAATATCTGGGTGTTTGTTTTTCTTGTTTGTTGATGTCTTTGGCTTTTATTTTCTACTTTCTTTGTGAGCTATCAACCTTGTTGCTTGGAGATTGGTTGTGAGTATTTTGTAGGGTATGATGAATTTAAATTGGGATTCCTTCATGGAATGGGAGAAGCGATAGAGGGAGGAGCAATCTTCCTCATACTACAACAAGCCAAATCCTCCCCCATACCTTCCCCAATGTGCATACCAAATCCAAGGATATAAGAGATACCCCATACACAACCCTCAACCACCAAACATTCAAGCACCACACCATACACCTCCATGGAATCAAACTATGTATACAGCTTGTTACCAACCATATGAACCATCACACCCTTATACACCACCTCAATACCCTCACCCACAAAATGTACCTTCCAACTTTACAACCTTTTTCCCAACCTTTGAACCTTCTCTTCCATCAAATTGTGAAGTTCTCCAACCCTTGCCCCAAGAACAACAAGACATTCAAGCATTCTTCCAAGAGCAAGAAGTATTCCGAAAGAAGCAAGGGGAGTTCATTGCTATCATAGCCAAAGCGGTGAACCGCTTGGCCTCACTACACTCAACCATTCAGGACATCCCCCTTGAAGAAGGTGGAGGATCAAGTAAGAAGTGTAGGGAGGAGGAGAACATGGAGCCTCAAGGAAAGGAGAGGAGCCAAGGCTTGAGTCACAAGAGGAGGAAGATAGAACTAGTGAACCGGAAGAGATGAATGGAAAATTGTGGGAGTTTGATCAAGAAGTAGATTGCATCATTAATGATGTTTTGCCCACCTTGGTCAACCCCCTCAATGATCTTGAAGAGCCTCTTACTTTTGAGCTTGAGATAGAAAGGGATGAGCCAGAAATTAGTGGTGAGGAAGAGGTGAGGAAGAGGTGATCGCCCAAGAAGTGGAGGCATACATACAAGGGTTTACAAGAGTGATTCTAACCCAAGGGCAATTTGAGTGGGTAACAATTTCTTCCATAAGCTTCATAGGCCCATACCAATATGCTCTCTTGGAAACGGACTACCAACTTAAGGTGCTTCTTGAGGTGTTAAATGGTGAAGGAATGAGTATTGGTTGCAATAGGAATACAAGGTATAAATGGTGCAAGATACAATTAGGAGGATTCCAAGGTTTGAGTGAGTTCTTCAAAGGTGCTTGGAGAGGTTGTTTATCCAAAGGTACAAGTGAAAGTTAACAAGAGGATGATAGAGGAACCAAAGTGTGGGATCCGGGCATACATCTCTACAACCGACAATTTTGGATCCCAATTGTTTGCCTGAGGTTGCTTGAGAGCTTGATGTACTTTGTATGGGATCCCGGAGGAGAGTCAAAGACCAAGCATGGATGGAGATTCAAGGAGGAGTAGAAACACAAGCCACCCTAGCTAGAGTCTCCTTAATAAGTCAAACTTAAGGACTGTAAACCAAAGTGCTAGGTGGAAGACACGCCACCATGGTAACATCTTTCTTACCCTTTCTCTTTGTCTTGGTTTATTGCATTTTTTGGTTTATCTTGGTTAGCTTAGGATTGGTTTAATTTTAAGTTTAGATAAGTTGAATTGTAAATGGATCATCATTTTGTGATGTTTTTAATGTTTTGGGGTTGAAATGTTGAGTGAGCTAAGGCATAACACCTTAGAAATGAAAGAAAAATTTTTGTGAAACAGGGCATCTGTGCATACGTACCTCGCTGTGCATGCACACAACTCTTATTTTCGCCATCTGTGCGGCCGCACCGACGTGTGCGTCCACACACTCCTTGCAGCGCCCTCTGGTCGCAGCGCTAGTACAGCCTGTGCATGGGCGTTGCCCTATTTTCCTTGATCTGTCGTGCGCACTGATTTATGCGTACGCACGCGTTTTCCTTTTCGCGCCATCTGTGCGGCCACACCAACGTGTGCGTCCGCAAGCAAAGTTGCGGCTCCCCTGGTAGGAGCGCTGGCTCAGCCTGTGCGCCTGCACACCCAACCCATTTCTCCCCTGTGTGTGCGGACAGACCAGTGTGCGCACGCACACATGATCCTTGCTAAAAAAAAGTGTTTTGTGCGTGCGCACCGCCTCGTGCGCACGCATACATCTTGAGACCCTCTCTGCCAGCAGCACCCGCACTCCTTGTGCGTATGAATGCCCCCAATTTTGCTGGTGTGCGTACGCACACATCTTTGTGCGTACGCATGGGTCGTGGTCTGGGCAATAATAAGGAAGGGTGCCCTGTTGGCCCACTCCTCACCCCTTTTTTACTTTCCTTATTTCTTCTTCTACCCCCTCATCCCACCCCGTCCTATCCTTCCGGCGACCACCACCGTCGCCATCTGAACTCCACCAGAACCATCACCGCCACCACATCTATCTCTCTATTTCTTCTCTTTTCTTACCTTTTCTTTTCCTTCTTCTTTATTTTATTTATTCTTTCTTCTTTCTTTTTCTTCTCTCTTTCTTCTCTTCTCCAACAAAGCTCCGTTGCCGTGAGCCTCACAATGGCTAACACAAGTGCCACTGTTACCTATCCCTTTCTTTTCTATTCTTCATCTTTGCAATTTTCTTGTTTTAATCTTCCTTTTTATACTTAGTTGCTTGCTTAATTATTGTTTTCTTTATTTAACTTTGGTTATTTAGCTTAAGTTTTGCTTAATTGCTTGTTTGTTGCATTGCAAGTGTTTAATTGTTGACTTATGGGTCGTTGATGTTTGAATTTTGGCTTGAATTAGTGAATATGTGTGATAAATCCATATTTTATGATATATTTTATGCTTAATTTGAGTGATTTATTCAATCCCTCACCCACTTATACATATTAATTGCATGGTTTTACTTTCCCTTCCTTATTATGTGATGTATGTGAAAAACATGTTTCCTATGCTTTAATATTAATTATCTTAATTACCGTTATTTCCATTCGATGCCGTGATTAGTGTGTTGAGTAGTTTCAGATCTTCTAAGGTAGGAATGACTTAAAGGATGGAAAGGAAACATACAAAAATGGAAGGAAAGCACAAAACGGAGCTTCTGAAGAAACTGGCATCCACGCGATCGCATGGACGAAGATTTCGCGTGCCAAGCGCGAATCAGCAGCGACACGGCCGCATGACTGACATGACCGCGCGCCTTAAGCAGAACGCACATGATGCGGTCGCATGACTGACGCGACCGCGTGGCAAGGAAATGCCCCAAATGACGCGACCGTTTGACCCACGCGGACGCGTGACAGAGGCCACGCACCAGAAATTGTAGAAAATGCTCATAGTGAATTCTGAAGCCCTTTTTGGCCCAAATCCAAGTCCAGAAGGCATAGGCCAGAGGTTACAAAGTGAGGGAACGCATCCATTCAGAGAGAGCTCGCCAATTTTCAATTTCCATGATTTAGATTTAGTTTGAGAGAGGTTCTCTCCTCTCTCTCTTAGGATTAGGATTAGGATTTAGGACTTCTCTTAGTTTGTAAGAGTGACTCTCGATCTAGATTTAATATTTACTTTAATGCTTTTATTCGTACCTATAAATGTTGCTAATGAGCGGATAATTTATACGCTTTTTGGCATTGTTTTTAATATGTTTTTAGTAGAATCTAGTTACTTTTAGGGATGTTTTCATTAGTTTTTATGTAAAATTCACATTTCTGGACTTTACTATGAGTTTGTGTGTTTTTCTGTGATTTCAGGTATTTTCTGGCTGAAATTGAGGGACTTGAGCAAAAATCAGATTCAGAGGTTGAAGAAGGACTGCTGATGTTGTTGGATTCTGACCTCCCTGACTCAAAGTGGATTTTCTGGAGCTACAGAACTCAAAATGGCGCGCTTCTAATTGCGTTGGAAAGTAGACATCCAGGGCTTTCCAGCAATATATAATAGTCCATAATTTGGCCAAGTTTAGATGACGTAAAAGGGCGTTGAACACCAGTTCTACGCTGCTCTCTGGAGTTAAACGCCAGAAACACGTTACAAACCAGAGTTGAACGCCAGAAATTCGTTACAACCTAGTGTTCAACTCTAGAAAGAGCCTCTGCATGTGTAACACTTAAGCTCAGCCCAAGCACACACCAAGTGGGCCCCAGAAGTGGATTTATGCATCAATTACTTACTTTTGTAAACCCTAGTAGCTAGTTTATTATAAATAGAACTTTTTACTATTGTATTAGACATCTTATGATCATAATTTCATCTATTGATCACGTTTGGGGGGCTGGCCATTCGGCCATGCCTGGACCTCTCACTTATGTATTTTCAAACGGTAGAGTTTCTACACTCCATAGATTAAGGTGTGGAGCTCTGCTGTTCCTCAAAGATTAATGCAAAGTACTACTGTTTTTCTATTCAATTCAACTTATTCCACTTCTAAGATATTCATTCGCACTTCAACCTGAATGTGATGAACGTGACAATCATCATCATTCCTTATGAACGCATGCCTGACAACCACTTCCGTTCTACCTTAGATCGAATGAGTATCTCTTAGATCTCTTAATCAGAATCTTCGTGGTGTAAGCTAGATTGATGGCGGCATTCATGAGAATGCAGAAAGTCTAAACCTTGTCTGTGGTATTCCGAGTAGGATTCAGGGATCGAATGACTGTGACAAGCTTCAAACTCGCGAGTACTGGGCGTAGTGACAGACGCAAAAGGAGGGTGAATCCTATTCCAGTATGATCGAGAACCTCAGATGATTAGCCGTGCTGTAACAGAGCATTTGGACCATTTTCACAAGAGGATAGGATACGGCCATTGGCAAGGGTGACGCCTCCAGACGATTAGCCATGCAGTGATAGCGCATCGGACCATTTTCCAGAGAGGATCAAAAGTAGCCATTGACAACGGTGATGTCCTTACATAATGCCAGCCATAGAAAGGAGTAAGACTGATTGGATGAAGACAGCAGGAAAAGCAGAGGTTTAGAGGGACGAAAGCATCTCCATGCATTTAACTGAAATTCTCACCAAGGATTTACATAAGTATTTCTATCCCTATTTTATTATTAATATTCGAAAACTCCATAACTATTCTATATCCGCCTGACTGAGATTTACAAGATGACCATAGCTTGCTTCATACCAACAATCTCCGTGGGATCGACCCTTACTCGCGTAAGGTTTATTAATTGGACGACCCAGTGCACTTGCTGGTTAGTTGTGCGAAGTTGTGATAAAAAGTTGAGATTACAATTGAGCGTACCATGTTGATGGCACCATTGATGATCACAATTTCTTGCACCAAGTTTTTGGCGCCGTTGCCGGGGATTGTTCGAGTTTGGACAACTAACGGTTCATCTTGTTGCTCAGATTGGGTAACTTTCTTTTCGTTTTCTTTTCAAAAAATTTTTCAAAAACCTTTCAAAAATTTCTCATCTGTTTTCGAAAAAAAAAAAAATTGTTTTCAAAAATATATTTTTCTTCAGAATTTTTAAGAATGAATTCTAGTGTTTCATGAAGCATGTTGAAGCCTGGCTGGCTGTAGAGCCATGTCTAAATTCTTTTGGACTGAGATTTTGGCTTAAAATTGAATGAATTACTCTCATGTTACATACTAAAGCTTGGCTGGCTATTAAGCCATGCCTAACCCTCAGATTGGAGCTTTAGAATAAGAGTGCAAGATTCCTGGAATTCATATTAAAAATTTTGGAATCCTTATTTTTCTTTTTCAAATGATTTTCGAAAAAATTAAAAGAAAATACAAAAAAAAATCATAAAATCATAAAAATCAAAAATATTTTGTGTTTATTATTTGAGTATTGAGTCAAGTTGAATGTTTGGTGTCAATTGCACATTCATCTTGCATTTTTCGAAAAAATTCATGCATTCATAGTGTTCTTCATGATCTTCAAGTTGTTCTTGGTAAGTCTTCTTGTTTAATCTTGATGTTTTCTTGTTTTGTGTCTTTTCTTGTTTTTCATATGCATTCTTGAAATCTTAGTGTCTAAGCATTAAAGATTTCTAAGTTTAGTGTCTTGCATGTTTTCTTTGCATTAAAAATTTTTCAAAAATATGTTCTTGATGTTCATCATGATCTTTAAAGTGTTCTTGGAGTTCATCTTGACATTAATAGCATTCTTGCATGCATTCCTTGCTTTGATCCATAACTTTCATGCATTGCATCATTTTGCATGTTTTTCTCTCTCATCATTAAAATTTCAAAAATCAAAAAAATATCTTCCCCTCTTTCTCTCTTAAAAATTCGAAAATTAGATTTGACTTTTTAAAAAATTTTTAAAATCTAGTTGTTTTTTTTATGAGTCAAATCAAATTTTCAATTTAAAAATCTTATCTTTTAAAAAATCTTTTTCAAAAATCAAATCTTTTTCATTTTTCTTATTTATTTTCAAAAATTTTAAAAATATTTTACAAAAATCTTTTTCTTATCTTTATCTCCTAATTTTCGAAAATAACATCATCAATTAATGTTTTGATTCAAAATTTCAAGTTTGTTACTTACTTATTAAGAAAGATTCAAACTTTAAGTTCTAGAATCATATTTTGTGATTTCTTGTGAATCAAGTCATTAATTGTGATTTTAAAAATCAAATCTTTTTCAAAACTAATTTCAATCATATCTTTTCAAAAATATCTTTCTATCTTATCTTTTTCAAAATCATATCCTTTTCAAAAATTTGATTTTAAAATATCTTTTCTAACTTCATATCTTCTTATCTTTTCAAAAATTGATTTTCAAAATTTGTTGCAACTAACTAACTAACTTTTTGTTTGTTTCTTATCTTTTGCAAAACTACCTAACTAACTCCCTCTCTCTCTAATTTTCAAAAATATCTTCCCTCTTTTTCAAAAATTTCTTTTTAATTAACTAATTATTTTAATTTGTTGATTTTAATTTTCGATAAATTACTAACCTTTTTCAAAAACTATTTTTCGAAAACCACTAACTCTTTTTCAAAAATTATTTTTGAAAATTCACTTCCCCCTATCATCTTCTTCTATTTGTTTATTTATTTACTAACATCTCTTCCTCACTCACCAAAAATCCGAACCCCCCTCTCTCTCTCTGAGTTCAGATTTTCTCTTCTTCTTTTCTTCTATTCACACAGGGACCTCTATACTGTGGTAAAAAGGATCCCTATTATTATTATTATTATTTTTCTGTCCCTCTTTTTTATATGAGCAGGAGCAAAGACAAGAATATTCTTGTTGAAGCAGGTCCAGAACCTGAAAGGACTCTGAAAAGGAAACTAAGAGAAGCTAAAATACAACAGTCCAGAAACAACCTTTCAGAAATTTTCGAACAAGAAGAGGAGATGGCAGCCAAAAATAATAATAATGCAAGGAGAATGCTTGGTGACTTTACTGCACCTAATTCCAATTTACATAGAAGAAGCATCTCCATTCCTGCCATTGGAGCAAACAATTTTGAGCTGAAACCTCAATGAGTTTCTCTGATGCAGCAGAACTGCAAGTTTCATGGACTTCCATCTGAAGATCCTTTTCAGTTCTTAACTGAATTCTTGCAGATACGTGATACTGTTAAGACTAATGGAGTAGATCCTGAAGTCTACAGGCTCATGCTTTTCCCTTTTGCTGTAAGAGACAGAGCTAGAATATGGTTGGACTCTCAACCTAAGGATAGCCTGAACTCTTGGGATAAGCTGGTCAAGGCTTTCTTAGCCAAGTTTTTTCCTCCTCAAAAGCTGAGTAAGCTTAGAGTGGATGTTCAGACCTTCAGACAGAAAGAAGGTGAATCCCTCTATGAAGCTTGGGAGCGATACAAAGGACTGACCAAAAAGTGTCCTTCTGACATGCTTTCAGAATGAACCATCCTGGACATATTCTATGATGGTCTATCTGAATTAGCTAAAATGTCATTGGATACCTCTGCAGGTGGATCCATTCACTTAAAGAAAACGCCTGTAGAAGCTCAAGAACTCATTGACATGGTTGCTAATAACCAGTTCATGTACACTTCTGAGAGGAATCCTATGAGTAATGGGACACCTCAGAAGAAAGGAGTACTTGAAATTGATACTCTGAATGCCATATTGGCTCAGAATAAAATATTGACTCAGCAAGTCAATATGATTTCTCAAAGTCTGAATGGAATGCAAGCTGCATCCAACAGTACTCAAGAGGCACCTTCTGAAGAAGAGGCCTATGATCCTGAAAACCCTGCAATAGCAGAGGTAAATTATATTGGTGAACCTTATGGAAACACATATAATCCATCATGGAGAAATCACCCAAATCTCTCATGGAAGGATCAACAAAAGCCTCAACAAAGCTTTAATAATGGTGGAAGAAATAGGTTTAACAATAGTAAACCTTTTCCATCATCCACTCAGCAACAGACAGAGAACTCTGGACAAAATACCTCTAATTTAGCAAACTTAGTCTCTGATCTGTCCAATGCCACTGTAAGTTTCATGAATGAAATAAGGTCATCCATTAGAAATTTGGAGGCACAAGTGGGCCAGCTGAGTAAAAGGATCACTGAAATCCCTCCTAGTACTCTCCCAAGTAATACAGAAGAGAATCCAAAAGGAGAGTGCAAGGCCATTGAATTAATTACCATGGCCGAACCTGTAAGGGAGGGAGAGGACGTGAATCCCAAGGAGAAAGACCTCCTAGGACGTCCAGTGATCAATAAGGAGCTTCCCTTTGAGGAACCAAAGGAATCTGAGTCTCATCTAGAGACCATAGAGATTCCACTAAACCTCCTTATGCCCTTCATGAGCTCTGATGAGTATTCCTCTTTTGAAGAGACTGAGGATGTTACTGAAGAGCAAGTTACCAAGTACCTTGGTGCAATCATGAAGCTGAATGCCAAATTATTTGGTATTGTGACTTGGGAAGATGAACCTCCCTTGTTCACTAATGAACTGAGTGATCTGGATCAACTGACATTGCCTCAGAAGAAACAGGATCCTGGAAAGTTCATAATACCTTGTACCATAGGCAACATGATCTTTGAAAAGGCTCTGTGTGACCCTGGTTCAGGGATAAACCTCATGCCCCTCTCTGTAATAGAGAAACTGGGAATCTTTGGGGTGTAAGCTACTAAAATCTCATTAGAGATGTCAGACAGTTCAAGAAAACAGGCTTATTGACAAGTAGAGGATGTGTTAGTAAAGGTTGAAGGCCTTTACATCCCTGCTAATTTCATAGTCTTGGATACTGGGAAGAATGAGGATGAATTCATCATCCTTGGGAGACCCTTCCTAGCCACAGCAAGAGCTGTGATTGTTGTGGACAGAGGAGAATTAATCCTTCAATTAAATGAGGACAACCTTGTGTTTAAAACTCAAGGATCTCTCTCTGTACCCATGGAGAGGAAGCATAAAAAGCTTCTCTCACTGCAAAGTCAACCAAAGCACCCACAGTCAAACTCTAAGTTTGGTGTTGGGAGGCCTCAACTAAACTCTAAGTTTGGTGTTGAACTCCCATATCCAAACTCTAAGTTTGGTGTTGGGGAGTCTCAACAATGCTCTGAACATCTGTGAGGCTCCATGAGAGCCCACTGTCAAGCTATTGACATTAAAGAAGTGCTTGTTGGGAGGCAACCCAATTTTTATTTATCTAATTTTATTTTTCTTATTCTTTCATGTTTTATTAGGTTCATGATCATGTGGAGTCACAAAATAAATATAAAAATTGAAAACGGAATCAAAAACAGCAGAAGAAAAATCACACCCTGGAGGAAGACCTTACTGGCGTTTAAACGCCAGTAAGAAGCATCTGGCTGGCGTTCAACGCCAGAACAGAGCATGGTTCTGGCGCTGAACGCCCAAAATGGGCAGCATCTGGGCGTTTGAACGCCAGAATTGCACCTTGGAGAAGAGCTAACGCTGAACGCCCAGAACAAGCATGGTTCTGGCGTTCAACGCCAGAAATGGGCAACAAATGGGCGTTCAACGCCCAGAACAAGCACCAATCTGGCGCTGAATGCCCAGAGTTATGTGCAAGGGAATTTTGCATGCCTAATTTGGTGCAAGGTTGTAAATCCTTGAACACCTCAGGATCTGTGGACCCCACAGGATCCCTAGCTACCTCCACTCACTTCTTCTCACCCCTCTTTCACACAATCCCATAAACACTCTTCCCCAAAACTCTTTACCAATCACCTCAATCTCTCTTCCCTATCACCACTTTACCACTCACATCCATACACCCACCTACCTTCAAAATTCAACATCTCTTTCCCACCCAATCCTACCCATATGGCCGAATACACACAACCCTCCATCTCCTCCATATCTTCTTCTTCTTCTTCTATTCTTTCTTCTTTTGCTCGAGGGCGAGCAACATTCTAAGTTTGGTGTGGTAAAAGCATAGCTTTTTTGTTTTTCCATAACCATTAATGGCACCTATGGCCAGAGAAACCTCAAGAAAGAGGAAAGAGAAGACAATTGCTTCCACCTCTGAGCCATGGGAGATGGAAAGATTCATCTCACAAGCCCATCACTAAGAAAAGGATGGAGCAAACAAGAGAGCACATTCATGGATCTCAACAGGCACATGAAGAAGCTCATCATCAAGAAATCCCTGAGATACCTCAAGGGATGCAATTTCCTCCACAGAATTTTTGGAGCAAACCAACACCTCCCTAGGAGAATTAAGTTCCAACATGGGGCAATTAAGGGTGGAACATCAAGAGCACTCCATCATCCTTCATGAAATTAGAGAAGATCCAAAAGCAATGAGGGAGGAGCAACAAAGACAAGGAAGAGACATAGAAGAGCTCAAAGACATCATTGGTTCCTCAAGGAGGAAACGCCACCATCACTAAGGTGGACTCATTACTTGTTCTTACATTCTCTGTTTTTCATTTTCTATGTTAAGTGCTTATCCATGTTTGTATCTTCATTACATGATCATTAGTAGTTAGTAACTTTGTCCTAAAGTTATGAATGTCCTATGAATCCATCACCTCTCTTAAATGAAAAATGTTTTAATTCAAAAGAACAAGAAGTACATGAGTTTCGAATTTATCCTTGAACTTAGTTTAATTATTTTCATGTGGAGACAATGCTACTTGTTTTCTGAATGAATGCTTGAACAGTGCATATGTCTTTTGAAGTTGTTGTTTATGAATGTTAAATATGTTGGCTCTTGAAAGAATGATGACAAGGAGACATGTTATTTGATAATCTGAAAAATTATAAAAATGATTCTTGAAGCAAGAAAAAGCAGCAAAGAACAAAGCTTGCAGAAAAAAAAATGGCAAAAAAAAATTAGAAAAAAAAGAAAAAGCAAGCAGAAAAAGCCAAAAGCTCTTAAAACCAAGAGGCAAGAGCAAAAAGCCAATAACCCTTAAAAACCAAAAGGCAAGGGTAAATAAAAAGAATCCCAAGGCTTTGAGCATCAGTGGATAGGAGGGCCTAAAGGAATAAAATCCTGGCCTAAGCGGCTAAACCAAGCTGTCCCTAACCATGTGCTTATGGCGTGTAGGTGTCAAGTGAAAACTTGAGACTGAGCGGTTAAAGTCAAGGTCCAAAGCAAAAACAGAGTGTGCTTAAGAACCTTGGACACCTCTAATTGGGGACTTTAGCAAAGCTGAGTCACAATCTAAAAAGGTTCACCCAAATTATGTGTCTGTGGCATTTATGTATCCGGTGGTAATACTGGAAAACAAAGTGCTTAGGGCCACGGCCAAGACTCATAAAGTAGCTGTGTTCAAGAATCATCATACTGAACTAGGAGAATCAATAACACTATCTGAACTCTGAGTTCCTATAGATGCCAGTCATTCTGAACTTCAATGAATAAAGCGAGATGCCAAAACTATTCAAGAGGCAAAAATCTACAAGTCCCGCTCATCTGATTGGAGCTATGTTTCATTGATAGTTTGGAATTTATAGTATATTCTCTTCTTTTTATCCTATTTGATTTTCAGTTGCTTGGGGACAAGCAACAATTTAAGTTTGGTGTTGTGATGAGCGGATAATTTATATGCCTTTTGGCATTGTTTTTAGTATGTTTTTAGTAGAATCTAGTTACTTTTAGGGATGATTTCATTAGTTTTTATGTTAAATTCACATTTCTGGACTTTACTATGAGTTTGTGTGTTTTTCTGTGATTTCAGGTATTTTCTGGCTGAAATTGAGGGACTTGAGCAAAAATCAGATTCAGAGGTTGAAGAAGGACTGCTGATGCTGTTGGATTCTGACCTCCCTGCACTCAAAGTAGATTTTCTGGAGCTACAGAACTCAAAATGGCACGCTTCTAATTGCGTCGGAAAGTAGACATCAAGGGCTTTCTATCAATATATAATAGTCCATACTTTGGCAAAGTTTAGATGACGTAAAAGGGCGTTGAACGCCAGTTATACGCTGCTGTCTAGAGTTAAACGCCAGAAACACGTTACAAACCAGAGTTGAACGCCAGAAATACGTTACAACCTGGCGTTCAACTCCAGAAAGAGCCTCTACATGTGTAACACTCAAGCTCAGCCCAAGCACACACCAAGTGGGCCCCGGAAGTGGATTTATGCATCAATTACTTACTTTTGTAAACCCTAGTAGCTAGTTTATTATAAATAGATCTTTTTACTATTGTATTAGACATCTTATGATCATATTTTGATCTATTGATCACGTTTGGGGGGCTGGCCATTCGGCCATGCCTGGACCTCTCACTTATGTATTTTTAAACGGTAGAGTTTCTACACTCCATAGATTAAGGTGTGGAGCTCTGCTGTTCCTCAAAGATTAATGCAAAGTACTACTGTTTTTCTATTCAATTCAACTTATTTCGCTTCTAAGATATTCATTCGCACTTCAACCTGAATGTGATGAACGTGACAATCATCATCATTCCTTATGAACGCGTGCTTGACAACCACTTCCGTTCTACCTTAGATCGAATGAGTATCTCTTAGATCTCTTAATCAGAATCTTCGTGGAATCCTGGAGTTTATTCTAACATTCGTCACCCCGGGAGTCTGAAAATTCGTCTGAAGCTGCTCAGAAGCTTTACATGCCTAGTATGGGACCCCGGAGGCTATTGGCATTCCAAGCACTGGTGGAGATTTTTGGACGAATTTAAACATAAGCCGCCATAGCAGGAAGCTCCTACAATGTCCAACTTAAGGACTTAAACTAAAAGTGCTAGGTGGGAGACAACCCCCACCATGGTATGGTGCTTCTTTTTCAATTTATTTCTTGTTAATTGCTTTCATTTTTATTTCCTTTTCATTTTACTTCATTGAACCTGGAATCATGCATAGCATTCATGTTAATCATTGCATTCTGCATCTATCATACACATAAAAAAAAAAAAACGGAACGCGACGCCACCGTATCAGCGACGCGTTCGCGTCGCAAGGAGAGGGGAGAAAATAAAAAAGAACAGAGAGTCACGCTGGAGCGTGGCTGGAGGCGTGCCCGTGGCACAAATCGTCCCACGCGACCACGTCGCTGACGCGTCCGCGTCGAGTGGGAATACTGGCCTCCCACGCGACCGCGTGCCCTACGCGGCCGCGTGACCAGGATTTCGACGTAATAATGGTGCACAACCAAAAGTTGTGCTAGAGTGGTGCTGGACTGGCGCTGGACGCGCAGTCCATCTAAGTGCCCACTCACGCGATCGCATGTCCCACGCGATCGCGTCACCCAATATTTGGCAATTAATGATTTTTAAACAGAGAGTTGTGCGAGAGCGAGCCTGTCCTCGCGCCAGTAGCATAAAACGGGTCACGTGACCGCTTGACCGACGCGACCGCGTCAATCAGTATAAGCACAAGTCGTGCGACCACGTGCCCCACGCGTCCACGTCGCTTGCACCGCACAGTTTATCCTAATTTGCCAAATATCTTATCTTTTCTCTCCCAATCCTAATTTTTCCTCCCCCCTTTCTTACTTATTTCTTCTTTCCTTCTTTCCCTTCTCATTCTTCTTCGCTTTTATTTTATTTTATTTAAATACTTTCATCCATTGCATTTTAATTGTGTGCATATTTTTCTTTTCTTTTCTAAAATTATTATTTTTCCATTGGTGTCACTTGTTCATATTTAACTGTTGTGTCTTTTCTGGTATTATTTGGTGCTTAGTGACTTGTTTACACTGTCGGGTAATATTATTTAAATCAATGCTAATCTTTTATGATATTTTTATTCCTTTTTGCATTGACATGAACTTATACTGTCTTTCATTACCCACACTCTCCTCCCCTATGTTTCAAATCTTGCACCACTGGCATGCCATGGCTTCTATTGTTTTCTCACTTACATGTTGAAGCTTCCATGTAAATGAGACCCTTATCATTTGGCATTAACCCACCCATACTTCTTTTATTTTCTTATCTCTATTTCCGGGTTACTCTTCTTCCCTTTTCTCTTTCAGGATGGCCACCCAGAAGGGAACCGGAAGACGTTTACATGGGGAGACAAACAAGTCCATCAGCACAATCCTTGAAGAAAAGCATCAGTTGGAACAGTCCGTCCACCTGCACATCTCAGCAAGGACGGTGCAATCTTTAAGTGTGGGGAGGTCGATACCGACTTCCATGGGTTAGTCACTTCATATTTTTGCACCAATGTTTAATTTTCTTTGTTAAATTAGTTGTTGCATTTGCATATTTGTTTGATTTTATGCATCTAGTTACTACTTCGTTAAAGTAATAAAATTCTTCTAATGACCCTATTTTTGAAAAATTTCACTAATTTAAATTGAAAAAGTTTTTGTTAAATTTGTTTGAAGTTGTATTTGGAACATGGTTTTTGAGCCAAAGAACACACAACCTGTGAGATTTTGAGCTTATTTACATGGTTACATTATTTAACCATAAATATTTTATTCTTGTATGTTTACTTCTCTATAATTGTGATCTTTACTTTGTTTCAGTCTATATGTCCAATATTTAGTGTATTTACATGCTTGCATATGATTGAGGCCATTGTTTGATTTTAGCTCACTTATCCCAAAATTAGCCTACCCTTTAAATCACCTTTGTCAGCCACTTTGAGCCTTTTTAATCCCCATTTGTTCTATATTTTACCACATCACTAGCCTTAAGCGGAAAACAAATTAGTTATCCCAATTGAATCTTTGGTTAGCTTAAGATAGTGTGTAAATTAAGTGTGGGAAAACTGTGGGAACATGGGTTAATAAAGGAAAAGTATAATGTTTCTAATTTATTTGAATATCAAGAATTTGGGAACCTACTCATGAAAAAAACCAAAATAGAAAAATAATAGAAAATCCATGTGCATTGATAAGTTATGTTTGTTTCTCTACAAAAAAAAAAGAGAAAAAAGAGAAAAATCCAAAAATACTCAATAAATAAGTAAATAAGGGGACAAAATTACCCCAATATTAAGTTTAATAAAAGATCAATGCACATGTGATAAAAATTAAAGAAAATTTGGTACATGAGTATGGAAATTATACAAAAGTGGGAATTATGGGTAGCTAGGCATGAATTTAAAAGTATATAGAGTATATGTATATTAGGTGAGAGCTTAGGTTAATTAAAGATTCAATTTATAAAGCTCACTTAGCCATATATATACCTTTACCCTTACCTTAGCCCCATTACAACCTTGAAAAGGACCTCATGATGTTTGCATTGGTATATTAAAAATTGTTGATTGGTTAGATGAAGAACAAGGTTTAGAAAGCATGACTAGAGAAGAGTAGAGTGAATAACCCTGTACACTTGAGAGATTAGAGTGATATACACTACCAGTGAGGGTTCAATGCTTGATTCTATGTTCCCTGCTTTCATGAGCTGTCTTCTTACAAGTTTACTTGTCTCTTATTGTATAATTTGAAATAGTGAAATCTGATTTGTATTTGTCTTGTTGAACTTGTTTACTTTTAAACCAAGTAGGTAGAAACATTTTGCATGTAGTTGCATTCATATGAATAGGTTGCATTGCATAACATTCCACCACTTTAACCTTACCTTTTACTTTGGATTTAGCATGAGGACATTCTATTGTTTAAGTGTGGGGAGGTTGATAAACCCATATTTTATGATATATTTTGTGCTTAATTTGAGTGATTTATTCAATCCCTCACCCACTTATTCATATTAATTGCATGGTTTTACTTTCCCTTCCTTATTATGTGATGTATGTGAAAAACATGTTTCCTATGCTTTAATATTAATTATCTTAATTACCTTTATTTCCATTCGATGCCGTGATTAGTGTGTTGAGTAGTTTCAAATCTTCTAAGGTAGGAATGACTTAAAGGATGGAAAGGAAACATACAAAAATGGAAGGAAAGCACAAAACGGAGCTTCTGAAGAAACTGGCATCCACGCGATCGCATGGACGAAGCGATCGCGTGCCAAGCGCGAATCAGCAGCGACGCGGCCGCATGACTGCCATGACCGCGTGCCTTAAGCAGAACGCACATGATGTGGTCGCATGACTGACGCGACCGCGTGACCCACGTGGACGCGTGACAGAGGCCACGCACCAGAAATTACAGAAAACGCTCATAGCGAATTCTAAAGCCTTTTTTGGGCCAAATCCAAGTCCAGAAGGCATAGACCAGAGGTTACAAAGTGAGGGAACGCATCCATTCAGAGAGAGCTCGCCAATTTTCACTTTTCATGATTTAGATTTAGTTTGAAAGAGGTTCTCTCCTCTCTCTCTTAGGATTAGAATTAGGATTTAGGACTTCTCTTAGTTTGTAAGAGTGACTCTCGATCCAGGTTTAATATTTACTTTAATGCTTTTATTCGTACCTATAAATGTTGCTAACTTGACTTATGAACCCTTTCCATGTTATGATTTGAAATAATGATTATTTGAGGTATTTCAGTTATTGAGTACTTTCTCCTTAATTTGTGTTACCATTGCTTTCCATCTAAGGACGGTTTTATTCCAACAATTTTACTTTTTCCCTTTTGGTCTTGGTTAAGAAATCAGTAACTCAACATTATTAAACTCAGCATAATTGATAATCGTTATCTTGCTAATTGAATTGAACTTCAATAATCCCAACTTTTTCTTAGGAAATAAATAGGATTCGAAGGTCAAACTAATTAGTCCCTTGACTTTCCTTTACTTTAGTAAAGGTTAACTAAGTGGAATTTTGATTCAACTTTCATTATTGTTGAGAGAGATAACTAAGTTGGACTTCCAATTTCTCTTACCTTGCCAAAAGATTGCTTTACAGTATTTATTTATTTTAATTGCCATTTAAATTATTTGTCATATTTACTCTTCACTCTCAACCTCGATTTTACAACCTCCATAACCAATAATAAGAACATACTTCCCTGCAGTTCCTTGAGAAGACGACCCGAGGTTTGAATACTCGGTTAACAATTTTTAAGGGGTTTATTACTTGTGACAACCAAAACGTTTGTACGAAGGGATTTTTGTTGGTTTAGAGACTATATCTACAACGCGACTGTTTTCATGAATTTCTTTACTGGCAAAAATCCTAACGTCAATGTGCACCGCATACCATGTGTTTGTTTAAATGCCTGAATGAAATTTTTGTTTAATTCATATGTTGTAATGACTATATGTGTTGGAATATATCCTTGTTTGGCATTCTAATCAAGGATTTTGCACCTTTGAATGGTTATATTTTCAATAATGTACTTGTTTAACACTTTGAGTTGCTAACACCAAATGGATATGGACATTGACATTTACTTTCTTGTTTGGTGAAATTTGTAACAAGTACATATTAAATTTACTGAATTGAATGGAATTGCGTGTTCATCTTGGTTTTAAGTCAATATAATCATATCACAAGGTGTTTGCTCCTTGTTAATGCTTTGCATTTGTTTAAGTTGACTTGACTTGATTCTTATCAAGACTAGTTACTTTTTGTAGCAAGCACCTTCCCATGTGATTGTTGCCTTAATCTTAAGGATGAATAGGTAGTTTCTCTTCATCATTGCATTTGTTATTGTTTGTTGTGATATTTTATATCAGTTTTGCTCTTTCACTTGAACACCTTCAATATCCAATAATTCCTACATTCAATTCACTCTTGTTGTAGTCACCTAAGTTTGCTTGTATTTAATTGATGCTCATTCATTGCTTGCATCTTAGGCCATTTAGTTGAGGAACCCATGCTTACTTTTTGAATGTGTGGATGCTTTTTTAACCGGCTGTTGTGTATATTCTACCTGCGCGGATAATTGGAATATAAACATGGGTCATCTTTCTATCATACCACACCACTATGCAAAATTCCTCAATTGGATGCTTATTTACTCTCTCCTTTACCTTTTTGTACTACTTGCTGATAAACTCCGATTTTGTGGTTTATCTTGTGCTTATTTTGGGGGATTTTATCAATATTTCTCACACTTATTCGCAAGAAATTCATGGTATTGTGTTCACTCCCCATCATTGCTCCATGATGGAAAACATGCTTATTTTGCCTTAAAATTGCCATATTTTAATCCCCTTCTATTGCCATTCGATGCCGTGATGTATTTGTTGAGTAATTTCAGGAATTATAGGGTAGGAATGACCTAGAAGAGAGGAAGAAATCATGTACAAAAAGGGAGGAACATGAAGAATTGAAATCTTGGGAGGAGCAGCAGTGCCGCGCCCGCGCACTCCACGCGCACGCGTGGATGAGGTGGCTGGAAACGGCGCGCAAGGATGGACGCATTTGCACGGATCAGAAGATTCCTATCGACGCGCACGCGCACGCATAGCGCGCACGCGTGGGAAGCTACACGTGACCTCATTAAAGGAAATCATGCCTGGTGATTTCTGAGGCTCATCAAGCCCAATTTCAAGCTGTTTCTGCATGAAAAAGACCTAAGGATGCTAGGGGAAAAGGGGGGAATCAATCATTTTACACTAAGACGCAATTTTAGTTAGTTTTGGTTCTTTGGTGATTCTAAAGAGAGAAACCTTTGTTCATCTCTAGATCTAGTTTTAATTTGATCTTCCCTTGTTGGATTGTGAATTGGATCTTGTTAATTACTAGTTTGAATTATTCAATTTAAATTCCTTGTTACAATTTTGCTTATATCTAGTGATAGTTTTATGAATCCTTGTTAATTGTCATTTTATACACATTTCATGAATGTTGTGAATCTTGACTTGTTGATGTTGCATTGATGATTTCTATGTTTAATTTTCTTGTTTGGATGATTGTATGTTGATAATTGTTAGTGGGTACTTGTAGATTTCAATTTAATTGCTATTTTGAACATGTATTTTGTTAATGCTTACCATGTGTTCGATGAATTGTTTACTTTGATTATGGAGTAGTCTTCTCCACTCTTGGCCTAGGCCAAGGGAATTGGGTAAACTTGAGTCATTGAGTCTCAATGAATTGGTGATTTGAGAACCCTTGGTGATCAATTTGATACTCATTAACGCCAACCCACTACTAATCTAATTAGTAGGTGGGTTGGGACTTATGGGTTGATGTGATCAAAGCCATTTGACATACTTCAAGTCTAGGAGTAGATATTACGTACTTAAGACTTTTGGAAGTAGACTTAATGAGCTTGGTTCCTCATAATTGTCAAAATATGGTTGTTAGACAAGGATGGTGACCCCAATTCCCATGCCTAGCCAAGAGTTGCCTTTATTATTCATATTTGAAAACCAAATTTCTCAATTATTTGTCTTAGTTATAGTTACTTGTTTGGTTTAGAATAGAATTAAGTGGGATGTTACTTGTTCATTGGAATTGCTCATGTTTTACCTAGTTAATTGAATTAGTTTCTTGCAGTTTAAGATTACTTGCTTGTTAAGATTCCCATTTATTTTCATGCTCATAACTTGCAACCCCGAATTTCTAACCAGTGTTGAAGAACATGTTTGCCCATTCCTTGTGAGACGACCCGATGTTTGAATACTTCAGTTATTTCTATTGGGGTTGAACTTGTGACAACCAAATCCCTCTTCTAAATTTGATACTCGAGGATTGTTGTTGGTAGAGCTATACTTGCAATGCGATTTTATTAAAGAAAATCTTTATCAATACACTCTTGGGTCACCATCAAATTTTTGGCGCCGTTGCCAGGCAATGGTTGCAACATATGCCTTGATATTGGTTTTGTGAATATGTGAATATTGTAGATAGTTTACTTCTTTCAATACTTAGCTATAGTTTAAATTTCTTTTACATTTGTGCTATGACTTTCAAGTTTGATGACTTGGTCTCAACTGAATTCTAACTTAGCCGATTTTGATCACGAGATTGAAAGAACTTTGTTACACACTCGGAAAGCCAGACGGCGGTTGGACTATATGCCTAGTGCCTCGGCCTCTCTTGAGGAAAATACCGAATCACTAGACGTCACCGAGAGTGACTTGGAGTCCGCTACTTCCGATTCTTCTGTTGGCACTACTAATACATCTTTGCATCCTACAGGTGAGCTACACATGGCGGAGCCACGCCGGATCACTTTGCATGAGCAAGGAGCTCCGGATATCATACTTCAATCGTTGCAAGCAAGGTAACCTAACCTTGATCCAAACTTCGAGTCGAAGAGTAGCTTGATAAATCTACTTCCTAAGTATCATGGGTTGCCGGGTCAAGATCCCATCCGACATTTGAAGGATTTTCAAGTTGCTTGTTCTACGGCTCGAAGGCATGGAGCCGATGAGGTGGCTATCATGGTTTTTGCCTTCCCGGCTATCATGGTTTTTGTCTTCCCTTTCTCTCTTGAAGGGCAAGCAAAGACAGTTTTATTCGCTACCGGATGAGATGGTGACTAATTGGGATTTCTTGAGAAGAGAGTTTCTTGATAAGATCTTCCCACCGGAGAAGACCGACTACATCCGGAAAGAGATTTTGGATATAATGCAAAGAGACCAAGAGAGTTTGTACGAGTATTGGTCTCGGTTCAAGAGGCTATTAGAGTCATGTCCACACCACGGAATGACCACTCACTTGCTCATTAGCTACTTTACCGGAGGTCTTTGTGCGGAAGATAGAAGATTGCTCACCGCTTCTAGCGGTGGTTCCCTTTCGAAAAACAAGATGGAGGGAGAAGCTTGGAATTTGATAAAGGATGTTGCCGAAGCTACACAACACACGAGGGTGAGAAGTAATCCTCTCAAGGGTGTGGTAGAACCATCCCCTTCCGAATCAAGTCTAGCCAAAGCACTTGGGGGTATGACCACCATCCTTACACAAATCCAAAAGGATCAAAAGGAATACTACTCCATCCAAGCCATCCAAGCCCCACCTCCGGTTGCTCAACTTGAAGGCCCTTCCAGGATTTGTGGTTTGTGCTCTAGCACCACACATTACACCGACCAATGCCATCAAATTCAAGAGGAACATGCTCTTGTGGTGGCCAATGTGAATTACAACAACCGTCCACCCTACCCTCCTCAAGGTCAAAACAATTACCATCAAGGTGGTAATCAACATCAAGGGTGGAGGGATAATGCACAAGGAAGCAATCAAAACCAAAGGTGGAACAACTCTCCTTCTCATCACAACAACAACCAATCTTCATCCCAATACCACCATAACAACACCAACTAACAAGCCAACCAAGGCCACTCCAACCAAAACCAAAACAACTACACCAAGTACCAAGCACCACACCATAGACAACAAAACCAAAATCAAACTCCTCCATCTTCCAACAATCAAGTCGATGAGCTTAGAGCTGCCATGGAAAAACGAGATGAAAGCAACAAGGCTCAATTTGATGCCTTGAATACTCAATTGGCCAACCTCACCAACATGATTTCAAAGATGAACATGTCAAATCAACCACCAACCCCCAATAACAACACCAACCAACCCTCAAGTTCCTCTAACCTTCCATCCCAATCCCAACCAAATCCAAGAGGCGGTCTCAACGCCATCACTCTACGGTCGGGGACTACACTAGAGGAGATACCTCCAAGGGTCATGGGAGATATTCATGAGGAAGAGGTAGTTGTTGAAGCTCCACATGAAGAAGAGATGGTAGACAAAAGGCATGAGGAAGAAGGAGTACACCTCAAGGAACCCAAGAGGAAAGCTATAGTGGATGAGTCCATTCCTATTCCATTCCCTTCCATGGTGAAGAAGGCGAAGAAAACACCGGAATTTGATTTGAACATGCTTCAAGTGTTCAAAAAGGTTGAGGTAACCATACCACTCCTTGATGCTATTCAACAAATTCCAAAGTATGCAAAATTTTTGAAAGACTTGTGTACACACAAGGATAGGATAGGAGAATTGGAGACATTATCCTTGGGTAGTTCAATTTCTTCCTTGATGGAACCTATTCCAAGAAAATGTGGTGACCCTGGGCCGTGCTTAGTGTCTTGTTGTATTGGTGGACACACTTTTCATGATTGTATGTGTGACTTGGGAGCTTGTGTAAGCATCATGCCACTTTCTATCTATGTGCGGTTGAATTTATCTCCATTAAAGAAGTCGGCGGCGAGGTTTGCCTTAGCCTAGACTCATATGTTGGATCTTGCTTTTGCAAGAATTCGACATTGAGATTAGGGACCGGAGTGGATCTCAAAACCTGGTTGCGGATCATTTAAGCCGCATTGAAAATTTAAAAATTGATCCATTTCCGATCAATGACTCATTCCCATTGGATAGTTTGCATGCTGTGTCAGATAGCTTTCCTTGGTTTGCCCCAATGGCGAACTACTTGGTTGCGAAAATCTTCCCTCCCAATTTTTCGAAAAACCAAAGGGACAAGTTGAGGAGTGATTTCAAATACTATATTTGGGATGATCCTCACTTATGGAAGAGGGCCGTGGACCAAGTAATTCGAAGATGTGTCCTGGAGTCTGAATTCCAACCAATTCTTGATGCCTGCCATTCGTCCGAATGTGGTGGCCACTTTGGCCCACAAAGGACCGCTAAAAAAGTGTTGGATTGTAAATTCTGGTGGCCAACCTTATTCAAGGATGCAAACTGGTTATGTGTGTCTTGCCATCATTGTCAGAGGTCAGGAAACGCATTCCAAAGGGATGAAATGCCTCAGCAACCTATATTGTTCTGTGAAATATTTGATGTATGGAGCATTGACTTTATGGGACTGTTTCCCAACTCTAGTGGGTATCTGTATATTCTGTTAGCAGTTGACTACGTGTCAAAGTGGGTAAAGGCCATACCTACCCGCCTTGACGACGCTAATGTCGTTGTTTCTTTTATTAGGAATCACATTGTATGCCGTTATGGGTCGTCACGAGCAATCGTGAGCGACCAAGGATCCCACTTTTGTAACAGGAAGGTAGAAGCATTGCTCAAGCACTATGGAGTGTCGCATAAGGTTGCTACTGCTTATCATCCGCAAACAAATGGACAAGTGGAAGTGTCCAACCGAGAAATCAGGAGAATCCTGGAGAAAGTGGTCAATCCGCAAAGAAAGGATTGGAGCCTCTGGTTAGGAGATGCACTATGGGCGTATAGAATGGCCTACAAGACTCTGATAAGGATGAGTCCTTTCCAGATCGTCTATGGTAAAGCAGTGCAACATGGATTTGGCCAAGGCGGGTAAAGCTAGGAAGTTACAACTAGAGGAGCTTGAGTGTTTGAGGAACGAGTCATATGAGAATGCCCGAATCTACAAGGAAAAGACTAAAGCATTCCATGACCCTCACATTCAGAAGAAGGACTTTTAAAAAGGTGATGAGGTCCTCCTCTACAACTCAAGGCTCCGATTTATGCCTGCAAGCTCCGCTCTAGACGGGAAAGACCTCTCAAGGTGAAGGAGATAAAGCCCTACGGAGTGGTGAAATTGTTTGATCCCAAGAGTGAAGCAACTTTCAAAGTGAATGGACATAGAGTGAAGAAATATCATGGTTGCAAGCCTCCAAAAGAGCTAGAGGTATACCTATTGGAGGATGCACCAAGGAGAGAGGAAGCTGAAGAAAAGGACCGTCCAACTTAAGGATGTTAAAGAAAAGTACTTGGTGGGAGGCACCCCACCGTGGTAAGATCTTCCTTGTTTATACCATCTTATTTGTATCCTTAATTTCTTGTGAATTTTGTGATCCTTGATGATTGATTGAGTTGATAGGAATGCTAGCTTTTTTGATTTTGTTTGATAGATAGGATGTTCATATAGATAGGATGTGAAAAAAGATAAAGAAAACAAAAAAATTCTTTGAAAAAGGGCACCGACATGCCAGCGCACAATGCGCGCGCGCGCCGGTGGCGCGATTCCACCTCGTGGGCCAAATACCCGAGAGTCATGCCCACTTCGTGCCCAACTCGCGCTAGGCACCCACGCGTTCGCGTACTTGCCGCCTGCGCACACCATTGTAATTCAACCATCGACGCGCAAGCGCACAGTGTGCGCTCGTGCCGATGGAGATATGTGGACTCTCTGGTACAAAAACCAGAGAGTTGTGCCATAATTGGGCCAACCTTATGCCAAAACTGACACATTCGCGCATTGTGCGCGTCAGCGCCAGTCGCGAAATCTCTCAAGCACGCGTCTGCGCAAGGTGTGCGTCCGCGCGCCTGCCTCACTGATCCACTCTAGTACGAAAACCAGAGACTTGAACCAACTTTGTGCCACCTTTGTGCCAGAGGCACAACTTCCCTCACGCGCGCGCACCACTGACGTGCACGCGTCCTCTCCTAACACCCTCACCGACGCGCCAGCGCACCTTGCGCGCGCGCGCCGGTCGCGTGAATCAGTTTTATAACTTCGTGCCTTGTTCTGTTTTCTTTCTCTCAACCCCTTTTCTTTCTTAGTTTCTTTTCCTTCTTCCTCCATTATTTCCCTCTTCTTCTTCTTCTTCCACAATGCACCACCACGGTCTCCATCCACTCACCGGCGACAACTACTTTTTTTGGTGGCACTACACTTCTCCTATTTTCTTTCTCATCTTCACAAAAGAAGATTCAACCTTGTTCCTTCATACTTCTCAAGGTTTCACTTCTTCCATTTCTTTGCTTCCATTTTCCCTTGCATTATTTCTTCTAGTTAGATGCTTCTTGTTGCTTTACTTAGTTTTGATGGTGAATTTTTGTGGAAAAACGAATTCCAATCACCTTAAACTCACCGGCAAGTGTACCGGGTCGCATCAAGTAGTAAAACTCACTTAGAGTGAGGTCGATCCCACAGGGATTGATGGATCAAGCAACTTTAGTGGGTGATTAGTTTAGTCAAGCTAACATTGAATGAATTGTGTGAAAATTTGAGAACAGAATGTAAAGTGCAGAGAATTTAAAGTTGCAGAAAAAAATTGCATTAAAACTTAAAGAGCAAGAAATATAAATTGCAGAAACTTAAATGACAAGAAATATAAATTGCATGAAATGTAAAGGGGATTGGGTGCTGGAAATTAAAGAAAGAAATAGATCAAGAAACTAGAAATTTAAATTGCAGGAAATGTAAATGTGCAGGAAATTAAATCAAATTCAATGTGAACAGAAATGTGAAAGTGCAGAATACAGGAAAGGAAATTGCAAAAAAGTAAACGTAGCAGAAGAGGAAATTAGCAAGAAGACTTAGTTCAATTTTTAATTCTCAAAGAGAAACAAACAATTTCAATGAAATAGTAAAAACAGAAAGGAAACCAAGAACTTACTTGCTCTCAAGATCAAAACAGAAAAGATATTGAGGAGGAATGAAACAGAAAGTAAAATGCAGCTCAATTGCAATAGCTAAAGGAAAGTTGAAGATCTCAGGGGTTGGATGAGACTAGAAAACAAGTCTAGATCTCAAGTCCTTCCTTGATCCAACCAAGAACAAGTGCAAAAGAAGTAGAAGAACAAATTGCAGAAGAAGTAAAGATGAAAACAGTAGAGAAAATTTAGAATAGAATTAAGTGGGATGTTACTTGTTCATTGGAATTTCTCATGTTTTGCCTAGTTAATTGAATTAGTTTCTTGCAGTTTAAGATTACTTGCTTGTTAAGATTCCCGTTTATTTTCATGCTCATAACTTGCAACCCCGGATTTCTAACCAATGTTGAAGCACATGTTTGCCCATTCCTTGTGAGACGACCCGAGGTTTGAATACTTCGGTTATTTCTATTGGGGTTGAACTTGTGACAACCAAATCCCTCTTCTAAATTTGATATCTGAGGATTGTTGTTGGTAGAGCTATACTTGCAACGCGATTTTATTAAAGAAAATCTTTACCAATACACTCTTGGGTCACCATCACCTGCCCTATGATTCATAATTATACTTTATTCCTTCTTTTTGAGGATGAGACATAAAGGCAAGAAGCCGGGAGAGGAGGAGGTGATGACAGAAAAATTATCACTTCTTCCGGTTTAACTACCAGCAAGTGCACCGGGTCGTATCAAGTAATAAAACTCACAAAGAGTGAAGTCGATCCCACGAGGATTAACAGATTAAGCAAGCAATAGTTGATTAATTATTCTAGTTA